>NC_064864.1:3583168-4183168 GCF_024139225.1 Suncus etruscus
CTCTCTACTTTAGGATCTCCCTGAATAACTTTGTCTTATTATTATCATCATCATGCACCTATATGATATTTAAATATATGAAACATATGAAAAATACATGCTATTACCATATATTATCATAAAATATAAAATAATACAATATACTATAATAAATAAAATAATCATTAGTTATAGCCACGATGTTATATATTGAAAACTTACTTTGTTTTAACTTGTTTTGATGTGTTATATTTATGTTACTTCTATGTTGGATCCAATAGTGTTAAAGTTTATGGTATTGTTATATAAAGTTACTGTACCCCACCGCTACCAAACTGCCAAGACCCACCACCAATATGCCACCTCTAGACTATATCTTCATTCATTCTAACCATACCTCCACTGACTTGTGCTCTGAGTTTCCCAATCCAATGCCCAAATCTGCCATTGTTTAATATTTCTTTCCCTTGTTGTATCTTTATCTAGAAAACATAAGTGAAATCTTCCAGTATTCGTTCTCCATATATCTTACTAGACTTAATGTGATACTCTGCAATTCCATAATTTTCATTAAATTATATGATTTATATTTATATTTTATAGCCACATAATACTCCAATGTGCATATATACTACCATGTCTCTGTATAACATAGGATATATATTTTTACATGTCTGTTGGTGAAATATACTTACCTATGATAAACATTGTTCTAGATTTATATTTTGTTTTTAAAATACATAAATTATGTTAGGCCTATAAAATTCTAAAGCAGATTATTCATGCTACATGTTGAAGAATTTTCAGCTTTTTTGTTTGTTTGTTTGTTTTTATTTTGGGGCCACACCCAGCTGCGGTCAGGGGTTACTCCTGGCTCCCTAATCATAAATGGCTCCTGGCAGGCTCAAGGGACCATATTGGATACCAAGAATCCAACGAGGGTCGGTCCCAGGTCAGCTGTATTTAAGGCAAACGCTCTACTGCTGTGCTATCACTCTGCCCCACAAGAATATTTTAACTTCAGGAAGTTTATTTAGAAGATAGCTAATAACTTCTTACTTGTTTGATAACAAAAGGATCAGAGGGAAACCCCTGAGCACTGTCAGGTGTGACCTAAAAATAAAAAAATAGATTAGTACTGATCATAATGCTAAAATATATTTCAATAAAATAAGAGACTTCTACAGTCAGATCTTTCATATTTTTGTGTTTTTTTATATTTTATACCTCTTCTCATAATTACTACCTTTTGACAGTGCATAAAGTTAACAAACTTATTTTTAAGGAAAAGACTTATTTTGGCACTACAGTTATTCAGTTAAGTGCATTTCATTCTGAATGGAATTTTTATGAATCTCCAACCTCACTTAACTATATGAAAATTTATTTTGCAGGTCATGACTCTTTCACTATACTTTGTATTTTATGGTCAAATTACATTGGATTCCTTTATGTTTTAGTTCCAGTAATTTTTGTGCTGGAAAAATTCAGTATGTGCTAGAAAAAAACTAAAGTATGACTGTTGAAAGATATTGTAGTCGAATGTATTTGGGGATAAAATATTTTGGGGATAAGATAATAGATTATTTGACTTAGATGATCTAAGCTGTCTCTTTAAAACAAGAACATAAAACTATATTTTACAATAGTTGCTATTTTTGTTTTGGGAGGGTTATTTAAAACATACAAGTCTGTACTGTCGCGGTACTTGGGGGACCATGTGGCAACCAACAATGGATCATGATTTAAACATACCCCTCACATGCAATCTCATATTTAGTCCATTACACTATCTGCGTGGACCCATTTTGAAGTGTTTTATGTTGGGGGAGAAAAGTGAGGAATTCAAATTTTAAACTCTAGGAAAACATATATAACCCAAATAACTATTTGAACATAGATCATATGTGAGCATATAGATCTATTTAATGAACCATGCCAATAAAATATGGATGTACCATGTCATTAGTTTTTTTTTGTTTCCACTTGGATTATTTTTAGTGGCTTAATTGGTTTACAATATCATAGAATTGAAGGGGGTTAACTTAGCTTTGCTAGTGTATAATTGTCACTCACAGCTCAGCAAGATCTATTATCATCCTGGAAGTGAAAAAAGACTTTCTCTTTCTTTTTTTAATCTTGTAAACCACTGTGTTTATTTTTTAAGTAATATCTTTATTTAAGCACCATGATTAAAAGCATGTTTGAAGTTGGGTTTCGGTTATATGAATGGACACCCCCCCACACCTTCACCAGTGCAGTCTTCCCACCACCAATGCCCTCAGCCTTCCTACTCCCCGTTCCTACCTGTATTCGAGACAGGAATTCTGCTTCTCTCAGACACTACCATTGTCGTGAGAGTTGTCAGTGTAGTTATTTCTCTAACTGCAGTCAGCACTCTTTGTGGTAAGCTTCATAGAGTGGCTGGTCCTTTCAGCTCTCGTCTCTATTGTCATTGAGTGTTATTACAATATTATCTTTCTTTCTCAACCCACTCACCTTTTGATCTCATAACCAGCACTGTTTCTAAAGAGTTTTCTCTCTCCTGGGACTCAGCTTTCTTATCTGCAAAGTAAGTTATTTGAATTTTGGTGGTTCTGAAATTAAGTAATATTTCTCTATAGTTTATTATTTATGGGGTGTAGCCATTCTGTTGTTTTATTTGACCTCTGTTAAAACTCCCCATGGTAACTAGGAAAATATTTTAAAATTATATTTTACCAAAGTATGTAAAATATATTAGGAGACATTCTAAGTCATTTTATATACATCAAAAATAAGCACTATTTACTAAATTCTAACTAAAACATTGATAAAAGAGCAATGTAAATATCTCTGAAGAATAACCAAATCAACTTTTAGAATTTTTACATACAGCTTGCATAAGAAATAGATCTTAGTATATATTATGGATTAAGGATATGATTATATTTTGGCCAACATAAATGGGCAAAGAGAACAGAATGAAAAAAAAAGCCTATATTTCATTATAGAAACCATAGTTAAGATTGAAGGAATAATGCATTAAAAAAGTAAATTAGATAAAATTATTATTATTTTTAATTATTTTTTGTTTGTTTTTTCGAGCCACACCCATTTGATGCTCAGGGGTTATTTCTGGCTAAGCACTCAGAAATTACCCCTGGCTTGGGGGGATCATATGGGACGCCGGGGATCAAACCGTGGTAATCCTTGGCTAGCACTTGCAAGGCAGACACCTTACCTCTAGCGCCACCTTGCCGGCCCAAGATAAAATTATTTTTAAGAGCTATTAATAATGAGCTTGATGGTGGCCCCTGTCAACCAATAATATAATTATAAATGCACTCAATATTATAGCACTCATATGAGCATCAGAATAAAAGTATTGGTCATTTTAAAAATCAGAATTGTGATTATTCCTGGGAGATTAAACCTAAGATTTATACACAATGAAGCTTGTAAGGTAGTGATTATGTTGTATCTAGATTTCAGTGTGAGAAATGTCTATTTTCCAAGTTGTAGTTCTAGCTATACTTTTAAGATTTCATCATTTTTTAGCTTTTCCAAAATATGTAATTAAAGCATCGTGATTTACATTACTGATATTTCAGCACTAATCCTATTATCAGTGTTCACTTATATCACTAGTGTTCCCAGACTCCATCATCCACATTATCGCATCACACACAAACACACACCCACACCTTGCACCTTGAAATTACAAATTTTGGTGGTTGCTGCTTATAGCATATGTCTTCATTATTGTTAAATCTGTGCTTTGAATGTATGATATTTTGACATATTACAAGTAGAGCCAAAGTCCTATTACTTCCTCTTTTTATCTTCTTCCTTGTCACCTTGATTTCTTTTCTTCTTTGCTCTCCTCCCTAATCTCTGGAGTTAATTGTTATCTAGAAATTTCCCCTATACTACTCCTTATTTCCTTATCCTGCTACTCTATGTACCACGATAAATGGAGGTAAAGCTGTGTTTGACTTTCTTCTTTTGGCTTACTCTTTCAGCATAATATCTTGAATTTCTTTAATCAAATAAATATTATGGCGATGTTTAAAGAAATGATATTTCTGATATTTTTTTATTCAGTAAGGAGACTTGAGATTAATGTCACAAAAGCGGACTCACCTGACTTTTTTTTTTAAAAATCGTTAAATATGAAAAACATGACTTCATTTTGTATAACAATATTGTATATGTATTTACACTGTAGTAGTAATATAGAGAAGGTAGTTGATGAAAGTATTTGTGATAGACTTGGAGTCTAATGAGTTGAAATAAAAATAAAATATTCTTTAATTATATACCAAAACTGGAAAGCTGTTAGTATAAAAAATCAAAATCTTAAAGGTAAAGAATTTGGCAAGCATTGCCAAATTTTAGTCAGCTAGCCAAATGGAGCTCAGCTATTTTTGTACTCGCTGTTCAGCTCACATGCAAAGAATGATTTTTGTAATTTAATAGTATTAAAAATTAAGAGTAGATGCCACTAAATGTAATGAGAAATGATATTTGAGACATAGAAAAATTATCTGTAATGCAAATTTTAGTGTTATTTAAGTTTATTGGATCATTGACACACTTTTTTGCATAGTGTCCATGACTATACTTCGATGATTGTTTCAGCAGCAATGAATAATGTGAGAAAATGGCATAGTATTGGCTGCAGAGTATAAATTATTTACTGTATTTTGGTTTTCTAAATAAGTCATTCATATACTTTTTTAGAGCTATATTTGTCATATATACTTGAATATACCAATATTCCACTAGGAAAATACACTATTTGCTTAAAAAAAAAGGGAAGATTGGAAATAAAATTTTAATCTTAAAATGCATCTATTTATCGGACTAGAGCAATAAATCGCATAGTGGGTATGGACTTTGCCTTTCAGATGGTCTCCCAGGATTTGATCCCTGGCATCCCATGCAGGTCTGTGAACCCATCAGGAGGGATTTCTGAGTACAGAGTCAGGTTTAACCCCTGAGTGCCTCTAGGTGTGAGTCAAGAACCAAAATGAACAAAATATCTATTTGTATGAATAAGAATTATTTCATATCATAAAAATCTGAAAAGAGCATCATACACATTCACTAATTTAAATTTTAAACAGCAACTGGGGTTATTATTATTTATAAATTATAGATTAGCTACAAACTAATAGCTTTACATTATTATGTGTCTTATGAGATAAAATGAACTGTATCTTGACTATTCAATTACCCCCTTCTAAACCTGTTTCCTACCTGTGTTTCCCGGGTCCTATGGATTCATACCAGTCTTTTGTCATTGTTTTCATTCCTGTGATTTTTTTAACTTGTGGTTCCTTCAAAATACCCTGAGAAAAGATGAGTTGGAGAATAATTTACATTCAAAGTCAAAACTGATAAAGAAATTTCAGAAAATAGGTATAGAAATATATTGCTGTGCTGTGGGTAAGATTTCTAATGTTTGTTTTCATAGTAGTGACAGAACAAAAACTTCAGAACTATAGTTAGTGTTTACCTCTTGACTCAGCTAATATTAACATCACATCATCTTGATTAATAATTACTTAATTATTTTAAAGACTCGGTTTAAAAACACGTAATACTAACTGCAAAGGTCTTCTATAACTATGGAAGCTTAAATGTAAGGTACCACCCTGAGAAGTGTCTGACACATAGAAATGTTAGCTATTTTCATGGTCTTTTGGCAACAGATTTTGAAACAAATTGACACATAATTTAATTTCACTCACATGGCGGTGACTCAAAAAACTGTAGTTATTTAAATAAAAATTCTACAGCATAGATTTAAAACAAGACACTAGCAATATGTCATAGATTATACTTACCTAATTTAAAGTCAGTTTTATATATCAATTTTATTGTCTATTTTGCACATAATACAATAAGATATTATCACCAAGAATTCCTGCTTATCATGTTACATGAGTCATATTTTGAAACTTTCATAGTGATTTAAATTTATTTCTATTGTTTAATAAATGATTCACAGAAGCACAAAACACTTCAATGTCTGTCAGGAATTTAATATTTCATTCTTCTTTTTCTTCCTACGGAAGAGTCAGAATTCTCTAGAACTTTTAAATTTGTAAGATGGATTGCCCAACTTTTGGCCTATAGTTTATCAGAAGTAAATGCCTGTCAATGCAATTTGTCCCAGGTTTTGAGTTGTTATGAAGGACATTGATTACATCATATGGTGTTCAGCTCATGAAAAATTAGTCTCAATGCTGTCCTGTAAGAGACTGTTAGTTGCACTGTGAGAAGCAATTGCAGTTACTGTTTTATATTTATGCACAAATTTAGACTTGAACATTAAGTGACTTCTTTTACAGTCCTATTTGAACTAAGTGACCTTCCAAGGATTCAGATTCAAAATTTCAAGATCAATTTTTAACTACCTTTTGTGTTTTTGACCACATGCAATCTAGTGCTCAGGGCATAACCTGCCTTTATAGTAAGGCATCAGTTCTGACAGGTTTTAAAAGACCATATGTTGAGTACCAGTGATTGAACATGGTTCAACCACATGCAAGGCAAAAGCTCTGCCTTCTGTACTATATTCCTGACATCATGTTAACTTCGTGTATGAACAGTATTTGTTTATAAAATAGTAATGTATATTTGAAGATTACAACTTGAATATTTAAAAAACATTTTATGTTAATAGAAAGATATTGACCATAATTTAATATAGACGTTTCTTTTATTTTAGAACTATAAACTCATGGTTTATAATTTATTGTTTAAATGAATAAAATTAACAAATCAATAATTTGTTGATTTTGACATAAATGATCTATATTTTTATTTATATTCCTTATGTACTGGCTAAAGAAAAATTGTTCTTCTTTTACTGTATCACATAAAACTAAATTTTCTGAAGAAAAATTATAAACTATTTTTAGTTCTTAAGAAGTCAACTGTAGGGGCCAGAGCGATAGCGCAGCAGAAGGGTGTTTTGTCTTGCACACAGCTGATCCAGGACAAACCTCTGATTGATCCCTTGCGTCCCATATGCTCCCCTAGCCAAGAGTGATTTCTGAGCATAGAGCTAGAAGTAACCCCTGAGGTCACTGGGTGTGGCCCCAAAACAAAAACAAACATAGAAGTCAACTATATAGTTCATAAATTAATCCTGATCGCATTAAACTCTATTTTAAAATATAATTTAATTAATTAAAAAGTACAGTATATCTGAATGTAGATCATTTTCTTATCTAATAAGTAATAGGAGTCATCTATTGAGATTTTAATATACATCATGATTTCTGCTAGGAAGTTTAGAGAAAACTTTAAATAAAAATAAAAAATTACTTTTTTTTTGCTAGGTTACAACCAAAGCATATATAATTGATTTTGATATTTTATAGAATATAAATTTTAATAAACTTTATTAAGCTTTGAATGACTAATATCACTAATAATATATTGATATTTGACTTATTTATGATGAATTTTCCTTTAACCATTACATTCTTTTCTACCATTTACATACTTTAAGTTTTAGAAGCATTTATATGTGTTAATTTTTAATAAAAATATTCTTTATTATAAACTTTATTGAAAAACATTTTGTAATAATTTCTATGCCCTATTTATTTTTAAGTCTAGAGATTTGTATCTAAAAATATAAAAGAGAGAAGTACAATGCCTCTCTCAAATACTTCCAGGGATGGGAAGGAGTGAGGGAAGACA
This sequence comes from Suncus etruscus, assembly GCF_024139225.1. Lineage (NCBI taxonomy): Eukaryota > Metazoa > Chordata > Mammalia > Eulipotyphla > Soricidae > Suncus > Suncus etruscus. The sequence goes on from NC_064864.1 coordinate 3,590,852, forward strand.
TTGGTGGTGGGAATTTTGCACTGGTGAAGGTGATTTGTTTATGACTGAAATCCAACCACAATCATGCTTGTAATCATGGTGCTTAAATAAAGATTAAAAAAATAAAAATATAAAAGCACTAGTTCTATTTATTAAATAATCAAATAAGGCAATTCTACTAACATTATCCATTTCAAAAGCTCTGTCAACGAGTCTATTTGTTTATTTTACAATACATATAGATGTATTTTTGATATAATGATTGTATAAGTAGTTTAATAATATTTTATAATCTTGATTTTGTCAAATCAAAAATTATTGAAGTAAAATCACTTTTAACTCAGGGTTCTTTTTTATTTGATAAAGGGGCATTAATAACAGATGGTAAGGTTGTGAAATTGTTCAAGAATATACAGTATTATCTACATTATATAGTTTCATTTTCAGTTAAAAGTGAAAACGTTTGAAATAAGACATTTATCTAAAGAGTAATACTGTATGATACAATGCTTAAAGTTCATGAAATGAAAATAAACAACAAAACTAAAAATAAAAGACCAAAAACAGATACATATAAAAAGAACTACCCTAATAAACTTGATCCATATTTTCTTCTCCAAATAATTTGTAACATATGAAGTTTTAAAATAATATACAACACATGTGTGTCTGGTAAATTTGTAGATGACTTATAACAGTATACTCATTTTAATGAAATTGGTACATGTTTTATTTTTTCAAATTATTTATACAAATCTGAATGTCTATATGCACTCTAAATTTGATGACAGTGTTTGCTCTTAAGATTTATAATTTTACTACTTACAATGTATATTCAATGATTAATTACCTATTTGTTAACAAATAATATTATGAATAATACATGTTCAATACACATAGAGATAGGTTCATGTAGAAAAATACGTTTTGTATGCAACATATCAATATACACAGATCAAGTCCTATTTCAAATTGAAATTTTGTTAGAAAGTTACTTGTTGAGGCATAAAGCATTTTCTTTTCCAATTTCATATTTTATAGAATTAAAATCTTACAAAGCAAACATTTACATTGAATATAATTAAACCATCAAATAAGTTTTAATGCTTATTTTATTCTCAAAGGTAATACTTGAGTTCAAGAGCAAATCATGGTAATCCATTATATTTTTCTACTAAAAATTAAATCAGAAACATTTTGACTTACATGACTTAAAAGAAAATAGTATGTCACTACTTTGAAATGAATAAGCTTTACAGAAATTTTATAATGACCATCTTTATCCAAAACCGTTTTGGACATACTCTAAGTGAATATAATTATTGAATGTTTTAGGCTAAGATGACTCAATTGCCTGAGGCTGAAAAGGAAAAGATTGCTGAGCAAGTTGCAGATTTCAAGAAAGTCAAGAGCAAACTGGATGCAGAGATCGAGATCTGGGATGATACGAGCAATGACATCATTGTGTTGGCCAAGAAGATGTGTATGATCATGATGGAGATGACAGACTTCACCAGGTAAGTCTGAGCACATGATGTGCAATAGTTATAAAGTCAGACGATTGAGTGATATTAGTGAAACTTTGTTTTTTTCATTCCTGGTCATCAGAGAACCAATATCAAAACTTACCAAAAGAACAAATAATATAGAAAGTTACTACTATGATGTTCAGAGATACTGTAAATAAATATGGTAAATTTCCCATTGATTGCAGAGAAATTATATTATGAATCACCTTACACACCTTCATTACTATTTTTCTGAAAGATCTGTGCATTTTATTAGCATATTATTCTTTGAAATAAATGTATGCATTAAGTTTTAATCTCTATTGGAAGTGCCTGAATGCCTTGTTTCTAGTAAACAATAATTTTGGATAAAGTGTTTTTATATATCCTCAAGTTTGATGGTAATTTGATAGTGTAATATCAATTAGATATATTTGAAATTACAATGAGTTTTGTATAGTAATACATTATGTATATATCAAACATTAGAAACAGCTGGATAGATTCTTCAATATTTAGGTATATAGAATAACTTAAGAACAATTAACTATATTATGAACTTAAAATTAAAATAGTTTAGGTTTGGTGTTATTAAAATAAACTCAGAAAAGACAACTCTGTAGCACTCGTAAGAATGCATTGACTGAGGAATATTGATATATATAAACTAAACTTGTTTTATAAAATTAATACAACTATATTCTTTAATTATACATTATACTAAATTATTCAAAATATTCACTACAAGCTCTTCATTTTATCATATTATATTATCTAAATATTTTGTAATTTATCATATATATCATAACTCAATTTTGATCTATTGCTCTTACTCTGGAGGCAAAGACTCTAAAGAATCCTTTTTTCTATACACATACAATAAAGACATACTATCTCCCATATTTTGATACATAGAAACAAAACTATGATACCTAAAATTAAATAATAAAGATGTTTAGAAGTTAGATGGCTGCAGATTACTATTTGTAACCTCCTGTATTTTTTGTCTTGATCAATGGATATTGCTTTCATTTATAGTTTAGTTTAAATGTTGGTCTGAAGATAGTGTTAGAGACTAAAATTAAATAACATCATATAGATTTTTCTCAAAAGTTAGAATTAAAAGGAACACAAATAAAAAATTTAATGATACCATCTTTATACACTGATACAATATAAGGCATAGTGTTATTTCCGATTTCAATATCATATATAAATATATAATAAATTCCCACAGGGTTTCTACAGGCATTATCTCATTGACTAATCCTATGGATCTGGTTAAGAGATATGGATGTGAATAGAAACTTGGCATATTACAACACAAACTCAAAAAATAGAATGTAAAATTAAACATAACTGGAATTAGGAATAAGAAAAAATTTATTTTTAAAAGAAAAGGAATATCAGGATTGGTGATACTGGAGGCAGGCCAGTAATTAAAAATAAGGGCATTAATATATATAAAAAGAATAATGAACTAGAAAAATGGAAAATAATCACAGTACCTATTAAATTCTTTTATCATCATTAACAAAAACATTTTTAATCACTGATTTCTCCTGAATATGAAGGAAGAGTTGTTTCTGGGGCCCGAGCCTCACCAGGTCATACTTAAGAACTACTCCTGGTTCTGTGCTCAGGAATAGATCCTTGTAAGCTTTGGTGGACCATTTAGAGGTACTGGGAAGATGAAAGAGAAGAACACTATCCTTGAACAAGGAATCTAGCAAAGAAAGGATAATTGAGAACAAGGGCAAAATTAGCTTCTGTAATAAAATAGAGAATATTTATCTACCGTTGCACATATTCACAACAAAATGTATCTGAGGTACTTTTCTTGTTGATTTCAACTTTTCTCACAATAGGTAAGATATGAAAAGAATGCAGGCATATACTGATTAATAAATGAAAAAATAATTATAATTTTTATATTATCTCTTTACATTATGAAGCACATAAAAGGAAATATTTACCTAATAAACATTAAAACACTTCCATTTGTGATATATATGAAGATGTGGGGTATTATACTAAAAGAAAAAAATCAGTGGCAGTAAGGTATTGTACATATACAGAATGTATATATACATATATATATTCTACATATCTGCATGTACATAGGTAAAATATATGTATAGAATAAATCAAATGAAATTTAGAATGGCAGATGTTTAAGTAACAGAAAGAATGCAAAGAATACAAAATTTTAATTATAAGACAAATAATTTCTGAGAATCTACTGTATAGTATTATAGCTATCGTTAATAGTATGTTACATAAATCTTAAAATTAATTTTTATATATTCAAGAAAGAAGGAAGGTAGGAGAAAAAGAAGAAAAGGATTTTTACTGACATGTTGTGAAATGACTAGTAGATTAAATTGGCCTAAAGTCTTAAATGAAATATTTATATTAGAATTCTAAAATCAATACTTGAATTAAGAGAAGGAATATAGGTATACGGAAAAACCTCAATGATTTTACACAGAGAAGGAGGGTGCAAACATAATCAGCAGTAGAAGAAACAATGAAAATATCATGTTATCATGTTATGCTACAGAAGATGTTAGGAGTCAGGTGTGTGGCTGTGTGAGAAAGTGCCACTCCAATAATGCGTATGCCTCAGTGGTGGAGTTTATGTCTTGCATATCTGAAGCCCTGGGTTCAATTTTTAGCACAGCCAAAACAAAATATTTGAAGATTCCAGCAGAGTTTCTACATCTAGCTCTTTCCCTATCAAAGGACTTACTATCACACTCTGACCTACTTAGAATCAAATTGGAAGAGAAGACTGAAATAAGAGTTTGGAAAAGCGGCTCAGTGACTTTCAGGGTGTCAAAATCTCTAAGCAGGGTGTTAGGAGAGGATTCACAACTTCACAGAGTGATAACTTATTGGGAAATAGACACCATTTCATGTTGTGCAAAAGCAAAGCAGTCCAACATTCTCTCTCCCAATCTATAGGTGTCTCTGCCAGAGGCATTCACAGGACATATCATATCTTTAAACTGAAGTCAAGGTAGGGTTGAATTTTCGATTGCGATAATCTCTTGCACTTGAACTGAATCAAACTGCAGTTTAGTTGTAGCTCATATAAACTGTAATAAATCTACAATTGTTTTAAAATGGATTACATCTTGTTCTTTTTCACTCCTAAGTCTGTTCTTGGGAGTTTTCCTTATACACTGCACTGTTTTGTTGAGGCTTAAGGTTAGCGGTTTTCTATATACGATTTCTGTTTGTTTCAACCACCTCACTTTTCTATCACTGCCGATATTTTAGCTTGTATGTATTGGAACTTGTTTAAATAAGGGTCGTAACTGGAAGTGCAGTGTTTATCAACTACTGGTTATTTTACTTTTTTGATACTTTACGCAGATTTCTAAAGCATAATAATGAGTAAAAACTGAGAGTTACAGAATGCTGTATTTATTAAATAATTTACCTTATTTTAATTTGGGACAATTCTAGGGATCACAAACTGTTACTAGTAGGGTTTCATACATCAAATATTCCAGCAGCACACAGATGTCTACTCCCCTACATTAATGTTCCAGTACTCCTCAAGCTAAAGTTTCTAGCTTCAATGTCCTTGGCCTTTCCTCTCTTCTGACTGTAAGTTGGGGTTCTGTGATTTATTATCACTATGGCTACCATTATGATTTCTTTTCCTGGATCTATGTGGTTGGGCTAGGTACGTGCTAAGGAGTCACTGTGTTTGTAAGCAGTGAAACCAGATCAAGTCTATTGCTTACTGCCATGATGAGGAGTGCTCCCTCTGTGTTATGGCAGGGAGGAGGCCTCAAGATGCTTCCATTGCTCTCGGGGAAATTCAGTGTCTCTGGTACCACTTCAACTCCCGAACAACGTTGGTTGTGACCCCAAAACAGTACATTGGAAGTAGCAATAAAGTATAAAGTAATGTACAAAGGAATAGAAACTATTTTGGAAATATATTGAATATTTTAATAAATTTCTTTTTATAAAACATAATATGTTCTTTTTTTTATTTTGTTTTGTTTTGTTTTGGGGTCACACGTGGCTGCACTCAGGGGTTTCTCCTGGCTCTATACTCAGAAATCACTCCTGGAAGACATAGGGAACCATCTGGGAAGCCCGGATTCGAACCTCCTTCCATTCTTCTTCAGCTGCATGCAAGGCAAATGCCTTACCGCTGTGCTATCTGTACCTACACACACCAGTCATCCAATAATTCTAAAAATTGGAGCATGCTTTATTCTGATTGTTTACACAGAGACAAATACAGCAATTTATCTCTGTTATCATTGCTCTTTATTCTAATGTAGAAACAGCAGGTTTTAATGTTTGAGACAAGATTTTCCTCAGTAAAAACAAATTGGGGGGGGTGTAATAATTAAATTTGTAGAGATCATCTTACTCTAGAAAGCACCTTTTCTTCAGTTTCTTGTGCTTTCTAGAGTTAGACTGAATTAAGCCTTACTGTAGAAAAAACAAAACATTCCCCTTGTAAAAATTAGTTTCCTAGGAAAACACCTTAAAATTTTCTAGCTAGTCCTCGAGTTCTCTAGAATGTTTCAAAGGCAAATGCTTATCGCTATCAAGTGGATGTCTCAAATTGATGTTTTCATTTTTTTCCCTTCACTCTCAATTATAGTCATCTGTGGCTATTTCTCTTTAAATCAGCTTCAGTCTTGGTTTTTCCACTGCTGGTTTGAACTCCAATGTTCTCAGAGCAGATACAGTTTACCTTCAGATATTGGTATGTAGTTTCCAATATCTCTTTTGTTTTCTATATTTTTCTTCATTTTTCTTCTCTCTATTCGATCAGGTCTATATCTTCAAGAGAAATATAGCACTCATTTTAGATTTATTGAGCCTTGAAGGAAAACATATAGACATGTGGCATTCTTATTTTTAACATAAAATGAATTACAATTTGTTGGGTGTTATAATTTTCCCCTCCTTAGGATATTAAATTTTTTTATTCTTCTATATTGTTACTCTCTTTCCTTCTCATGCATAGTTAGGCTAAATTCTGTATGGGCAATGAATTTGAACAGCTCCAACATATAATTGTTTACATAATTCACAGAACATCATTTAGTTCCCTTCTCTGAGAGAGGTAATTTTAGATATTTAATTATTTATTTTATGAGTATCTAAAGGTTGTAGTTTTTTAAATAGCTAAAATGCATATGGGAAAAGGCAAATAATAGTAACTTTTCTCCAAATACAAAATATATATCATCATATTTTCTCTGACCAAAATTGATTTGTGTTTTTAATATTTAAATTAGAAAGTTATAACATTACATTACAAAAGTAATTCTACTCCAAGCACTAATAATATTTAAGTTATTTACTTAGAGCATACTCCTATACAAAGATACTACCTGTTTAGAGAGTTTCCTTTATTTCTACTTTTCAATAAAATTTTTATTTCTAAAGAGAAATTAAAGATAGAAACTTATTCAATACCAGGGTGGTATCCTTAGCATCAAGAAATTTTTATGTTTTGAAAAGGACCAGATCAATGACTGAAATAAAATTATAGGAGCAACTAAATAATTTCAGTTGAGATTATACCATAAGGCTAAAACTTTGTTTCTTTTTTTGTAAAATGGGATTGGATCCCCACCCTGCACACAACTCGCTACCCAAAACTCCACAGCCTACCCACCACTGCCATTCTTCCTCACAGAGAAACATTCTAGCCCTTCCACCAAGCCCCAAAAGAAAATAATGGCCCCAATATTTCCCAAGTGTTCTGGTTGGTACCTCTATGGTATCTTAGATAGGGAAGGGATAGATTCGCTTTACCAATCCATATGCCCTCCAACAAAAAAAGCCAGCTCTATTACCTTATCAAACCTCCAAATAATAAAACTTGTTTTAGATCTATAAATCCTACCCTACATGACTAGACATCGCAATATTATAGTACTGCCAACTCAGTGGTATCACAGGAAATCTGATGTGAAAATTACATAAAAATCTACCAACCTCAATGTGTAGCACAGATGATTCAACTAGCATCAAAAACAGATGTGGCCAAGTAAATCCTTAGACATTGATTTTTGGAAAAACATGGAGATACATAACAATAATTTTATATTGATCTGTATTTATGTAAGATTTGATAATTATATTTGTCTTTCTATTGGAACAAGCAATATGAAGTAAATTTGTGACTATATAGAGACAATCTATGTAGGTGAATGGGAGATTGGAGACACTGGTGAAGGGAGGTAATCCTGGGGCAGGTGGAACAGGTGTTTGAATAAATAATGCCTAAAGAGACTATTATAAAGACATAAAAATAAAGTAATGATTAAATATTACATAAAATAAAATTATGTTCTAATAAGCAAAATTATATCAGGTCTATATCTTCAAGAGAAACATAACTCTCGTTTTAGATTTATTGAGTCTTAGACGAAAACATAGACATGTGACATTCTTTTTTTTTTTTTTTTGGTTTTTGGGTCACACCTGGCAGCACTCAGGGGGTTCCTCCTGGTTCTACACTCAGAAATCACCCCTGCATGCTTGGGGACTATATGGGATGCCGAGATACGAACCTCCATCTTCTGTATATAAGGCAAACGCCTTACCTCCATGCTATCTCTCTGGTCCCAACATTCTTATTTTTAACTTAAAATGAATTAGGATTTTTTGGGGATTATAATATTTCTCCTCCTTAGGATATTAATGTTTTCTTTAGCTTTAGTTGATCAAGGTAAATGTTATAGCTGCACTTTGACAAGAAAGTTTGAACTTGCTTATCTAGTGTACCTAATACCACAATTAGAAATTATTATGTGTGAGTGTGTATTTTGTCAAAGCAATAGCACAGCAGGTAGTTTACTTGCCTTGCATATGGATGGCCCAAGTTTGATTCCTACTATCATGTATTGTCCTTAAGTTTTGCTGAGTCATCTCTGAACACAATCGGGAGTATGCTTTCAATTGAAAACTGATAAATATGCCTCTCCAAATGAATTTCATGTGGTCTTATATTTCTATAATATTCCTAAGAAAGGTTTTGGGGGGCCAGAGTGATAGCACAGTAATAGGGTGTTGCCTTGCACACTACTGACAAGGGATGGACCCGGATTTGATCCCCAGAATCCCATATGGCCCCCGAGCCTGCCAGAAGTGATTTCTGAGTGCAGAGTGAGGAGTAACCCCTGAGCCCAGCCAGTGTGACCCACAAACAAAACAAAACAAAAAAGAATGTTTTTTGAGCTTGGACAATTTATGAGGTAAATTGAGGCCTTTGAGATAATTCCCCTTTGTATTAAATATTTCTCATTTGTATCTTAATTATTTTCTCTTGGTCTTGTTTTCTCATTGCCTTTCATCTGTTATTTCTCTCTCCTTCTGGAGAGGGGCTTGAATTGAATTTCAATAAAGGGAAGCAGGAGAGCTTAGCTGGGGCTGTCATCTAGGCTTGTGGTTCCATGTGGTAGAGTGATTGGCTTGTGGGTAAAGAGCGTGCGGTTTGAGTTTTCTTGCCTGCTATATTCTCCATATCTGTGTGGATTCCTTATTGCAGGGAACAGCTATTGAGCCCCCTTCTCCTGCCCTCCCTGGATAGTGGGTATGGGATATACCTTTCCCTTTTGGGAACGGTGGGATAACCAAATATCAACCCAATTCCCAAATAACATCTCATGACAGACAAATAAGTTAGCAAAGTTATCCTTTCTACAAATGGACTGATGTTCTCGTCTATTTTTAAACTCTTTTCAATCATAATCATTTTCAAGAGAATGTAAATGTGAAGAAATATGTGTATCAAAAGCTGTGTGTGTGAAACACTGAGCTCTTGGTTTTTCTTAATTTTGCATGACCCTAAGTAACGAAAGGTAAAATTTTAAGTCTGCCAAAATGAACGTAAATAAATCAGTTTCCATCAATGTTATTAAAAAATAGTTACATGAAGCTAGAGTGATAGTTAAGCAGGTAAGATGCTTGCCTTGCATATGGCCAACACAGGTTTGATCCCACAAGAACCCCTCAGTACTTCCAGGAATAATTCCTGAAGTCAAGAACCAGGAGTGGGCCCGGAGAGATAGCACAGCGGTGTTTGCCTTGCAAGCAGCTGATCCAGGACCTAAGGTGATTGGTTCGAATCCCGGTGTCCCATATGATCCCCCATGCCTGCCAGGAGTGATTTCTGAGCAGACAGCCAGGAGTAACCCCTGAGCACCGCCGGGTATGGCCCAAAAACCAAAAAAAGGAACCAGGAGTAGTTGAGTATCACAGGGTATGGCCCAAAAATCAAAACCAAAACATAACAAAATATCAAACAAGAAATAGTAGTTACATTCACCTATATATTAGATTTCCTTAAGAATCATACAGATACTATATCATATAGCATTTTATTATACACTGAAGCCTATTTCTGACAATTATGGTCACCCAAAAACCATTGGATATCTCTAGGTACTCTTATTATTCTATGCAATCAGTGTAGTTGCGTCACATTATTGGGCCCCTGCATTAAAATGATGATCTCTGAGAATCGACGGTGGGGCCCAAGTTCTCCTGTGTACCCTCAATACCACCACCCTTCCCCAACCCCCACAACTCACTTCCAAATATTAGGAGTTCTTAGATGAATCATTTGAGGAGTTGTAGTAGTTAAGTATCTACATTGGGAAATGGCGGTACATTTGTTTGAATCATTGTTTCTGACCCTATGAATGTTTCCTTCCTGGAATTATTTATAAAAACTCTACTCTCCAATTGTACTCTCTTTTTCCAAAATAAATGTTGATGTGTTAGAAGAACAAATTATCAGAGAAAATAACAGAAAGAAAAGCATTGTCTCTGTTTTGTCAATGTCTCAGAACTAAAATCTTTCTGAAATCAGAGCTAGAAAGTATAAAATTTATTTATCCTATGCTTTGCATCTTTTGTTTGTTAAAAATTTCTTTGCACTTTTTTTTTTGCTTCCCGAGGCAAGACATTTAAAATCTGATACTTTGTATTAACAACAAAAGAATTTTAAGTGTTTTAACCACACATCAAAGAGAACAAGTTATACTCAAAAGACTTATGGATTTTCTTTGTAAAAATAGAATGATTTAAATTTATTTTAGTAAGATAAATAAAAGTCTGATTTCAACTATTTAACTTTGCTTTACTTGATAAGTCTATTGAATTATCATTTGTATGTGTCAAATGTATGCATAAATATACATATGATTATTTAAATATATAAATAGAAAGAATATGTAATTGAAATGAATATGCAAGTATAATTAAGGAATAGGAAAGGAATATTTACATACTATAACAGCCAGTTATATTTACATCAACATGTAAACAGAAGTTATATTTACATTCTATAATAGCCAGTGATATCAATGTGATAGAATCTGGCATAAGTAATGAAAAGTACATTTACATAAGATCTTTGTAATTATTTGTTAAAGTTACAAAAAATTTTAATTTTTTAAATTAAACAATAATGAACAATAATCGGAAATATAGTATTTTGGTACCTAGAGTTAATTTTTAGGGGACTAGAGCAATCGAGGGTAGGGCATTTGCCTAGCATACAGCTCACCTGGGTTCAATCTCTTACATCCCATTTAGTCCCCCGAGCCTGCCAGGAGTGATTTTTGAGCTCTGAGCAGGAGTAACCCCTGAGCACTGCCACTGGGTGTGGGTATAAAACAAACAAACAAACAACAAATCACCAGATAGTGTGTAGAACAATTAATTAATTTTCAGTTGGCTATTAAGAAGGGAAGAGATATTTTTTTCCTGGATAGAATTCAAGTATGCCTTATCCTCAAGTATAAGAACTTAAAATATAAATTAGGAAATTAAAAGAGCACTCAAAGAAGAAAATGCAGAAACTCTTACAAGTTTTCTCTAGTAGAAGAGTCAACCACTTGCACTTCCTTTTGACAGCTGCAGAGGTAAGAAAAAAGGAAAGTCTAAAAATGATCAAAAGAGAAGACTTCATGTATCTGTTTGGCCCTGTTAACCTCGAGCAAATAGGCTAAATGGAAGCATGACATCTTTTATGATTGGTTTTGGAAAGACATTTTGCTTTAATTTGACTACTACATAACTTAAAACAGACTAATAGCGGTTGTTAGGTTGCTGACACCCAACTCTAGACCATTATTAAATTATTACAGTGACAGTGAACTAATTTTTGAGGTGTTGCTGAAGAAAAATGTGTGCTGTGTATATTGTGTATATATGTAAAATCATACTCAATTCTGTTGTGGTGTCATCTTTATGTAATTAATATATATAATATAATTAATCTTGGTTAATATACTTTAATGTATTTTTTATCTTAGGCACCATAATTTACTGTTCTGTCAATGGTAGTATTTTCTGCATACAATATCCCTATATTACCCCCCTTACCTGAGAAACCTCTTCCCTGCACTATTTTCTCAGTGCTGTGTTCTCTCTTGCTAATCCCAATGTCAAACCATCCCATTTCCTGGTCCCAACAGTAAATAGGAAACAGTTCTGTAGTGCAGTTCTCAAATTCTGTTACCTCTGACTATACCACATAGAGAAAGATACTTTTTTAGTCTTCTCCTTCCAGCTAATGTCCCTTAGCATTATATAGGCTGTGTTTTAAAGTTCTACTTTAATTGATAATTTTGTCTTCTTGTATTTTTGTATTCTCAATTTTTTAGAAAAATTTTAGTAATCATTTATTTGGGTTGGTAATTGAGCCATTGCTCTGGCCCAATATTCCTTTTTTTTTTTTCATTTTTATTTTGATCATATTGGCTTACATATCTTTCACAGTAGTATTCTAGGTACATATTAACATTGAAACAGGGGAATACACATCACCAAATTTGTCCTCCCCCATCCCTATTCCTTTCCTGTAACCCATATCCCCAAACATCATCCCCTCGGCTGCTAGAGTAGGTGGTCCCCTCTTTGTCTAGCTTAATATTAATGATCATATTTCTGTTTGGTCCTGGTACCCTCCCTTGTTTCCCCCTCTATTTGAGAGGAGCAGCTAGAATATTCCCGTTTCTATGTAAATTTTGAACTCTTTAAAATTTTGTGACCTTTCATCTGCCTTAACCCAAACACTACCTTCTTCTGCCTTTTGTTTGGAATTCAGATAGTTAATTTCATCCATTTTTATCTAATGACATGTATGTTCTAATGTGTGTTACTGGAGATGCCATAGTGGGAGTTAATCTCAGAAATAGAATAGAGTCTTGTGACACTAGTATTTAGCTGCTTAATTAATTATATCTTAATTACTTACCACTTTAATTAATTCATTCATTTTTTCTTTATTAGTTATGAGTGAACTTTCTAGGTATACTCATTTGCATTGTTTTCAAGTTTTAGTGAACCATAGTATTGTGATACTCTTTACGTTATCTTATTATTGAGAAACATTACTGTGATCACGGACATTTTCTTCCACCTTACCAATCCTTTACTTAAAATGAATAATCATCCTAAATAGTTTTGATATTTTTTGTTTGTTTTTGAGTCACACCCGAGAGCACTCAGGGGTTACTCCTGGCTCTACACTCCGAAATCGCTCCTGGCATCAGGGGACCATATGGGAAGCTGGGATTTGAACCATGGTTCTTCTGCTTGCAAGGCAAATGCCTGACATTCATGCTATCTCTCCGGCCCTGTTTTGATATTTCTCTGTGTGTTCATACTTTGATGATGGGTAAGACCTGATCCTTGTGCTATCCCACAGTGATCAGCCAGGATATTTTTTGCTTAGTATCACCAGCAAGGGTGCTAAACAGTTTAATAGAATTGAAATATGTTTTATTTATCATATATGACTATCATTTTCATGTGGTATAGTGAAAAGTAAATAAAACAGTCATACTTTGCTCAAATAACAGCAGGAGTGGCTGGTTGGTTATTTTGCTTTTATTTTTATGGACTCTTAATCAATAATTTATTTGTTTGAATACTTTTAAGTCAATAACAGTAAGTGAAAAGGAATATATATAATTTCATTATTCTGGAGGTTAAGTTTTTCAGATTATAAAATTAAATATTCTTTTTTAATATAAATTTTTATTTAAGCACCATGATTACAAGCATGTTTGTAGTTGGGTTTCAGTTATAAAAAAAATACCCCCCCTTTTAAATATTCTTGGCAATTGAAAATTTCAAAGAAACTAAGCTCTGGATTTTCATTAGAAAATATCCTGAAACTATGCTTACTTCCTCAAATCTATTATTATTCCAAATAACATTTTATTGAGGGGAAAATAAAATGTTAGAAAGCAGTTTCATTAGATTTCTGATTCGATAAATTTGAGTTTAAAGAAAAATAGACATGAGAGTGAAAGTAAATCCTTTGTAGAATGAGTCCACTAAATACATTCTTCTGTTCTTTGAACATTAACCCTTTTTATTTAAATAATAATTTACCACATATCTGAGTACTTACTCAATTATCTTAAAATACCTCTACAACAAGGTCTCCCAAAGTTTAATACAGACTCCCGGGAATTGTTAAAAAACATCAAGCATCAGGGTATTCTTGGTGGCCCTTGGGGGGTCAATTTCTAATAGCATAATGAGGACACTTAGTTCATTTTCCCCTGAAAAAAAAATAAAAGAGTAAATAATTTTGTGGGCTTTTGTTCTAAAACCAAATACATATGATTGAATCAATATTACTTCAATAAATATTGAAAGGTTCTTTTAAATGATTTTAATAAAGCTATTTAGAACTTTAAATGTTTTGAATGTTTGATTCCATACATACATACATAATACATACATTGAGAAAATGGACAAAATATATTGGCTTTATGTAAATAGTAATCTAGCAAAATAAAAAAATTAGTAAAATAATTCCATTTATAATTGCATCAGAAAGAAATAAGTACTTTGGAATAAATTTAAGCAAAAGAATGCAAAGAAAGACTTTAAGTGAAGAACTCTAGGATACTGTTGGAAAAAAAAGATCTTAGAAATGCAAAGATACGCTGTGCTTTTCAATCATAATAATGTAAATCATTAAAATGGTCACATTATGCAAAATCATGATATAGATTCAATGAAATCTATCAAAGTTCTAAAAGCATTCTTTATAGAAAGATTGAAAATGGCTTTAGAGAGAAACGTATGCATTCAAGAATCAGAATGCAACCATAAACTATAAAAAGTAGCATTGTTTCTAAGTCAGACAACTTATATTTATTTTTTGTCTTTTATTTATACCCCTAGAGGTATACACCATTACTGACTTTGCTCAGGTATTACTGCTGTCAGGGATCAGGGGATCATATATGGTTTCATGAACTGAACCTATGTCAACCACAATGCAAAAGTCAAACTCACTAAATTATCTCTTCAACTTCTGTCATGTTGAGAAGCTGTTAAGAGCTATTCTCTCAACAGCTCTCATGTCTTAATACTTTGGATTTTGTGTCATTTCTTTAGGACTAAAGAATACACAGAAACCTACTCTGTGCTTTGATAAGATAAACAGTATCACCAAACCAATCCCATTAGTATGTAATATATGTTATATTTTCTGTCATCTCTGATAGATTATTATCAAAGTTCTCAGGTACAAATCAAATACTTATGCACAATTACAGAGGTTATTCTTCATTTTTCTGATATTTAACAATAAGTGTTAAACTTTTAAAATCGGCACAGACTTGAACCTTTATAATATCACTAGATCCCATTTGTGTATGAATTTTCCAGATTTTATAATAAAATATTCTTGGCCATTGAAAATTTCAGAGAGGGATCTAGGATGTCATGACATTGGTTGGACAGAGCATTTACAATTTTTCACTACAAACCTTTTCTTTTGTCATCAAAACAAAAAAGCTAAAATTCCCCTGATAATTTGGTTCAATGTATGCAGAAATAATGGTTTTTAAAGTAACTAGAACATGGAACTAGAAAAATTGTAAGCAAGCAGGCCACTTCCTTGCATACATCTGATCTGGGTTTGATCCGTGAAACTATTTGCTTCTCCAAACATACCAGGTATAATACCTGAGTATAAAGTTAGAAATAATCATTGAGCATCACTGGCATGGCCCCAAAACAAACAAAAAGTACTTGGTACAGAATAAGTTTTCCTATTATTACCAAAGGACTGTAAATTATTTTAAAACTCTCAACACCAATGACCCCATTGACCTCATTGGTGATTGGAAGGTTGCTCTGGTGAAGGGGGTGTACATTTTATCACTGAAACCCAACTACAAACATTTTTGTAATCATGGTGCTTAAATAAATTTATTAATTAAAAATGAAAGCTATCAATCAGCAGGAAAATAATCCTAAAAAATACTTAATACCTAGCAAACTTTGTGTGGATTTTAAATTTATATTCCGTGTTATAGATTTCCAAAAAATTCAAACAGCAGACATGAGACATCAACCCTAAGGAAATAAGACAGTTTATAATCATCAACTGATGTCTGAGACAAGATGTAAATACTTTGGATTTGGAAGGACCGGGAAAATTCATCATATATACATACCCATTATTAAGTAATATCAAGGATCAAAATATGGAGGTACATTTTTGATCCATAGATACAGTTTTGATACATAGAGAAGTATTCAGGTTACGTTTAGGGTGAGAAATTATCATAAGTAATAAGATAAAAACTCAGATAGGCATTTCTAACATAATTTAAAACAGAACAATACAAAATGGATATTGTTTGAAATAATTACACATTTTGGCTTGATAGGATTTTTATTTATCTCTGTGAAGATTGTGATAAGGCAATGAAATTCAATTCTAGGATAAAGAGTAGTCATATTTTTAGGCACACCATAAATAGAACCATGGTCTCTTTCTTTCCCTTGAGATCTACATCCTAGAAATAAGATATGAGAAAGGACAGATGCAAGCACTGCAGAAGTATCAGTTTTCCAGCCAGACACTATGTGCTTGACTGGTGGTATTTAGCAATGAGTACTGACTGACCTCGCAGAAGAACATGGCGAGTATCTGAGGACCTCGGGCAATTGCAAACCACAAGTGAAAATACAACCTGTCAAATTTGTAATGAAACACCAAGTGATGTCAAGGGGAGTCATAACACAGAAATGTCACCTGTTCTGACAACATTAGGACTTACATCCCTGTACTGTTCTTCCAATATTCTCCTTATCTAATGAAGCAACACCAAGATGCCAGTGGGAATGGTAGTCATTTATAGTGCATGGAGAGTAAAGGACAATTTATATTTCAAATCTGGCTCATTTGTTATAGCTACAGGCAGATATTGAATGGAGTTCGCATTTGATGAAAGTGAAATGTATTGAATAGTCAGGCAGAAAACTTAACTTTAAAAAGACATGTACATAGTCTTATGGTGTTCTTTTAATGACTGTATTGATAATGTAATTGCTGGTTTAATATTTCTGTTGTTATTATTAAAAATAACTGTCACTTTAAAAATTCCATATTCTAATAAGCAAATAGTTCAGTATTTAGACAGTTAATTTTGACAACAGGGTTTCCTTTTATTTTAGTTTTTATTGTTTTAATTTTCTTAGGCTTTAAATTTTCTTAGTATTGCCATTAGAACAAACATTTCTTTTTTTCTGTATACTCTGGCTTTATTTTTTGGGGATCATATGGTTATTTTTCTCTTTTCTTCATATTCTTTTTTTTTGTTTGTTTTGTTTTATTTATTGGGCGACACTCGTTTGATGCTCAGGGGTTACTCAGAAATTTCCCCTGGCTTGGGGGGGACTATATGGGACACCGGGGGATCGAACCACAGTCCTTCCTTGGCTAGCGCTTGCAAGGCAGATACCTTACCTCTAGCACCACTCTGGCCCTACATATTCTTATATTTAGTTTGCATATTGAATGTGGTTACTATGCAATTAACTGTCAAAACATCTCTCATTTATTTTACTCTTCAAAGATTTTATTTGTTTGTCTTGCCCTTTTCTTTCCACAGTATATTATTATGTCATCTCCTCTATTCTCTATTCACTCATTACCTTTTTTGAAGTTTCTACCCATTAGTTTCACATTTAAAGATTTGAACCTTTCAGAAAAAAAAAAAGGAAAAAAGAAAGAAAAGAAAAAGAAGAAAATGGGGCCGGGTAGGTGGCGCTGGAGGTAAGGTGTCTGCCTTGCAAGCGCTAGCCAAGGAAGGACCGCGGTTCGATCCCCCGGCGTCCCATATGGTCCCCCCAAGCCAGGGGCGATTTCTGAGCACATAGCCAGGAGTAACCCCTGAGCGTCAAACGGGTGTGGCCCAAAAACAAAAAAACAAAAAAACAAAAAAACAAAAAAACAAAAAAAAAAAACCAGAAAAAGAAGAAAAAACATCCTTTCTCACTGTACTTGGGTCTGTTTTTCAACTGTAATACATGTGTTTATCCTCAGTGTATGATGATATAAGTACATGAGTATATGTGTTTGCCATAAAAAAATTTGAACCTTTCATATATCTAATCTATAATTTTCCTATATTGTTTGTATTCTTGTCTTCTTTTCACAATGATAGCAGGAAATTGAGAAACTGAAAAATAACCAATATTTTTAAATCCAGAATTATTTAATTCAATTAATATAAATAAATATTATTTTAATCCAGAGTTATCTAAGTCTTATCATTGTCAAATTTTCAAAAGCAAATGACATAGAAAAAATGTTGAAGCATGCTAAGAAAAAGATAAACATTAGCATAGGAATGAATGAACATTGTGTTTTTTTGTTTTGTTTTATGTCACACCTGGTGGTATTGAGGGATATTACTGGACTCTTTGTGTGGAAATTGATTTTGGCAATGCTAAAAAGAATATGTGTGGTGCTAGAGATCAAACACAGAACCTTACATGCAAATCAGTCAGCCTGTTGAACTATATTTCTGGTTCAAAGACATATGGTTACCAATTTCACATGGAACATTCTTCAGAATTAATTTTTAGAACAAATAAAAAAGTCAATAAACATGTGAACATTTAAATTATTTCCGTTAACAACTGATATTACAAAGCAAGAACAACCACAAGAAAAAGAAAAATATCAAACATGAGTATATTAAACAACTGGTTATTATATAATTTGGGTTAACACAGAAGCAGAAGTAGGAAGCAGAGTGGATAGAGATTCCCTACTCAGTTGTGGCCTCCCAAACGAACAAAAACAACAACAAATCAAAGAAACAAAATTCAAAACAAGTTTGAAAGGGAATAAAAACAAGGAAATGACTTATCTGGTCCTTTGGAGACCGTAAAATAAATGATAATAAGGTGATTTACTACATTATAATCCCACATTAATAAGAAAATCTTTAATTGCATTTTCCAGGACTTTTACCCATTTTGAGTTAACTCTTCTAATGGTCTAATTATGGTCTCATTTTCATTTATTTATAAGTAGCTATCCAGTTTTTCTAACAGCATTTTTGGAAGACAATTGCCTCACTTCTTTCAATCTACTTTATTCCTTTGTTCTGTCCAGGATATGAGTCCATAAATCTGAAGTTTATCTCAAGCTTCTCAATGATGTTCTATTAGTATTCTATTCTATCTTCATCCCAATACTGTAAAATATAACCCACGAGTTTGTGAAACCATCCAACACACCGTGTTTCTAACCCCTTAGTCTGAGAAGCAGGGTAGTGATGAAGAAATAATAAGCCAAATCATTCAGGGGAGATTCATAGAGACAGTGTGCACTTGGTAGCCAAAACTTATCTTTTCTTATACCAATACATATACACCAGGAGGGGGACGGTGGCAACTGAAATAAAAATATTATTGGCCATACACCAAAAATAAATCAATAATAAATAAATAAATATTCGACTTGATTTGAGAATAATATAAAAGTGAGCACAAGTTCCTAAATCTGATATTTATCATTTTGTTTTGGGGAAAGAGTTGGGCCACACTTAGCTCCACTCAAGGCTTACTCCTGGCTCTGTGCTCTGAGATCACTCCTGCTGCTTTTGTGGATATCATATGGGAGATACTGGTTACCTAACCAAGGTTGGCCATGGCCAAGACAACTATGTTGACTTTGGTACTATCTCTCAAGTCCGAATTTTGGATTGGTAACCTAGAGTTCAGAGCTGTGCTTATGGTTAGTATCTTGCTTCGTTTCCTGAATGCTAATTTACTGAATGAGTACTTTTTACCTACTCAAGTGTCTTATGTACAGACCTCAGAAGTTCAAAAGTTAAGTAAATATTATATACTTTACTGCATAAAATATAGATTTATAAATGACTTTAACACCGTAACTGGTCAAAATAATGTTCAATTTGGGATTTGATACTAAAAATAAGCTGTAAATTTAGCTGCTCTAAAATACTTTAAGCTCCCTTACAACCCAGAGCTTCTACTCATAGCATCTACTTCACTAATTTGAATAGGCATTTGTGCTATTCTGTTAATTGACACCATATTCACAATAGTCAAGATCTGAAAATCCAAGTGTCCAAAAACAGATAGATGGATTATGATATTGGAATTGGGAAGATGTACAGTGGTTAGGGCACTTGCCTTAAATTTGTTCAATCTGGGTTTGATCCCTGGCATCCTACATCTCCCCTCAGCTTTGTGAATACAGAGTCAAATGTAAGTTCTGAGTACCCAAATTCAAAATAAATAATTAAAATTTTATCATAGGTGGATCTATATGTATTATATGTGACCATTTCATATGGTCCCCTGAGCTTGCCAGGAGTGATTTCTGAACATAGAGCCAGGAGTAAACCCCGAATGCTGCAGAGTGTGACCCCCCAAAAAAAATCATTTCTATTAAAAATTAAATTCACTATCTAATTTCAAACTTTAAAGTTAAATATGTCAATCTTTCATATTGCAACATTCTTCCTCATAAAGTTCTTAATGTTTCTTCTTTATAGCATTCCTGACACTTTGCTTGTTTATTTGGAAGTCAAAGCATTTTTTGTTCCCTAATCTAAGAGTGGGTAGGTGTGATGTACATATGTTGTTCTTATGCGTTTTATGACATGTGTTTATTGAATGTTGGCATTTATGCCAGTCTGGTGGGGAAGTTTAGACAAACCTAGGGATGCTCAAGGGTTAATCTTGGCTCCTTGACAAGGATCACTCCTATCTGGTGGTGCTCAAAGGACCATGTGCAGTGCTCTGGATTCAAACCTGGGTCTCTCTCCTGCTAGGAAAGTGTCTTACCTCTGGTAAAGTCTGTGATGATAAAAAAAAGTCTCAATTAAAAAAATGCTGTTTTTTCTCAGTATTGAACTTTGCAATATGTACTGCTCCTTATGCAATTTTTTGGAATTTATGAAGTATTGATTAAAGAGTACAAATCAAAACTGTTGTTATCACTGCAAGGACAACAATAAATGCATGTTTTGTGAGCATTAATTAGAATTCTATTATATTATGAGTCAGATAACTGAATTAATGAGAAACACTCAGAATCTCACATTATTAGTAAGATTTTACTGGGTAGCATTTAAATACTGTCAGGATACTTTAGATTACGATTGAGTCCATTGATGATTTTTAACTTTGTATGTCTTTGGTAATCATAAATACTTGTATGATGAAGTAAAGCAATAAGATCATGGTTAATTTTATTGATGCATAGATATATTTTCTTATGTGATTCTTCTAGACACCTGAGTAATATTAAAATAGTCAATTTGTTAAGTATGTTTCTGATTCATCCAGTCTAACTTCATTAACTCATTTATCTTTTAAAATAATCCTTTGAGAGATTAGCTGTTAACTTTTTATAAGTGAAGACACAGGCATAGAGAGAAGACCAGTCCTTACAGAAATTATAAATATGGTGGAATCTGAACACCTAAAATTGACTTCAGTCTCTCTCCCAGCCTTAATCAACAGATTAGAAAGATGTTGCAATTCTTTCCTCAATATGTGAAACTTGACATTTCTCCTTGAATATTCAGGTTCCATTCAGTTCCTTATTTTTAACTCAGAAAAGACTTCAATTTGCATGGTTCATTATATATTATTACAGTCCTAACAAATTAATTAAAGTTTGTCATATCTCTAAACTAAAAGCAATAAACCAGTCTATTTTAGCTTTTCTTAAATACAAAAAAGTAAATCAAAATTTTTTTTCAGGAAACAAGAGAAGGGGCAAGGTTGCAAAAAAGGTTGCAAAAAGCTTGTAGTTTCATTTTTAATTTCTTGATAAATCTCAATCCTGTTTTCCCTAGAGAATGAAACCATTAGCATGTTACCAACAGTAAAGAAGTGTTCCTATTTCTCTATTTCTACACAGCACTTTTATTTGTGTTGTTTATATTTGTTTGTTTTTATATCGGTCTTACTAGTTTGTGGTTGCATGTCATAATGTTTGTATTTGTGTTCCCCTGATAATATGCAACTCTTAGCATTATTCTCTTTTTCTCTCTTCCAGCAGCATTTCTTATTGAGAAGTCTGTTTAATTGACAAAATTTTAAATTTTGGTTTGTTCCTTTGTTGTTTTTGTTTGTTTATTTCTTTCTCCTTTATTTTCTTTAAAGATCTCTTGAAAACAAGCCAGAAGTACAAGGAATAAAATTTTGTAATATTAGTTTATTGAACCCAGCTTTGGAAATCATAACCAGAATAGTAGCGTTGGGAACCCAGCTCAGTAAAAAAATACTGACTTTATGCACTCATTATAGTAAATGGTAATATAAGCTCTTCTAGGAACTTAGGGGATTATATATGGATATTATAATATCTTGCATGTTGAGCCAACCCTTTTTAAAAATATGTTCACGTGCATCCAGGAGATATCATTGCCTTTTATCTGAAGCATGTACAGAAATTTTTGGCAGTTAAGCTAGAAATCAGAAGCAGTGAATATACTTAGTTTTCAATAGAGAAATGTTTGAATTTCATTGCTATTAGAAGACATTTTTTCATAAAGGCAAAAATTCGAAATAGGAAATGTATTAAAGATGATTGAAGTAATGATTGAATAGCATCTCTCTTATTTTGATGCTTGATCCTATGTATGTATGTGAGATACATGTATGGTTCAGTTGTCTGGTATGTGTGCTGCTTCCAATGTTTGTCATGTCTGTGCAGACCCTTTCATTATGTCTGATTGAGAAAACAACCACAGTAGACTCATTTTTAAATCAGGCTTTTTTTTTTTTCATGAAAAAGACAATTTTCTATGGTCTTTAATACTGAGGTAGCAAAATGTCAGTTATTAGTTAGTATGGCTTGATGAATTCCATTGCTGAAAATGCCTTCTCTAAATTTGAGGTTTAGAAAATATACTCCAATTTACATAATTATAACCTCAGAAAGCACCATTTCTGTCTGCTGCAAGTTGAATATCGCTCTTTGAGATATCTCAATTATTCTCTTGTTATAGGTGGACAAATGATAGATGTGAAAAAAGCAGAAGATCTTATGAAAAAAACATATTCAATGATAAAACCTTTATTTTTCTAAACTTACATCTTTCATCAGCATTCAGAACTAAATAACATTAAGAAAAGAAATAGTGTAATTTAAATTCTTGATTGCCAACCTGAACAATGTGTGACTGGCATCGTGTTCCTGGTGACAGGATGAGTGGGTTGTGTTTTCATCACCTTCGCTGTGACCCACAGTATGCATTTGCAATGGGGCTTGCTGAAATTACAGTTGGACCTTATGCAACAAGGATATACTCTGCCAAGTTAACTGAGCTGGATGGCGATCAAAATCTGTGACCTCATACTCATTAACCTAGTACTCAACCCTTCTGAATTAGCTTCTGTTAACTATGCATTGTTTGTGTGCTGCTTTTGACAACAGAGACAGGCTGAGGAGAACAATGAACACTGGCAGAAGTTGCATGTTCAAATAAAATGTTTCCTTAAAAAGAAGTATCAGCATTGCACTTAATAATAATAATAAAATAAAGTACTTTACAGGTAGTAAGTAGGTGGGGTGCTTACTTTGCACATGGCCAACAACATGGGGTTGATTCTCAACTCACTGTGTGATCCCTTGTGGCTGGTAGAGTAATACTTGAGTCCACGGCTGTGGATGATTTCTGAATATTGTTAATGTGGCCCCCCCAAAATATAAAATAAGTAAAATAAAAAATAAAAAGTAAATAAATAAATAATAATCCTTAGCTAAATCTACAACCATATGCAAAGCTCTTTTATTCATTGATCCATGTTTTAGACATTGGAAATGTTGAAGTACAGGGTAGGAATATTCATATTTTTATAACAATTTATATCAGTAATATAACTATAATATATAATTATAAGTGTTTATATTTATCTTATACACTTACATTTATAAATCAAAATATGAAAATCATCAACCCCCTATTTCTGGTCATGAGATCTAATCAAATTGATCCTGGTTACAGAATAATCTGTTGTTAAATCTCTTCACTTTTGTTAGTTTTATTCATAAAACAGTCTCTCTCAAGTTAATCATTTATTAATTTAATCTCTTACAAATGTGTTTTAATGAGCTCTTCAAAATTGCCACTATTCTGACAGCATGTTTTATACTTTTTAATTTGGTTATTCATAGAAAATATTTTAGTGTTTTGTTACTCGGGGACATACATTTTCATGATTGTTTATCATTTTGATTATTAATAAGTTTATTTAGCAATATGTGCATTTTCAAAACTATAAATTACTACAATTATCTACTGTTGTATTTTGAACAGTGGGTGAAATTTCGACCATATCAAATGGTATTCTACCTAGAATACCTAGAATACCTAGAGGTGCTCAGGGGTATCAGGGGTATTCTACCTAGAATACCTAGAGGTGCTCAGGGGAATTTGTTGCTGGGATCAACAACATAAATGCTATAACATTTTGTTATAGGGATATATCCTAGGAACAAAAAATACAATACATAATGCCTTTCAGGGAATACAATACAAAAAAGAAATTCAAATGGCTAAAAGGCACATGAAAAAATGCTCCACATCACTAATCATTCGGGACATGCAAATCAAAACAACTATGAGGTACCATCTCACACCACAGAGATTGGTGCACATCAGAAAGAATGAGAACAAGCAGTTCTAGCAGGGATGTGGAAAGAAAGGAACTCTCATTCACTGCTGGTGAGAATGCTGTCTGGTCCAACCTTTGTGGAAAGCGATATGGAGATTTCTCCAAAAGCTGGAAGTCGAGCTCCCATATGATCCAGCTATACCACTCCTAGGGATAGAAATATATATTTTAATTACTGTTTAACTGGGGTAATATTTCAAAAAAAATATGGGTAATAATTATTTATGAAGGTCTCTCAAACAAAAGGTTTTGGGCAAAATGGCTGGCTAATCACATGTAAAAGATTAAAATCAGAACCACCAAATCACATCATACATAAATGCTAATTCAAATACATTGTTGTTAAACATAAATAAAATTCAGAGGGGCCAGAGAGATAGCATGGAGGTAAGGTGTTTGCCTTTCATGCAGAAGGTCATCAGTTCGAATACCGGCATCCCATATGGTCCCCCATGCCTGCTAGGAGCAATTTCTGAGCATGGAGCCAGAAGTGTCCCCTGAGCACTGCTGGGTGTGACCCAAAAAACACAAAAAAATGAAATACAAGAAGGAAAACATAGGAAGAACTCTCCTTAATATCAACATCATAGAAATTGTTGATGATTATAAGAAAACAAAATTAAAAGTAAGCACACGAAACTACATTAAATTAAAGTTTCTATTAACTAATTAATAAAAGAAAATATTTTCACAATATATGCCTAATAGAAGGCTAATAATGCCCAAGATATAAATGTTACCACAGAACTTAAGACAATAATAAGGGGCTGAAGAGATAGCATGGAGGTAAGGCGTTTGTCTTTCATGCAAAAGGACAGTGGTTTGAATCCCGGCATCCCATATGGTCCCCTGTGCCTGCCAGGGGTGATTTCTGAGCATGGAGCCAGGAGTAACCCCTGAGCACTGCTGGGTATGACCCCAAAGCAAAACAAAACAACAACAACAAAAAAGACTCAACAATAAAAGCAAGTAAGCACATCAAAAAATAATGGGGGAAATGATTGGCACATCAAAAGATATGCAGATGGCCAATAAGTAGATGAGAAAATATTCACCCTGACTTATCAGGATGACAAACAAAATGGTAAAATATATAAGATCACTCCACTGATAAGACTGAAATATATCAAAAAGGAAAAAACAATAATATCACAAATATAATATATATTATAATATAAATATAATATATAAATAAATATAGCATAATAAACTATAATTCACTCTTCATGAAATCATAAGTTGATTTAGCCTCATAGAAAAATAATGTAAATATTTGTCAAAACATTGAAAATACGACTGTCATTTGATCCAATAATTATACTGCTTGGTAACTACTTGAGAAACTTTAGAACAGTCTAGTGTGAAAGGATACAAGTACAGCACAGTTTATTGTAGTGCTTTTTCCAATAGATAAGTTCCCGAAACAATCATTAGGTTCCTAAACAGATGAATGGATAAAAAAAAAATGTTTAGGAGAGATGCACAATGGGGTCCTACTCAGTAGTAAGAAAATTAAAGCAAAGAAATCTTGATGACCTCATGTATATAAGAAGAATAAATAAGGGAATCAACAGGAGACACTGAAAACTAAACCTTAAACACTCCACAGAAACCTTCATTTAAACTGAAGTTGTCAGAGGTGGAAGAATGTGATGTGGTGCAAGGCAATCCCATAAATGTGGAGAAGGCACCCAGGGCCAAAAGTGAAGGGCTATTGGGACATTTGTGTTGGATGTAGTGCAATAACATTACATAAACTATAAAATTCAACATTTTGCAAGTCATATTCCATTAGTTATCATTTTCAAAATATTTCAAGTACCCATTTAGTAAACACTTTGCTCTAAATAGTAAAAACTACTAAAACACAATGGCCCAATGAGCTGAGGATGTTGTGTAAAGCTCTACGTACTGTGTTACATTTTAAGGTGCTGTGACTTCCTTCAGTTCCCATGTTTGACCCCAGCCTTGGTTGGTTCCTAAAACGTTGAACTTGGAGTAGCCCAAGCACAGCTCTATGTGTCTTCTCCTGAAGATGTGAAAACTGTAAATTGAATTTTAAAGAGCCACTTTCTTTGGCTGCAGAACTGTGTTCATCGGATAATTTGGGAATAAGAGGAGGAATTAGAAGTGACGTCAGGGGCCCGGAGAGATAGCACAGCGGTGTTTGCCTTGCAAGCAGCCGATCCAGGACCAAAGGTGGTTGGTTCAAATCCCGGTGTCCCATAGGGTCCCCGGTGCCTGCCAGGAGCTATTTCTGAGCAGACAGCCAGGAGTAACCCCTGAGCATCGCAGGGTGTGACCCAAAAACCAAAAAAAAAAAAAAAAAAAGAAGTGACATCAGGACAGAAGTGGATTTGTCATTTTGATGATTGCCAAAGGAGGTATAGTCTTCTAGGTATTACAAGCATAACTACTAACACTACTGTGGCCAGGTTACCTCAACCATAACTACATATTAGTAGTCTATCAATAATCTCTACCGGGGAAGACTGATCTGGCATTGACTTACTCCAAAGAGTGCTCTCAACACCCAGACGACTCAGCAACAGCCTGCTTGCAGGGCAGATCGCTCCGTATCTAATGGCATGCTGAAACTAGAGGATGCTCCACATCAACCTGACTTCGATGAAAGAAATGCACAGAATCCAGAATCTTTAAATATAGGAACCAGATACCAACAACAGCTAAAGTGTGAAAAAGTTTCACTAGGACCACAGAGAATGACTCGGGTTGGACAGACTTGTATGCCTGGAACCCAGAGTAGGTCTGATGCCAATAAACCTCGGGGTGAGGCCTTCTTGTAATCAGGCCAAGGATTTTTTTCTGTTTTCCCCATATTTTCTGGGCCTATGCAAACAACGGCGATTGCCACTGTCACACCTTTACTATTTTTTCTTTAACACTTATCCTTTAAGAAAAAAAAAAAAACAATTTACTGAATTTAAAACAAATAACTGTAGGAGAATGCCTGTCTCGAATACAGGCAGGGTTGGGAGGGGAGAATGTTACATTGGTGAAGGGGATGATCTGTTTGTAACTGTAACCCAACTATAATCATGTTACTTAAATAAAAAATATTAATTAAAAAGTGATAAACCAGCTATATATGGAAAAATATTTGTTATACACTCTACCCTGAGAGAAATTTGAGCATTAGGTTCATTATTTAGGGAGATTCATATATATATATATACATATATACATATATATACATATATATAT
This sequence comes from Suncus etruscus, assembly GCF_024139225.1. Lineage (NCBI taxonomy): Eukaryota > Metazoa > Chordata > Mammalia > Eulipotyphla > Soricidae > Suncus > Suncus etruscus. The sequence goes on from NC_064864.1 coordinate 3,618,565, forward strand.
ATACATATATACATATATATACATATATATATATACATATCCAGATGAGAAATATCAGTTAAAATTAGATGTCAATTGGAAAGGACAAATGACAAATAACATAGATTATGAAAACAAATATCTAAGTGATGGACATAAAAATGAAAGCACATATAGGAACTGGGGAGGTCAAACAGTTAACATAAAAAGCATATGGGAAGGCATGTTTTACTATGGCACCATGTGTCTATGTTTATAAATACAGATGGTCATTTTTGAGAGTCTTGCTAAAATTCTTATTTTTGTGTGTTTGTATGTATATATTTGTATATGTGCATTCATGTGCATTTGCACGTGTGAAATGTCAGGTCATGCTTCTGTCTTTGACGCATGGTATGGATAAGTCATGTGCATGAGGACAAAGTATTTTTCATTTTTCCCTTTCAAGACTAAAGTGGTAATTGAATTCTTTTATGTATCTCAGGGCATAGAGCAATGAATCCTTTCCTTGACAAATGTAAAAATCAAATTCTTCATATTACATCAAAGACAGAGTTGAGTTGCCTTTCATCAAAGTAGATGACAAGTCCTTCGAAACCTGTACTTTGCACATAGGTTGAGGATAATTGCATACATTATTCATTTTTGAAATATGACTTTTGTTCAATACTGCTGGGAATTTTATGTTTACTACTCAGGGTCAGGAGTGGGGAAAGAAAAGTGTAAAAATGAGAAAAAAAAATCACATTTTATGGTGGAGTCTATTACCTTTATTTTAAGAAAATCCACAATATAAAGTTTTATATTTTTGAGAGCATCACTTTCTAGGGAATTAGTAAAGATAAAACAAGTAGAATTTCAAGGTTATTTGAGAAATAAAAATATCAAACTTCAATCAAGATATTAAACTTTAACTTTAATCAAGGTTAAATTATTTTAATTTAATTTATTCTTTAATTTTTCTCAATTTTGGTCACTACATTGTAGTTTATTAAATATGAGACATCCAGATTTTGAGAATACTATAAATATGCATTGGTTAATCATTTCTGAATTATGTCTTCTTGACTACCACAGTTATAATCTTGTGTAGATTCTAATTATCATCACATTAATAATGCAAATAAGAGTGAACATGGAGCCAGAATGGTGGCACAAGCAGTAGGACATTTGCCTTGCATGCACTAACCTAGGACAGAGCATGGTTCGATCCCCAGCACCCCATAAGGTCCCCCAAGCCAGGAGCAATTTCTGAGCACATAGCCAGGAGTAACCCCTGAGCGTCTCCGGCTGTGATCCAAAAGCCAGAAAAGAAAAAAAAAAGTGAATCAGTGAATAAGAATTTTCCAAAGTTCACTAGTTGTTTTCAATAAATTTAAAATTCATAGATACAAGTAATTTTGATATAGATACAAAGAAGTACTATAAATACTGAGGACAATACTTTTATATGGGTTATTTATTTCTTTTGATTTTTATACAATCAAAGAACCATAATTAACAAAGTGATTGATAATGAGTTGAGCATACAATATTCCAACTTTAACCAACAGTGACAAATTTCCTTCTCGGTGTTCCCATTCTGGTACCCACTGCCTACTCTTCCCACTGCATCCACCTACTATGTTGGCAAAAACATTCCAACGTTATGAGATTAGAATTTAGATATCATGTTTTCAGTGTTGTTGAGTCTGTCCTTGGATTTATAGCTATATTTATCTCTCAAATCACCAGTCCCAAGTATACCCCAAAGCCCAGATTCTTATTTTTTTATTAAGTCCCTGTCTCATATTTTCCCCCCTCTAGTCTTGATTTATTTCTTTCTCTATTCTTCTCCTCCCTATACTGAGTTTACATGTGCTGTGTAGGCATCTCCCTTTATTATAGTACCTTTTCTCATCCAGATATTCTATAACCCACAGATAAGTGATATCATCATGTGTTTGTTTTTATGCATTTTTGCTTACTTCATACATTCTAAAAGACATTCACACCATTATTCATATCAGCAATTAGTACAATCGCTCAAGTATGGAATCAATGTAGGTGTCTAAAGACAGATGAATGCGTTATGAAGATTTGGTATATATGGATAATAGAATATTATGCAACAGAGCTTATTTAGCTCTGTGCTCAGGAATAACTCCTAATGGTCAAAGAAATTCAGTGTAGAATGCTGGGAATCAAATCTTATTAGCTGGTATACAAGACAAACTTCTACCCTCTACTCCACCCATATGAATCTACATTTTTTCTTTGTGCAAAAGTTTTTGTTTCTTATTATCAATAAAACGATATAACTTGACCTCTTGAGTTCTTCAGGTAAACTTTATATGTTAACAATAAAAAGCATTTGAGAAGTTATAATTCTTTTTTTTTTTTTTTGATTTTTGAGTCATACCCAGCAGCGCTAAGGGGTTACTCATGGATTTGCTCAGAAATCACTCCTGGTAGGCTCTGGGGACCACATAGGATGCCAGGATTTGAACCACCATCCATCTGCATGCAAGGCAAATGCCCCACCATCATGCTATCTCTCCGGCCCTGAGAAGTTATAGTTATAATTCTTAATGTGAAAGAGAATTTGAGATATATTTGCAATATACAGAATATATGGAATAGAATTTCAATCCCTTAATAATATCTGTGAAGTAGAGATATAATATATATGATACATTAAAATTAAGAATGTAATATTTAATTTGGCAGAAAGAGAAGACATTAATATATTCTTATGATTAGGCATTATTAATTATTATATCAAGGTGTTATTAATTATTATAAGGAAATATCAGATCATTAGCAAATGTTTGTTTATAAATCATATTTTGAGAGCATGTGTAAATTCAGTAAATAAGAAAATAATCTTTAAGTACAATCAAGACTTCCTTAGTACTATGACATTGGCTCACTGGAGTGGAAGAAGTTAGCCTTAACTAACTAACTAGTCCCATGATTTTTCCTCTGTAGACATACTTGGTTTGGACTGGAGTCAAGAATAGAAACGTTCTCTGTCAACTTTCTAGACTTTCTAGAGCATTCCTGTCTGTTTATTTCTTCACAATGCTTTTCTGGACAAATCACTGAAACAATAATCAGTGCATATTAAAAACACAAACACCTTTTCCACTTGTCAAACTTCATAGTTCTTCAAACCTGTTTTACTGAGATATTTTTTCTGACCCTTCTCAAATAGATTATGTGACACCATTCCAAATATCATCAATCATTTAAGCCTTTAAATATCAGTTGTATTTTCTTATTTATTTTATGTTCTTTCCCATTTTTATGAAGATCATAGAAATATATGAATTTCTTTTAATAATTATGATAGTAATTATGGCTGTGTTGAACCATTTTGGAGTAAATGCCTTGCCATTTTTTAACTTTTTATTATTTAAAAATCCAGCAGAAGGGGGCAGAGAAATCTCAATGATTCTTAGAACTGCATGATCCCAAACTCTGGCAGGAATGACACTCTAACAGAGTCAGTACTTACTCTAAGGATTACTGGGTATGACCCATAAATCAAAGCCAAACAAAACAAAATTTCGGATGGAAAGAATAAAGTGGTCTATTTTCATTTTGATTCTTCTGGGGAAAATAAATCATTCACAAATCTATAGTGAATATAGTAGTGTATAAATTATAATACTGCAAAGATGAAACGGAAAAATCACAGAGTTATGTTAAAATATTTACATTTACAGTTAGAGATTGAACAAAGTAATTAGCATTCATATATCACTATATCAATAGATATGAGAAAGCGAGTGCCATTATGTGTACTAACCTTTTCTAATATTCTATTATTTCATATTCATTTTCTTAATGTCTATTTGACCTTTATTTTTATTAGTTATCCACTTATCTTTTATTTTGTAGTTTTCTACAAAGTAAAATAGATCACTTTAGTAACATAAAAGTTACAAAATTAAATAGGTAGTTTATATAGTATTTAAGTATTTCCTGAATACACTTTTCCCTCCCTCTTGCATCATTCCTTCTTCCTTTGGTAACCATGGCTGTTATTTGTTATACCAAAGTTTTTTATTTATTCAATTGTTTGTTTCATTCTGTTTAGTCATTTTACTTGCTTTACTTCTCTCTATATAATATATTAATGAGATAAAAATTTTAATGCATTGGCACCATTTAAAAAGATCAAAACCGTGAACAATTTCAATGTGAAAATGTAGAGAAAGGATGAGCTTGGTAATGCAGCCCTGAAGGCACAGATGTAATTTAGTACCTAATTTTGTTTCACATATATGCTCCAAGTCACTTCAATGGAAACTCATTGCAAAAGTATTGATCTCCCTAACAGTGTGTATTCTTGTTTTGTTTCATCTCTTTTGGTAACACATGATAGTGGTACTCAATGCTTACTCATGGCTCTGTGCTTGGGTTTCACTCTTGGTGGAGCCCGGGTACCATATGAGGTCCCAGATAATTGATTCTGGATAAGCAGACTCAATGCAAAGCTACATCTACCAGGTCTCTCTCCTCTGTCTGTCTGTCTGTCTGTCTGTCTGTCTGTCTGTCTGTCTGTCTGTCTGTCTGTCTCTCTCTCTCTCTCTCTCCTTTCTCTCTCTCCCACCCTCCCTCCCTCTCCCTCCTTTCTAACCCTAGTTGATCTCGCTAAAATTCTGATGTTTAATGATTTTATTAACCTCCTCCCCCCTCTCTCTCCCTCCCTCTCTCTCCCTCCTCTCTAACCCTAGTTGATCTCCCTAAAATTCTGATATTTAATGATTTTATTAACCATAACAATGCAATATTCTTAACTATAATGATTTTTAGGTCCCATTGCACTTGATGTATAAGTACTATTCACAGAGCTGCTTTAATATCCTTAGATATATTTATTTAATCACAACTATAAAATTGTGTGGCAGTGTAACAATCTGGATGAAAGATCATTCATCTTCTTTAATTTGTCTGAGAAGGAATGTTTGGTCCTATGTTAATTGTTAATTATGACAATTTCTCTGCAATAAAACTCTCAGTTAAATAGGTAATATATGGCACTTCATGAGTTAGTTTAGCAGTTTGGTTAAAATGTTTCATGTCTGTCTTGGTTATACATTTATTAATGCCATATGGCTGATCATCTGTGTGGCTGTCTCCCTAATGATTTAGATAACTGAAAATAAAACCATATTTGCTTTATATCTAACATAGAAATAAAAACAAATATGAGTCATTGGTTACCAGCAAACACATAATCTATATTTTTTCATTGAAGTTTAAGGACTATACAATTCTAAGAAAATAAATTTTAATTTCTCAAATTATAAAATATAGGAGCTGAATGATCTTATAATTTTGTTCAACCTCTGTTTTTGAAACTAGAGAAAATAAATCTTTGTTTTAAAAAATAGCATTATGTATATCTAGTTAAAGGTCATTGCACATTATTCTTCTAAATTTCTCATGAAGCAGAAGTATTATGTTAAAAGTATTGCAGTGAATTGCTCTATATGTTTTGAGTACCCAAAAGAACAACTATGATAAAATGGATGCCATATTTATGTATATTAAGCTGACTAATCATCAACAGATAATTGAAAATTTTAAATATTACTCAGAGTGAAACTGAAAATATATTAGAATTGTGTATTTCAAAGCTTCTACTTTGTTCACCTGATGAGTATTCACATTATCTTTTTTAACTTTTAAAACCAAAGTATGTGGCTTTTTATTGAATAAAAAATATCTGAAAATAAAAAATAAAGCTTGATTTATCTAGAAAGGCTATTTGTAACTTAAATATTTATATATCCATTTATAATCAACCAATATGTATGTGTATATACATGCATATATGTATACTGTATATATGATTTACTTTCTCATATCAAATTAGCAAAATACTAGGCCCCACAACATATAGCTATATATCATTCCTTATACTGAAATGATCATTCTTTTTCTTAAACTTGGGCTTTTCTTTATTGAGTCATGATAAATTTCATACTAATAAAGAAAAAGACATAGGATATAGGAAGAATTAATACCTATCTTGGAAATAGAATAAATTATTTTTCAGAGAATTAATACAAAACAATTGGTTAAAAGACTCTGGACCCAACATTTGTAAATAGGTCATTTTAAATGCCAGCACACACACACACACACACACACACACACACACACACACAATCCTTATTTTCTCAGTTGTTAAACTAAATATTCAATGCATAAAAATTGTTGTTGTTGTTGTTGTTGTTGTTGTTGTTGTTGGGGGACCACACACAGAGCTGCTCACGGAGTTTCTCCTGGCTCTGCACTCAGAAATCGCTCCTGCAGGCTGGGGCGACCATATGATGCTGGGATTCAAACCCAGGTCCTCCGTCCCAAGACAAATGCCCTAACGCTGTGCTACCTCTCTGGGTCCCGCATTTAAGAATTATTCTGCTAGAACTATGATTGTGGAATATTCAGATATTTCACAAAACTATTCAGGTATCATGAAAGTGAAACATTTAAACCTCTATGAAAATCTTTACTCTTCAGTTACCATTTTATTACCATGGTGTACACTTGCTAAATTTTCATAAATACAGTAGACCTTCAGTGATTTTTCTTTGTGTTTCTTGTAGTTCGTATTCAAGATTTCTGTTAGATTATACGAACAATTTCTGGATTTGTCTTGTTCAAAAAAAAAAAAGCCAAAATAGTGTTTTGAGGCTTGCCACCATAGTACTTAACTCTTTATCTAGGATCTTACTTAGAAATTCTTCATGGCAAGGGTTTGAGTGATAGCATAAATAGGATGCTTGCCTTGCACATGGCTAACCCGGGCTCAATCCTTGGCATTTTATATGGTCCCCCAAGGCTGCCAGAATTGATTTCTAAGTGCAGAGCCATTAGTAAATCCTGAGCTTTGCTGGGTGTGGTCCTAAAACAAAAATATAAGAATGAAATTCTCCATTGATGAGGTTAGAGATAATTTTGGTATCATAGAATATGTGCATGTTACTTTTAAACATCTTCTTTCCCATTGTTATACAGATTTCATAGGATGATAATAAATCATTATTCTGAAATGAGATGTCTTGGTTATATGATGTGATTTAATTCAAATTATGAATGACTGGTTGATTTTATTTTTTTCATATAAATATATATATATACTTATTCCATTCTGCAAAAGATGAAATAAATTAACATTTTTAAGATGAAAACTTTAATAGATGTATTTATTTACTCATATTATGTTGGAAATTTTATTAAAAATTGTATTGGCATAAAAATTGGTTTATAATAAATAGATTTTAGCATGATGAGTTATATTTCAATATAGTGCGCAGTATATTATAAGCATCACCAAAATTCTGTGTTCCATCCTCCATAATATCACTGACATTTCTGCTATAATATAATGCAATTATCCTTTCTGCTATTCCACTGCGGTAACTGATCCCGTCATCATAATCCAATAGTTTTGTGGATATATTTTTTAGTTCTTTTATTCCAATACTTTAATTTTATCCAAGACAGACTTTTAGGCATAGATGAAAGAAAATACTCCTAAATTGAGATAATTTTTTAAACATCTACCTAATTAAGGTTATTTTAGTAAAAGTTAAAGATTTTTACCAAGACTACATTTAAAATATCTCCTGATATCTATCTATTGGACATAAATCTAGACTATAATTCTTTCTTTGAAAACTTCCTCAAACCTATGTAATAATTTCAATGAAAGTCCTTATAAAAATGTCATTACATTTTACTAAAACTATGCAGGGCCACATAGCTCATTGTATAATGCTTTTCTTGCATATGTGTAGCTCTAAATTCAGTTTCTGACAACAATCTAAAAAGTGATACAAACTAATATAATTTCTGTATGAATACAAAATTAAGTACTAGTTCTACTCCAAACAGAATGTGTAATATAATTTAAGGATATTTCCCCTAAGTATTAAGGGATTTTTAGAAACAAATACTAGTGAAAGTATATTTGTTATGTCTTAGACAATTACAAAATAATTCAAGTGAACTTATATCTATAGCTTGTAGATTTTCGAAACAACTAAATTACTATGAGTGAAATCCAAGTGCTTACCTCAAAGTAGTCTATAATTAGTGATAAGTAGCTCATTGTATTTTACCAATATTTATATTATTATATAGGGTAATTATTATATAGTCAGTGTTTTCTGATATATGCTATTCTTTTTTTTTTTGCATACTGATGACAGACAGATACTATAAAAACAAAGAGAGGATTCTAATTTGAAGACTTTCTTCCCTGTTGGATTAAAACAAGGGCATGTGTCAAGCATAGTATAACCACAATAAAAACACACAAGGTTCCCTGCCTCTATTATTCCAAGGCTGTGCCTTGCATGTATTTAAGATACAAGGCAGGCCAGAGGATACACAGTTGGTGGGGCAGGCATTTGACTTATTTATGCTGCAAGAAAAGGAACAAGACCAGATCTTATCTTATTATTTCTGCTCAGCATAACAGAGACAACCATCTAGGTTTTTACACAATTAAGTGTGTCTCAGTAATTGAGCATTTATTAATTGCTTATTATCTCTGTGCCTTTATGCATCTTCCAATTTTTAAGATGAGCTTGCAGCGTACATTTATGTTCGCTCCAGCTCTAATACTTCCTTATCATCAAAATTATAGACCAACATATGGTAGCTTACCCCTTGGACTTAAATTAAGAAACATGTTTTAAATGATCATACATCACTTGCCCATGAAATTAGAAGGCAACTTAAGCAGTTTTATTGGTGAATATTAAGCTAAGTATGGAATATTAGTCCCTCACTTCTGAGTTGATTCTAAATCTATCCATACAGCGCATGCATAGTGTGATATCTAAAATGCAAAAACGTTTATTTATATATAGTGAATAAATGGGGTTGGAGTGGTGGTGCAAGAGGGAAGGCATCTGCTTTGCAAATGCTAGCCTAGAATGGACTGCGATTTGATCCCCCTGTGTCCCATATGCTCCCCCCAAGCCAGGGACGATTTCTGAGCGCATAGCCAGGAGTAACCCCTGAGCCTCAAATGAGTGTGGCCAAACAAAAAATTATATATAGTAAATAAATTGAGAAAAAAGTGGTGTTTGTCCCAATCACATAATCACATACTTGCATAAACATTAATATAATTATCAAATAATCATTAATAGATGCAAATTTCAAAAACGTTTTTCATAAAGAGATTGATAGAACATATTTTGAGCTATCTGATTAAAACGTGAAAATTTATTGGGGCAGGAGTGGCAGGGCGTTTGCCTTGCATGTTGCTGACCTAAAATGGATCATGATTTGATCTCCCAGCTTCCCATATGGTCCCCAAGCCAGGAACGATTTCTGAGCGCATAGCCAGGAGTAACCCCTGAGTGTCACTGGGTGTGCCCCCCCCAACCAAACAAAGATAATAAATAAAAATAATAAATAATAAATAAAATAAATACATAAAATAATACAATTACATTGTTGGTATTTCTAGTTGTACAAAATAATAAAACAATATTGTTATGTATATAATGGTAATATTAATACTCCTGTGGACTAGGACATCTCCAACATATTTTAAAGAAAAAATACTGTATTCAAGTATCTTGTACACACACAAAAGTCCCCTCCCTCTCTTTTCTGCATGCAAGCTCAAAGTTTTAAATTTTATTAGAATGATTTAATAGATGATATAACATCTACAGAGAACTTAATCATAATTATTTACTACAGTATACATACTTGTAAATTTTACTACATATTTGCATTTATATAAACTATGATCCTTAGTTACTAATCCTCTGTGAATTTATGTCCAATCCAGGTTACAATTATTTTATTTTTATTTACACAATAAAAACCTAAAGAAATTTGAATTTGGCACTTGTCTTTCCCTAAAGAGGGATTTTATTTCTTGAGAAATCCTCATCTCTTACATGTTTAGAAGTCTCAAAAAAATAATTGGGTTTCCAAGGTAAAATGCATGGAACAGCTTTTAATTATTTAATCTAGTCACAGGAAACTGCCTTGAATCAATTATCCACCATTTTCAGCGTATAATCAAGGATTTTGACAATATTTAGGATGTTGAATTGCCAAGTTATTATCCACCAAGACATTTGATTAGACATCCATATTAATAAACACCTGTCATAATAGCAGAACAGATGTTTTAGAAATTCAGCTATCCCAAAATGTAGATTCAACAATTTGTTACATGCCTCAATTAAATGTCTTACCTTAAACTATGTATTTTATAAAAATAAGATTGCTAAAATGACTTACTTAAAAGTGTCTTCTAACAAATATTTTTGTAACCTATGGCAAACATTTTAAACTTTAGTTTAAACATCATTGAGAAAATTAACAACATTAGTATGTTGTTAGTGTATATACATATATAAAATCTATACATATATACATCAATTTAGGTTCTGCTATTTAAATATTTCCCCCCCCCTTTTTTTTGTTTTTGGACCACACCCGATGACGCTCAGGGGGTTACTTCTGGCTATACGCTCAGAATTCGTTCCTGGCTTTGGGGATCATGTGGGATGCTGGGGGATCAAACCGCTATCTGTCCCAGGTTAGCGCTTGTAAGGCAAATGCCCTACCATTTGTGCCACCACTACAGCCCCAAATGTTTTCCTTTTTAACTTTGGGGGAGCAGAGTCTTCTGAATTATTCTTGGGACCTATGGGAATTTCATTCAGCTATTTTGGACTAACTGTGTTTGCAGATCAGTGCAAGGACCTGAGTTTGAGGTGGTGCAACATTTTGGAGTTCCAGGTACAACCTGAGACTTTGGATGTGCCCAAAGGTCTCTAGAGCCTTTGTCCAGTGATCCTTGAGGTACATGACGTGTAGTGGCAGCCATGAAACCAGCATCATATGCAAGATATTCACCATAACAACTGTACTCTCTCAGGTTCTCTTTTTTAAAGTTTAAAGTTAAGATCCAGTACATGTCATTTTAATTGTACTCACACATATAAATTCTATTAATAGTTTTGACAAAAATTAATTTATTGAGTACGTGTAACTTTAAAATTATCTAAATTCTTCTAAACCATTAGGTATATTTTCAGAAAATGGATTTTTGTAAAGAACATACTTTATTAAATTAATAAACAAATATCATTAAGAGAATATTAATATTTCGAAAGTTATTTGTGTATCTATAATGTCAAAATAATGTACATGTACACTTTAGAAAGATTATTTTATTTTATATGATTATTTTTCTCAGCACAATATAATATGGGAAATTTCCTATGCATACTTATTTTCACTTAAGACAAATTTCAATATGATAATTATGCCAGATCATAAAATTATTTCTCTGATACATTTTCAATATCATGCATATATTGATAGCATTAATATATAATTTATTTTATTTTATTTATTTTATTTTACTTAAATCATTGTGATTTACAAAGTTCTTCATATTGGGTTTAAGCTATACACTGAATTAGGGCCAACCCACCACCAATGTTCTCAGTGTATCATATTATCACCCTTTGTTGCCCAGCCTGCCAGGAACTCAGAAACTCAGGAATATAGGAACTCAGCCCTTAAGAAATGACTTACATTAATATGCCCATTTTAGGATTATAAATATGATATTTATAGTGTTCACAGTAGTGACTTCTCAGAACTCGGAATTTCCCAAGGTTGCAGCTAATTGTCATGGTGGATCCAGATATCTGGTGCTGATCGAAGCAATTTGGACAAAGACATAAAGCAGATGTTCAATGGCTTAGTAGGAGAAAAATTCAAGGATAAGTATAAAAGCAGATAGCTGAGGGGAAATACTACAGAAGTTAAACAACGGGGAACATAGACTGCAAATTGTTTGGAGGAAGACAAAAACTGTTTACAGAGAAATTAATTACTAGATTAATTCTATAAATAATCATAGTATATACAGTTACAATAAACATAATATATATTATATGTTATAAAGAGCTGTGGTTATAAGTGATTCTGAAACATAAACATATTTCAATAATTCATTCATTGAATTTTTTTTGTTTTTGTTTCTTTTGGGGTTATAACTTTTCAGCACTGAACTCCTGCTGGGATAAAGCAACTATATGGGGTGCCAGAGATCGAACCTTAGTTGGCCACATGCAAAGCAAGCACCTCTCCATTATATAATCTATTTCAATACTTTACTGACTTAATGATTTTTACAATTAAGCTGAAATGACCAAACACCTTATTCTATAGTAAAGTCAAAATATCTTATTAAAATTTAAATATCTTATTAAAATATAAAATATAAATATGTTAAAATATAACACTAGCAAAAAGTTGAAATGCTTCAGTTAGTTTGTCTCTTCCTTCATCTTCTCTTACACTTTTTCTAAGAAGCCAACAAAATCTTAATCTATTTTGCTCAATTTTAGTTCTGATTCAGCTTTTCATTGAAATATGGCTTGAACATTTTCTAATGCTTATCATTGTAAGCACCTGAATTGGTGCAATTTGTTCCTATAGCATTTTATGTTATATTCTTGTAGGGTGGTGAGTTTCTTTTTCTTTGGTTTTTGGGTCACACCCAGCAGCGCTCAGAGGTTCCTCCTGGCTCTATGCTCAGAAAATCGCTCCTGGCAGGCTCAGGGGACCATATGGGATGTCGGGATTCGAACCACCAACCTTTTGCATGAAAGGCAAATGCCTTACCTCCATGCTATCTCTCCAGCCTCTGGGGTGGTGAGTTTTAATATAAACATTAAACCACTCATTTTCTGTCTTGACTATAGTCTCAGAGTGTTTTATATTTTTTTCTTCTTTATCTCTAGTTTGTTTGTTTATATGAGGGAAGTTCTTCTCCCTCCTCTTATGTTTGATATAGTTCATTTTTAATATCCTTTTTTTCTCAAATATTCTAGAATGTATCCTACATTTTCCAGAAAATTCAACAAAGACTTGAGAAAAAAAATCAGACATCTTAGTCTAGCTCTCTGTTTTGTACAAGGTATGTTCTGTTTTTCCAGAGGACAAAACTAGGACCAATGTGAAGAATTCAGCAGATTTTTGCTCAATTGAAATAAATGACTAACAGTTTTTGTCAACCTCATAGAAAGAAACCTATTCCAGGGATTTATGGGCTTCCTGTGTGGAAACATGAAGTAAGAAACGAGAAGACTATTAGTCATGGAAGTTGTAGAAATTATTACCGTGGTTGAAAGAATCCAGATTAATTGGCTATTAAATTTCTATTCAACTATTAGTTTCTATAATTTTATAGTTCAAAATGTATTTGTGATTATAATGATTTATGTCTCCTCTGATTAGCTATTTGTCATTGGTTGTCTCACTTCACTTATTTTTCTCTTAATATCTTATATATGCTTTATGATACTATTAAAGAAACAAGTTTAGAAATACGTACTATACTGCTGTCATAACTTCAGATATACTTCAACATATAATACTTATATCTTATATACTTCTGATTACCCTAAACTTCTTCTCTGTCAATTCCAAATTTGAAATAGACAATATTGATTCTCAACTTATATTCCCTATATACCAAAATATTTTATCATATTACTTATTTTATTTTAATCTTCCTATTTGAAATTAAGATTTTATTCATGTTTCCTTTTTAACTTTTTACTTTTTAACTGTTTAATAATTAACTTACTTTAATCCATATAAATTTCAAGTTCAAAGACGAAAATGCCAAAGGGGACAACCTGTTATATTAGGTGCACAATATGAATGTATAATGAATAAATTCATAAATAGATGACTAATGATGCTTTTTTATCATTTTACTATGAATCTTAATATCTGAAATCAATCTCTATCTTTTTATTTCAATGGTTCTATGTAGTGATTTGATGTAAAATTTCTATGCAAAAAATGCTATGTATTGATTTGTCATATTATCCAACAAAGCACCTAGTACACAATCAATTAAGATGTTTGTTAAATATAAGATTCATTTGGCTCTGAAGAGATAGTATAGCAGGTAAGTCCTTGCCTGGCATGCAACCCACCAATGTTTAAACCTCAGCATCTTATATGATCCTTCTAAGCACTACCAGGAATATTCATGGATGAGAGCCAGGAGTAACCCGGAGCATTGCTGGTTGACCCAGAAACTTAAAAAAAAAATTTAAAATATATGGTTTAATAAATGTCCATTATAGACATGTCACTATACTTCATAAATGAAGACAGGAGAAATAAGCGCTGTTTATAGACTGAAAGACAATAAAAGATACAAGTAATCTGGATTAGTATAAGCATGGGGAAAGAATTCAAAGTACGAATAGACAGAACTTGGCTTCTACTAAATGCTGAATAAGTAAATAGAATAAATAACTAATTTACATGAGCATAAACATTTTCTAATGTAATCATGCCAATGAATCCTATCATTTCTATGCTGTAGGTATATTTATGTATATAAATTTATATGTACATTTTTTATAGTTTTAGAAGTTTCAAATGTAAAAGTACTTTTATAGTAATGTGTGTACCAAAATTAATATATTTATGAATATATTCTATGATTTGTAAAATTTCATACCAAAAAACATTAAAATTTCTGTGAAAGAGGATCAACAATCTTCTTAGATTAGCAAAAAAGTCTAAAGTTTCTTCAGTTTCTGATCATCAGGGAAACATGTGGATGAAGATAAAGAAGAAAGCAAAATATAAAAGAATAAGAAGATAGAAAGAAAGAGAGAATTAAAGTACCAAAAAAAATAAAGAGTGAGGGGGCCCGAGCGATGGCACAGCTGTAGGGCGTTTGCCTCCCATGCTGCTGACCTAGGATGGACCCAGGTTTGATCCTCCGTTGTCCCATATGGTCTTCCAAGCCCGGAGTGATTTCTGAGCTCAGAGCCAGGGGTAAGACCTGAGTGTCACTGGTGTGGCCCAAAAACAAACAAACAAACAAAATACAGAGATCAAAAACCTGAGTTTAGCGGGCAAGGCCTTGTAAACTGCCAAGTTAAGGTTCAATTCTCGAAACCCTGTATGGTCCCCTGACCATGTGCAGAAGTAATTCCTGACCACAGACCATAAACATGTCTAGGTGTGGCCCTCAAATGAAAAGAAAAAAAAATACACAATAAGATTCAAAGAAACATGCACAACCTTCAGAGAAGCAGAGAAAGCAGGTGGGATCACAAAGACATAATAAAACATTTTTAACTTGTGGGGATTTGAGCATGGTATTTATAGACAGGCTAAGACTCCTAATTTGAGAATTCACCAATTTTAAAGGATTAATCTGGGCAAGCTCGGATATGAAGTACAAGTATATGTTTCAATTCAACACTGGATTAGCAAGGACAAAATGCTATTCCATTTAATGGGAGAAACACTCTTCCACAGTCCTGTTCATTGCTAAAATAGAAAAAGCAACAGAAGTCTTCATTAGTGATTAGAAATAATTCCCCTCAGGTTATTGATGTAGTTTAGTTTTCAATAGCTGACCTTTATTAAGAGGCCCTGTATGGTTGCTGGGTTTAGTCTACAAAATCCTGGATCGGAGAGGCAGGGCCAAAGAACTTGTCTCCTTTTCCCATTTGTCCAGTTTGGCAAAGTGAAACCTCTGAAGTTCCTCTGACTTTGCCTGGGACATAGTCCTCAAACTTAGCTATACTTTGACATAGTCTCCAAACTTGTTGTATGATTTAATGGTATCAGCATAATATTTGAAAACCATTGATCTCACTTAGTTCATCTCTTTTTTTGTTTGTTTGTTTTGTTTTGTTTTGTTTTTGGGCCACCCCCGGTGAAACTCAGGGGTTACTCCTGACTCAGTGCTCAGAAATTGCTCCTGGCTTGGGGACCACATGGGACGCCAGAGAATCAAACCTCAGTCCAGTTTAGGTCAGTGTGTACAAGACCAATGCCCTACCACTTTCGCCACACTCTGGCCCTTCATTTAATTCATCTTTAGAAGCAAACTAGGTTTATGAAAAGTCTCAAAAGGCGGCCAACATTAGACCTCAAAAGACACAGCAGAACCTACCATCCCTTTTCCTTTAAACACATTCCAGGGTTCTATAAATTGTGATCTTGTTTAAAAGTAACTTGTTTCTTTATTTCTTATGTATCTTTACCTTGAATATAATAGTGTTTTTTGTTCTTTTAATTAAATTTTTATCTTTATTTTTTGTTTCTGTGAAAAATCCCTAAGAATATGACCTATTTTTTGTAGTACTTGAGTTATTGTAATAAAGTATTCTTAGTTGTTTTTTCCTTCATGCAATGCTTCCCTTTAATTATCAAGTGTAATATAAACAGATACTATGGTCATTTATAATTTCTATTTAAAATTAATTTAGGTTAAAAGAAAGATTATAGATGAGTGTGATATGTAAATACTTCAGGCATGCATATATTTAAAATTTAGAATTTAAACATACCTTAGGATAATCATAATAATCACCAAATTTTGTAATTACAAAATTTGTGGACTTGATTTTTTGAACATTTAAAATAAACAAAGCCCTTTTCTTACTTCCAGTTATTTTCTTGGATGCTTTCTAGTAATCTTTCTTTGATAACGCTTGATAGATAGATTAGTATAAAATAAAAATTAAAACTTTGAATTTCATTTGCTATAAAATAAGCAAGACCATTTATTAAGTTATTTTCACAAATGTACATTTTTTGAAGGAACTATTATATGTAAGTTGAAAGCTATTCTCTACTGATCTCCCTCCAGCTATCCTGGCAAGTCAACCATAAATTATCCATAAACTAATTCCTAAAAGACTCAGAATTTCAGTAAAGAACTAAGAAATATATATATATATATATATATATATATGTGTGTGTGTGTGTGTGTGTGTGTGTGTATGTGTGTGTTATATATTTGTGTGCATATATTATTAATTTACATGAGTAAATGCATATATTTCTATTTACATGCATGGTATATAGCAGAAAGTTTACCAAGAACAAGAGATATACAGGTTAATTATAGGACATGGTATGCATGTTCAGAAATATTTCTTTCTTTCTTTTTTTTTCTTTTTTTTCTTTTTTTCGGGCCACATCCATTTGATGCTCAGGGGTTACTCCTGGCTAAGCACTCAGAAATTACCCCTGGCTTGGGGGAACCATATGGGAGGATCGAACCAAGGTCCTTCCTTGGCTAGCACTTGCAAAGCAGACACCTTACCTCTAGCGCCACCTTGCCGGCCCCCAGAAATACTTCTTTCTAATTAACAAAACAAGGAAGACTTTTTATAAAATACGCTATTTAAATCATGCTTTTAAATACAGTTCAAAGTTGCACTGTGATAAATATTAGTGTATAGAAAATATTTTATTATTAATGGTTGGTATTTAATAAAATGTGTGAGTCAGGAGATAATCCAATGATGCATCTAACCTAAATTTGATCCTGGCACTATATTACCTTTGGACCATTGCTTGATGTAACCCTGGAGATCCCTGAGTCCCAGTAGAGTGATCCTTTAAATCCTTCTACAGGGTCCAAACAGACAATGTCTTTTAGAATTGAAGTGCTATCCATATTAGCCGAGGATTTTAGAGGTTTCCATTCACTAAACACTGTTTGAAACACCTCCTAGAACACATAAACAAATAAAAAGCCAACAACAACTTAAAGAATTATGTCCTTATCAATATTACATATATGACTAACTTTACTGTACATCCAGACAATAAAGTACTGTAGGCTAAAAGAATTTATAATGTTATCCTCATTTTCTCAATTATTTGTTTAATATCACAATATTTGAGTGTTTTTATTTTTGTTTGCTTGGGTCATGCCAGAGGTGCTCTGTGGTTACTCCTGGCTCTGCACTCAGAAGTTTCTCCTGGCAGGCTCAGGTACCATAGGGGATGCCGGATATTGAACCTGGGTCCATCCAATGTCATCTGTGTGCAAGGCAAAAGCCCTACCGCTATGCTATCACTCAGCAAAGAGAGAGCTTTTAAAATTTATTTTATGATGTATAATACTTTCTGTTGAGTACATTTAAGTTATTATTTATTAAAGAGCACCCATTGTGTTTAAAAATTCAGAAAAATAAATCTATGAATTAAAGATAATGAAGTGAAAAGCCTAAACAATTAATAAGATATTAAAGTTGACAATTTTTCGTTCCTACTAGCAGATGTCGTCATCCATATCGCGGGAGAAAATCAATGATTGTCTAGTCCAAATTGACAAGAGCTAAGCTAATAAAAGTAATGATCAAGAATAATACTTTAACTGTAAATTGACATTTTTTAAGACTCACTTTAAATTTTTCTGAGTATATTGTATGTTGGGATTATCTTAAATGCCATTTTCATTAACAAATTATTTAATGCTGACTATTTTATCTTTAACTGGTGTTAATTTTTATATATCTATGTATGCCAGTAACTCAAAACATTAGTTTACTAAGAATTTATTATTGTACATGTAAGAGTGTACATGTAACCTAAATAAGTATAGCTACTTTTAATGTAAAACATCATCTCATTCTATGCTCGACTGAATAAAGACACGAATGTAGCCGATTTGACTAGACTGCATGTTTTACTGGAAATCTCAATGTGAAAAAATGTCTTTTTGATGTCAGTTCTCAGCATAATCAGATTAACCTTCTTAGAACTGATCACATGTAACAGTCACAGTCTTAGTGATTTTAGCCTCTGGGAACATGTCATCTTTATTTCTTACTGGAGGAAAAAGAGTTCTTCAGCACAATATTTAAATCATTGAAATGAAATCAGTGAACTTTCTGAGAGCTATAAATCTGAACTTTATTCAGTGGAACTATATTATAGGATGTTTTTGTTTTTCTCCTTTCTTATTATCTTCTTCTTAAATTATCTTTATAGTTTGACTACCAATATGTCTTATTTCAAGGAACACACACACACAAAAGAATTTTTAAGATTTAGGGGTTATGTTCTGTGCAGGAGAGAAAGACAGTTGTCTCCTTAGTCAAGTCCAATATACTTGTATTCAAACATTAAAGTGTTTTTTAAAAATGTGAAAAAAATTTTGAAAAATAGAGAGCTGGAAGATTTTGAATGAAACATGTCTTTTTAAAAAAGAATGAAGGGTAAATTCATCATGACAGCACAACCCCAAGCAAAGTTCTAGGTAGTACCAAAGAAAATACACTTAACAAGGGGGAAAATAAGCTTAAAAAACAAAATAAAAAGAGGGAAGAGGAGAATTAGGGGAGGCAAGGGAGGAGAATAGGGGGAGATAGGAGAAGAAAGGAAGAAAAGAGGAAAGAAAGGAAGATAGAAATGAAAGAAAGAAAAGAGAAAGAATAAAAGGAGGAAGGGAAAAATGGATAGAGTGAAGAAGGAAGGAAGAAAAAATAAGGGAGGGAGGAAGAAATGAAGAAAGGAAAGTAGAAAAGAAGCTGAGAAGTTCAGAACGAATAAAAGGAGGGAGAAAGGGTGGGAGGTAGGAAGGAAGAAAGAAAGAGAGAAAAGTAGGGGGAAGAAAGGAAGAAAGAAGGACGGAAGGAAGAAAAGAGGGAGGGAGAGAGAGGGGGCGAGGGAGGGAGGAAAGACAGAAGAAAGGATGAAAGGAGGAAGTAAGAGAGGAAGGGTGGAAGGGAAGGAAGGGAGAAAAGAAGGAAAGATGGTAGGGGAGAAGGAGGGAGGGAAGGAGGAAAGAAGGGAGGAAGGGAGGTAGGAAAGAAGGAAAGGAGGGAAGAGGGAAAAGGAGGGAAGGGAAGAGGGAAAAGGAGGGAAGGAAGGAAGAAAGGAAAGAAGGAAGGAAGAAGGAGGAGGAGGGAGAGAGAAGGGAGGGAGGGATGAAGGGAGGGAGGAAGGGAGGGAGAGAGGGAAGGACAAAGGCTGGAAAGGAAAGTGCTTCATTAGTAGAGCACCTTCATTGCATGAATGAAATCATGAGCTTGATGCCAGACAGCACCTCACATCACCACCCTAGTGATCTGTAAATCTTGCACTGTGTTGCTTAGTGCCACAACCAAACATGGGCCCCCTTGGACACTCCAATGACATAGCAGAGGAATTAAAGAACAGGAAGACATAATAAAACATTGCATTTCTCTTGGAATTTTGTTTTAAGAAGAGGTAAAACAATAAACATAATATAAACTAGATATTAGATGAAGGTTGGGCAGGTCTGAATAAAAACAAGAGGTGGGAAGATTTGGTGAGAAGCTCAACTGGCTGCATTCATGAGTTTTAATACAGCAGTTCTGGGTTTGATCTCTGGCACCATGGAATGCTACAGGCTATGGACAAAACTTTGGAATAAATAAAGATTAGAAGGCAATATGGTAGATCACAGAGATCAAAATGGTGCTCAAAAACTTCTGGTTTAGAATAATGCTTCAGCAGTGCTGGCGGGGATGTGGAGAGGAAGGAACTCTTATCCACTGCTGGTGGGAATGACACCTAGTCCAACCTTTATGGAAAGCGACATGGAGATTCCTCCAAAAACTTTAAATTGAGCTCCCATTAGACCCAGCAATTCCACTCCTAGGGATATACCCTAAGAACACAAGAATACAATACAAAAACCCCTTCCTCACATCTATATTCATTGCAGCACTATTTACAATAGCCAGACTCTATAAACAACCAAGATGCCCACCAAGATGCCCTTCAACAGACGAATGGCTAAAGAAACTGTCTTACATAGACACAATGGAATATTATGCAGCCGTCAGGAGTGCTGAAGTCATGAAATTGTCTTATACGTGGATGTACATGGAATCTATTATGCTGATTGAAATAAGTCAGAGGGAGAGAGATAGACACAGAAGAGTCTCACTCATCTATGGGTTTTAAGAAAAATAAAAGACATTCATGCAATAATTTTCAGAGACAAAAAGAGAGGAGGCTGGAGTTCCAGCTCATGACATGAAGCTCACCACAAAGAGTGATGAGTGCATTTAGAGAAATAAATACATTGAGCACTAACATAATAATGTGAATGAACGAGGGAAGTAGAAAGCCTGCATTGAGTACAGGCGTGGGTGGGATGGAGAAGAGGTAGACTTGGGACATTGTTGATGGGAATGTTGCACTGGTGAAGGAGGGGTGTATTTACATGACTGAATCCCAACCACAATCACGTTTGTAATCAAGATGTTTTAATAAAAATATTAACTAAAAAATTAAAAAAGAAGAATGTCTCAGAATGCACTGCAATATTATATTATTTTAACTGTTTTAATTTTTATTTTGATGGTAAACAATTCTTTTCAGCAGTAGCGATGCGTGGAACTCTCACAATTCTCACCCTGAATGTCATCTACCATCCCACTTGTAAAATCACTTCTCTGCTCTTTCTTCCAAATACCTTTCTCTGACCTTTCAGTCACCCCCATATTTTCACTGAGTCTTGGATTAAGTTTTGTGCTTTTTTCCAATGCATTTGTTATACTAGTTTATTTTCCAAATTTGTGTTTTCATTTAGTAAATTTACTTCTTAATGCCTTTCTCTTTTATTGCAAAGGACTCACATTCTCATTGGAAGAATAACCTTCCTTTGTATGTATATCAAAGCTCTTTATATCATCATTTTAATTTATTAATCAGTTAATATTTCATTAAACTATGGTATTACCTATAGCTTTATGTAAACAACTGGGTTTCTAATTTGACAGAAAGAGGGGGGAGTAAAAGAAAATGAGTCTAAAATACAACATTTTAACTTATCAGGTTTTAAAAATGATTCCCCTTAGAGATATCTTTGCATTTTTTCACCACCCGATAACTCAATAAAGCACCTAGAACAATAGGTGTGAGTGATAATGGCTTATCATCACGAGCTCTAGCCACATAAAATAATATGTCTCAAGTCACACTAAAGCCAAGTAAGTCAGCTGAAAATAGTAAGCTTTAGTGTTCAAAAATTTAATAAACTGTAGTGAACTGAACTAGAGGGGAGAGGGCATGCTAGAGATCAACCGAGGGTGTATAATGATCTCAGAAACAATAACAAGGTCCTATTACTAGTGGCAAGTCACAGCCTTAGTCTGTCTCTGTGTCCACCCTATTAATGTGATGTCGAGATGAAGTGATCTTTTCACCTCTCTCTATGTTTCCGTCAAGGCTCTAATAGGATGCTAGGACCAGATTAAGAAGTGATTTCCTGGTTATGTTTTTTTGAAGGAAACTGTTAAATCATAAAAGACTAAATGATATTATTTTTATAAACTTGAAATGATGACGTTTTGAACTCATAAAATCTGCTCTGCTATTAAAGGAGGAAGGGAAGCTAGTATATCAATGCAGTTTAAGGGGACACTGGCAGAGAGACCCAGAATCAGGAAGAGACCATGTACTTGATTAATGCAGAGGCCACTGCCAACAGGAAAGTAAGGGACTCCCACAGTCACAGGGGCTGATTGTATTTACAGTACATTGGCTTTGATGAATGTGCACAGTCTGGAGATGGAATGTGTAGGCAGGAAAGGACCTGTTTTCCAATGTGGGTGCTGAGTACAGATTTCCCTAGAAGTCTTGAGAAGGTGAAGAAATGACTTAAAATCTTTGGAGGAAGGAAAGTGAGATGTGTGTGTGGGGGGAGGGGGATCATGGTGTTGGAGGACTTAATCATGAGGAAAGATAAAAATGGATTCTCTTGTTAACATTCTCTACCGATCTGAGCCAAATAGTCACCACTGTGTAAGCATTCTGTTAATTCAATCTCAATAGTCAATTTATTAAAGGATATTCCTAATGTATTTTAACCTGCATTATTGTTCCTAGATTACCACATTCTAAGTATTTATAGTCTCTAAACGCTCTAGAAAAGCATGTTCCAGAGTTTTCATGGCCTGTTGATATCAAAGAAGAGGCCTAAATACATATAATAATGTCTTATATCTCCCACAAAATAGAGCCCTTCTCCCCTCGTGTAGCTGTGATTTCAATAAATATGGTGGTCTCCTGGAACTTAGACTACTGAGCATGTTAAAAAGAAATAAGTTAAGAGCAAGTTGGTAAATTAATTCTAAAAACACTATTTATGTTATGTAGTCTAGGTTTATAAAATTCAGGAGCTCCTTTCTAGGAGTTAGTTTTGACTAATTATAATTCTTGAGCATTTTTTAATTTTTTTAGCAGATCTCCAAGAGCTCTAGTTTTTAATTCTCAGAATCTGTAAATATCAGCTTTTATGGCAGGAAATAAAGCACTTTATGGATAGAATTATATTAAAGTACTACTTGGAATTTATTTTTCTGATTTTTTGAATGGACCTGATATAATCACATAGGTCTTTAGAGAAAAGAACAGGAACATGGTTGATATTAGTGGGTGTCAAACTCAATGAAATCAGGGGAAGAGAGACAAAATACAGATTGATTTCATTACTCTGTTGAAGATAGAGACACTGTAAGGGAATTGAAAATGCCCAATGGCAATATCTCTGAATTTTGACCTACAGGACTAAGTTTGTCACTGGGATGAGACAGAATAGTCGTAGAGGACCTGGGGATATTGGTGGAGAGATAGTGGTACCCTGATAGTGTGGTGTTAAAATCATATATGCCTAAAGCTTTATTATTAAAAGTACTGTAAATCATGGCACTTGAATAAAAATTTGGAGAAAAGGAAAAGAAAAAGAAGGATTTTTTTTTAAAATCTAAGAATGTGATGACAGAAACTCTATTTATAGTGATATGCTTTGAAAATGGAGGAATGATTCATAAACTGAGGGATTTGGGCAGCTGCTGAAACCTCAAGTATGTAGTGGTATGGGTTTTCCCCTCAAGCCTTTAGAAAATCTAAGTCCTGCCAACATCTCCTCTTTAGTCTAGTGAATGTTACTATGGACACTCGACTTGCAGAACTGAATTGGTGTCTCAAGTCACTGAGTTTGTGTGATAATGTTTTACAGCACTTAATGCTCTGTGAAGAAGAATTAGATGGACCACTGTTACAGGACTAATGCTAATTATAGTGGGTCAAGAGGGAGCAATGGGAATTTGCATCCCTAGAAACAATTTAGTTTTTTCTGTAGGTCAAGGTGAAATGTGCTTGACATTTAAGGAACTGATGAGCGTGGCAATATATCTTATATATCTGATTATTTTAGATGTCATATTAAAGATACTTATTTAATTAGCTCACAAAGCAAGCCACATACTACAACTTTCACCAGAGTTAGGGTTCCTATAAATGAAATAAATATATTTGGTTCCAGAAATATCTAATGATCAATCATGGACTGCAATCACTAGAGTACCACTACTTTTCTCTTTCAGTAGAACCTAAAGTCAAAAATTAGATAAAAGAGAAATACGTGTGATTTGATTTTTTTCTTTACATATATCTATTCTCAGTCCTAAGTAGGATGAATTTTAGAAAGTATGACAAAATGAGAGAGAAGTAAACATCAGCTGCTGATAAAATAAATTTAAAGGGTATAGAGAGGAGAAGGAAAGAAACTGAATGGAAAAAGAGAAACACAAATATAAAAGGTTTGGGGACCCGGGACCAAATAGTCTCAGGTGCATTGGTGGAATTATAAAAGGACAAAACTAAATATTCAAGCCAAAGTCAACAACAGTGGTATCAAGACACCCAAACTTTAACAATCTAAACTTTAAATGTGCCTGTTATACAGGGACAGAGTAAGTGGTAATATGGGGAACATTGGTAGAGGGAGGTGGACACTGGTGGTGGGATTGGCCCTGATTTATTGTATGTCTGAAACTCAATGATGAAAGACTTTGCAAATCACAATAGTTTCAATGAAATTAAAATTAAAATAAATAAACAAGTAAATAAAAATAAATAAATAAATTCAAAGGGTTTATTTCATATCCTTTAGGTTATATATATATATATATATATATATATATATATATATATATAAACATGGCTACCACAGTTTTTATAATTCTTGACCATGAATCATTTCATAGATTCATCATCAAATGTAGAAACATTAATAGCTAATACTTAGGGATTCAGAACCTAACATTTCAGTGCCTTAGTATGTTAATTGACAAAAATCTATGATATTACCTCATATATATTATTTATATTATTTCTATGATATTACCTCCTATATATTACTTACATTATTTATTTCTAATTATCTCTAGTAATAACTGAAACACCTTGCTTTGTAATGTAGTAGAAGTACTTTGGGAATGTAGAATAATAATGCCAATAGCAACTCTTTTTTTTTAATTATTTTTTATTATTTTAATTATGACAACAAAGATGCAAAGAAAGAGGACCGGGTAAAGTTACAGTGGAAGCCCAATCACCCATAAACAGAATTCTCGGTAGTCCCATCGATGATATCCCAGCCTTGAACTTTCAGCCAAAGAACATTAAGAAAAACAAAACTGAACCCCTGTACAATACAATTACTTTGTCCCTCAAATCCCCAGTTGTAGTACATACTATTTCTTAGCAGCACACAATATAATCTAAAGACATTAGACTTATGTAACTCCTTAAACATTGAGGGCAACGTACATTTCTCTAGTTCCATGCACATGCTAACTAGTTTAAGTTAACATCAAAAGTTTTAGTGGCTTGTTTTTCTTAAGAATTGGAGTCAAGGGAACATAGTAAAAAATGGAATTAAAGTGGCATTTGTTTGCATAGGCCCACCAAAACATAAGGGACATGGAAAGACAAATTATGGTCTAAATACAAGGAGACCTTACCCCTGAAGTTTCCTGTCACAGGACTGACTCTAGGCTCCAGGCAAATTAGTTTGTTCAATTCAAGTCATCGTCTGTAGTGGCAATACACCTCCATTCCTCACATAGTCTCTGTTGTTGGTATCATGCTTCTGTATTAAAGATCCTGGAGTCTGCATCTCCCATATTGCAGTCGGGGAGGTGCAGAGCATCCTCTCGTTTCACCTCACACTTAAGGGGGACTAGAGAGAACCATGTCCTGTAGAGCAGGTCATTGTTGCTGTCAAGTCTTCTCAGTGTAAACGGAAGTCTCTTTTTAAGAGGTCGATGTCAGACCCTTGGTAGTGTCTTTCCTGGTAGAGGACTGCTTCCAGCTGTTGCTGTAAAAGACCTTGGATGTTTCGTAGTTAGCTTGCCTGGTTCCGGCCTGAATGGAGAATGCCCATTCTTCTGAGGCCTGTGCCAGGTCATTATATCAATGTTCAGGGTGTAAGGTACCTTGTACTGAGATTTATTAGATAAGAACTTATCTGTATGTATGATGTTTTCCCATTTTAATGTGTCTATGCAAACAATAATCGATGCCATGGGGCGTTATTGGTGCATCTAGAGGCACTAGGAACAAGACCAGCAATTTCCATGACATAGTTCAATCATAGGCATCAAACTGGGGGACAGTTCCACCAACAATCCTTACTGAACAGTTTACAAAGAAAAGACAAGATGAAAAGTGAATAGAAACATCATGGTAGAAGACTATATAGAGTGTTACATCAGCTAAAGAAAATACCATTAAACTATTCAAAAGATATATGTGTTCAATTTATGTCCTTCTAAATAGTTCTGGGATTTGTTACATATACTGTATGTTTTAGGTCAGAGATTAGAACTATGTGTTACTGAAGTTAAGAAGGGTAAATCTGGGGTACTGATGGTTGGAAGGAGCAAGTGTTCGCGGGGGCACTAGCCCCCACGCGGTTTGCAAAATGTAGACTGGTATGAAATTACCAGTGACAGACTGAGTATAACTAAGCAGCTATCTGCCACCCACCAAATCAAACTCCACCCCCTAAGCCCCACCCTAGGCCTGTCCATGCCGGCTAAAAATCCTGCTCCGGGAAGGGAGGTAGACCCTCCCAAGCCCGGAGTTCAGGGATTTGCTCCCCACCCTAGGCCAGGGACCCGGCCCGGCCCGGCCTGGGAGTGGGGAAAACCCCGGGTGCCCCATCAGCTCCTCCCAGGAACCCACCTGGAGATCCGGAGGAATGGGGGAGGGGGCTCGGTTGACCCCGATCCAAGCCCCCTACCCTAGGCTGGACCATGCGGCCGCTGGCATATGGGGGGGCCTGCCAGCTGCCTGTCCATGCCGGCTAAAAATCCTGCTCCGGGAAGGGAGGGAGACCCTCCCAAGCCCCCAATAGCAACTCTTAAATTTGCCCAGTGAACAATGTTCGCAATACTATAGAATAATTCTAAATATAAAATTGGGTGAGAAAATTGGGCAATTTAGCAGTAAGTTAACATAGGGAGCACATTTTGATTAGAATATGTGTTACAAGTACAAAATTATACGAGATATAGTAAAAGGTTCATATTTAGGAAGAACTGAATAATATTGTCTATCTGTTTTACAAGACAAAATTAAAATATCTAGCTAGTTAATTTCTGCCTACAAGGTAAAAAAAAAACTTACTAAAAAATGTTTCCATACTTCTACTGCTTTAATCTAAATGTTTACTGATTTTAGATCTTAAAGGGACACTATTAAATCAGCATATATTTCAATCTGTATAGAATTTGTTGCGACATAAGCAGTTTAAGAAAATAAGAGGGGGCCGGCGAGGTGGCGCTAGAGGTAAGATGTCTGCCTTGTAAGCGCTAGCCAAGGAAGGACCAGGGTTCGATCTCCCGGCGTCCCATATGGTCCCCCACAGCCAGAGGCAATTTCTGAGCCCTTAGTCAGGAGTAATCCCTGAGTATCAAACGAGTGTGCCCCCCCCAAAAAAAAAGAAAGAAAATAAGGGAATTTGAAGAAGAAAGAAGAGGAAAAAGAATATATTTTAGATCTTTTGAGAAAATTTTTTTTGTATTTAAGAGACTCTCTACTTCTAACACAATGCCCGCTCAGCCCCAACACTCACACAAGCAACAACAGCAGCAAAAATAATAACTGAATATTCCCCAGATGGGTTCATTCCCCCAAAAATATCTAGTAGATCCATGTTTCAAAATAAATGCAACATTGAGCATGAAAGATGATCATCATGTACAAACTAAATCTTATGTAATTTCCATTTTTTATAATAGATCATTTACATGGTGACAACTTTCAAACAAAAAATAGAATTGGTCTTCTGCCCAAGCAGAGTATATGTCTTATAATTTCAGCTGTGTTGGTAAAGAGCCTTGATAATTTCCCAATTTTTTTCACCTTCTTCATGAAATCCAAACTTTCATGTGATGAAAACAGACTTTGTTGCTAAAATGGGAAAAAGAACAAGAAGTAATAAAAGAACAAACACACACTTACACATAAACACACAACACTATTTATTCCTTTTAGGAGTGTATACAAAAATAAACTTTTTAGTTCATAAAATCTTATTTTCTCTTTCTTATATGCCCATATAGAATATATATTGTAGGGACCTTGCACCAATATGAATTTGCATAACTGGATTTTGGACATTGAGTGGGAGTGATTTTTTTGAATTTTTCTCTGATTCAAAATGTCTCTGTTAGATATCAATTCTCTTTCTGTATCTAAATGTAATACATCAAACAAATGTTTCTAAGATATTACAATGTTGTTATATGATCTATGACATACGGCAAGAGAAACTTATGTAAAATACATATATGTATTCAGAATAATAGGTTCTGTATTTCGCAAGTTTCCTCCTAATATAAAGGAATTACTGGAATGATTGTTAGCTAGTATTTAGTAGCTGATTTTTAAAGAGTTTTCTAAGGTTTGCAAAGCTTGAGGATGACATTTTTTTTTAAAGTAACATCCAGGGGGAGTGGTTACTAATTAAATTTTCATGTTTGAATAGTAAGGCAATATGTCCTAGCTTAAGTCTTGTACTTCTCTTTATCTTATTGCCAGTTGTTTCTGTGGTGATTAATTTGCTTTTCTATTTTGTATCTAATGACAGTATTACAAGTAAGAAATTCTGATTGTGCCCTGGTGGAGCTAAATCATTCATCTTAAGACACTTAAACAAGAAAAAAGATGTGTCACTAAGTATAAATCAACTCTCGAAAAGCCGTTAAAAGCAACCTTGAGTAACAATAAAGTTATATATATATGATTGCATTAGCTAAAATTTCAACATTGCAGTGAAATTGTATATGGATCCTGTACAAACATAGCACCAAAATTCACTTGAAACTTTTTAAGTAATAAAATTAAAAGTGACAACTACACAGAGTTCATAGACTTATGTATACCTATGTACATACAAATGTATATACATATATATTGCCTATTCAACAATATTACTAGAAGGATATATGGTGCTATATTATTTGTACATATAAAAACTAAGTTTATCAAAGGGAAATAAATACCATCTGACAATAACTACGATTTTAAAATAGTATGGCAGATGGTAAATACCACACAATTATGGGTAAAAGGATAAGGAAAGAAAATATAGCATTTTCCAAGCAATTAATAAGTGTCAAATTTATACAGGTATACAATTTATATGATCCTACCATTGGTAAAATATCTTTATTATTTCCAGAAGAAAAAATCAATCCTAGAGCACTATACTTCAAACTTTGTACTGAGAGACAGACTAGAATATTTATTTGAAACTCATAACCACTTCTCTCTATCATAATAGCTCATTTGGTTAATATAAACAAACGAAATAATTATAACTAAAGTGAAGAGTTTTAGGTACTATTTATGTTATAAAAAACATCAAAATGGAATATCTCTAGGAAAACCCATTGCATTCAAAGAAGTAGATCAAACACTTCTAAAATTCATTTGAAACAATAAAAGTCAAATAATATTAAAAGAAACCCTTAGGATAAAGAAGATGGGAGCCATCACTTTCTGCAACTTTAAATTTTATTATAAAGCAATTGTCATCGAAATAAAAAAAAAAACAGCAACAAGAACAAACAGTGCTAGCATGAATGTGGGGAGAAAAAAAACTCTAATTACTGCTGGTGTCATCAAAGTCAGCCTTTATAGGTAGAACATTTATATTTATATTTCTTATATTTATATTTATATTTATTTTTTATTTATTTATTTTTATTTATTTTATTTTATTTATATTTATTTTATTTATATTTATTTATTATATATAAATATATATAATATAAATATTATTTATATTTTTTTTTTTTTTTTTTTTTTTTTTTTTTTTTTTTTAATATGTGTCCCACCATTTTTTTTTTTTTTTGGTGCCTTTACTGTACCTCCTCATTCTATACAGTCAGTGTAAAGCACACAGCCTGTGGTAAGAATTGGGAGGCCTTATCTTATCTTTTATTTATTTTATTTTTTTTTC
This sequence comes from Suncus etruscus, assembly GCF_024139225.1. Lineage (NCBI taxonomy): Eukaryota > Metazoa > Chordata > Mammalia > Eulipotyphla > Soricidae > Suncus > Suncus etruscus. The sequence continues at coordinate 3,648,686 of NC_064864.1, forward strand.
TTTTTCTTCAAGGCAAATTAAAGTTGTTTTTTTTTGTTTGTTTGTTTGTTTGTTTTGTTTTGTTTTTGTTTTTTTTTAAAATAAGAATTCATTTAAAGGACAAAATTAATTAACATAATGAGGCAAACCAACACAACACGATATAACAACACAACATAACATATAATATAATTGCTATAATAATAATACATATAAGTCAAAAAAAGCCTCCGACCAAAAAAAAAAAAAAAAAAAACCACAATTTTTTTTTTTTTTTTTCATAATGGCTTACATATCTTTCACTATAATATTCCGGATACCTATTCACATTGAATCAGGGGAATACCCATCACCTAATATGTCCTCTTCCCACTCAAAAATCAAATATGCTGAAAATAGGCAAAGTCCTTTCTAGAAGCTTCCAACCTCAGTTTGAGAGAGGATGTGAAAAAAGTAATTAAAATACCACAACAATACCAAAAAAAATATCAAATTAAATAACCGATAAGCACTACAGCAATAAAGGCAAACACCACACAGTAGTCTCGGTTCTGAAATCCAATCATACTCAAGTACAAAAAGAAAGAAAAAGACTAAACAAAATAAAATAAAATAATATTGGAGACATCAACCGTAATCTCCACACCAAAATAAAGATGTCAATGTTCTAGGTGTTTCAGAAAAGTGCTACCATTCTGTGTTTTTCTTTTGTCCTCTGACTTACTTCGTTTAACATAACATGATCTAGGTCCATCCACGTTGCTGCAAAGTCTGTGATTGTATCATTTCTAACTGCCATGTAATATTCCATTGTATATATGTACCACATCTTAATGATCCATTCATCTGTTGTTGGGCATCGAGGTTGTTTCCAAGATTTGGCTATTATACTGAGTGCTGCAATAAATAGTGGGGTGCATACGTATTTTGGAATGAATGTCCTTCCATCTTGGGGATATATGCCTAGAAGAGCAATTGCTGGGTCAAATGGCAGCTCAATTCTGAGTTCTTTGAGCACTCTCCAGACTTTTCTCCATAGATGTTGGACCAAGGGGCATTCCCACCAGCAATGAATGAGAGTTCCTTTCATACCACATCCTCTCCAACAAAGGTTGTTCCCAGTATTTTTGATGTGAGCCAACCTCACTGGTGTGAGGTGGTATCTCATTGTTGTCTTGATTTGGATCTCCCTGATGATGAGTGAAGGTGAGCATGTTTTCATGTATTTGTTGGCCATCCTTCTCTCTTCCTCAGAGAAATGTCTATTCATTTCGTCTCCCCATTTTTTTATGGCTTCGTTTGGTTTTGAAGGGCTCAGGTTTCTGAGCGCTTTGTATGTTCTAGATATCAGCCCTTTATCTGATATATCAGGTGAAAAAATTTTTTCCCATTCTGTTAGCTGTCTTCTTGCTTTAAGTAGGGTTTCTTTTGACATGCAGAAGCTTTTTAGTTTAATATAGTCCCATTTGTTTATAGTTGATGCTAACGTTCTTGCCATTGGTGCTCCATTCTCAAAGACCCTTTTGATATAAAGGTCTTCGAGTGTTCTGCCTATTTTATTCTCGATAAACTTTATAGATTCAGGTCTGATTTCCAGATCTTTGATCCATTTTGAGTTGACTTTTGTATAAGGAGTGAGATATGGGACGATTTTCACTTTCGTGCATATGAGTTTCCAGTTGTACCAACACCATTTGTTGAATAGGCTTTCTTTGTTCCATTTCATATTCTTGCCTCTTTTATCAAATATTAATTGGCTATATATCTGGGGGTTTATGTCTGGGAATTCTGTTCTAATCCACTGGTCTGAGGTCCTGTCTCTGTTCCAGTACCATGCTGTTTTTAATACTATAGCTTTATAGTATAGTTTCAAGTTAGGTAAGGAGATGCCTCCCAACTTCTCATTTTTCAGAATGTGTTTAGCTATCCTGGGTCTTTTATGGTTCCAAATGAATTTTATAATTGATTGTTCTATTTCTTTAAAAAATTGTGTCTGGATTTGGATAGGAATTGCATTAAATCTATATAGCAGTTTGGGCAAAATAGTCATTTTGACTATGTTAATTCTACCTATCCATGAGGATGGGATGTTCTTCCATTTCTTTAGATCGTCTTCAATTTCTTTCTGAAGTGTTTTGAAGTTTCCCTGGTATAGATCTTTCACTTCTCTTGTAAGATTGATTCCTAGGTATTTGATATTTTTTGATACTATCTTAAATGGAATTGTATTTTTAATCTCTCTCTCCTCAACTTCATTGTTTGTATATAAAAACGCTACTGTCTTTTGTGTATTGACTTTGTATCCAGCCACTTTACTGTATTGGTTGATTGTTTCTAGGAGTTTTTCTGTGGATTCTTTAGGGTTTTTGATGTATATCATCATATCATCAGCAAATAGAGCTAGCTTGTGTTCCTCTTTCCCTACTTGAATTCCTTTGATTCCCTTCTCTTGTCGGATTGCTATTGCTAAGACTTCTAAGGTTATATTGAATAAGAGTGGAGAGAGTGGACAGCCTTGCCTAGTTCCTGACCTTAGTGGGAATGCCTCTAGTTTCTCACCATTAAGTATAATGTTGGCTGTAGGCTTTTCATAAATAGCTGTAACTATCTTAAGGAAGGTGCCTTCTAACCCTATTTTGCTAAGTGTCTTTAACATGAACGGATGTTGGATTTTGTCAAACGCCTTCTCTGCATCGATTGATATGATCATGTGGTTTTTGTCCTTCATATTGTTGATGTGGTGTATAATGTTAATTGATTTGCGTATGTTGAACCAACCTTGCATTCCTGGGATGAATCCCACTTGATCGTGATGTATGATTTTTTTGATGAGGTGTTGGATTCGGTTTGCTAAGATTTTGTTAAGTATCTTTGCATCAATGTTCATTAGTGAGATTGGTCTGTAGTTTTCTTTTTTGGTGGTGTCTTTGCCTTCTTTAGGAATAAGTGTGATATTAGCCTCATAAAAGGAGTTGGGGAGGATTCCTGTTTTTTCTATGGTTTTGAAAAGTCTATGGAACAGTGGTAATAAGTCTTCTTGAAATGTTTGATAGAATTCACCTGTAAATCCATCTGGGCCTGGGCATTTATTCTTAGGGAGTCTTTTAATTACGTCTTCAATTTCCTCTGAAGTGATTGGACTGTTTAGAGTCTCTAGGTCTTCCTTTTCCAGTCTTGGAAGAGGGTGTTCGTCCAAGAATCTGTCAATTTCTGGTGGGTTCTCTAGCCTAATTGAATATAGTTGTTCATAATATGATCTCATGATACGTTGTATTTCTTGGGGTTCTGTTGTAATCTCTCCCCTTTCATTCGTGATCCTAGTGATTTGGGTGTTTTCCCTCTTTTTTTTGGTAAGTTTTGCCAATGGTTTGTCTATCTTATTTATTTTTTCGAAAAACCAACTCCTGGTCTCATTGATTTTTTGTATTGTTTTCTTAGTCTCTATGTTGTTTATTTCTGCTCTGGTTTTTATGATTTCTTGCCTTCTGGTTGTGGTTGGATTTCTCTGTTGCTGTTGTTCCAATTCTTTGAGGTGATCTTTTAAACTGTTAGTTTTGTTATTTTCCTGTTTCTTAACATAGGCCTGTAATGCTATAAGTTTCCCCCTAAGTACTGCTTTTGCTGTATCCCATAAATTCTGACATGTTGTCTCTTCATTGTCATTCGTCTCAAGGAATCTTTTTATTTCCTCCTTGAGTTGTTCTTTGATCCAGCTGTTGTTAAGCAGTATGTTGTTCAATCTCCATGTATTAGTTTTCCTCCATTGCTTCTTTTTAGCATCAATTATAAGTTCTGTTGCATAGTGATCTGAAAGGGTACTTCTAATGATCCTTACCTTTGTGATCTTATATAGGTTGGCTTTGTATCCTAAGACATGATCTATTCTGGAGAAAGTTCCATGTGGGTTTGAGAAGAATGTGTATTCTACTTTCTGGGGATGGAGGGCTCTATATAAGTCTATTAGCCCTAATTCTTCTAATTTTTCATTTAGAGCTCTTATTTCTTTACTATTTTTCTGTTTGGAGGATCTGTCCAGTGGTGTTAGTGGAGTGTTGAGGTCTCCTACTATTATCACAATTCCCTTCATGTGTTTCTCTAGGTTTGTCAGTAGTTGCCTCACATATTTTGGTGAATTTACATTAGGTGCATAGATATTGACCAGGGTTAGCATTTCTTGATCTAATGTTCCCCTGATCAGTAAGTAGTGCCCCTCCTTGTCTCTGATCACTTTCTTGAGGTTGAATACAATTTGGTCCGATATAAGAATGGCTGTCCCTGCTCTTTTTTGTTTTCCATTGGCCTGAATAATTACTTTCCATCCTTTAATTCTAAGCCTGTGCTTATCCTGTAACTGTAGATGTGTTTCTTGCAGACAGCAGAAGTCCGGTTTATTTTTCCTAACCCAGTTCTCTACTATGTGTCTTTTAATTGGAGAGTTTAGTCCATTAACATTTAGGGAAATTATTGATAGAGAGGACTGTTGTGCAGTTGTATTGTGTGGAGTGGTTGTTGTTACAATCGGGGGTTTGGATCTTGTAATTCGTCTCTAAGTAAGTCGCTTAGGATCGGCTTAGTTTGCACAAATAGTTCAAGTTCGTTCATATTTGTGAATGTTTTTAGTCTACCCTCCCATATGAATGATAGTTTTGCTGGGTATTGGACCCTGGGTTGGAAATTTCTTTCACTCAGTCGTTTAAATACGTCATTCCACTGTCTTCTTGCTTGAATTATTTCAAATGGGAGATCTGGTTTGATTCTTATATCCTTTCCTTTGTACTTGAGGTTTTTTTTCTCCCTTATTGCTTTCAGGAGTTCCTCTTTCTCTTTGTTTTTCGCCATTTGGATTATTATGTGTCTTGGTGTGGGTTTATTAGGGTCTACTTTATTAGGGACTCTCTTGACTTCTTGGATTTGTCCTAAATTGTCTTTCCAGAGGGTGGGAAAGTTCTCTGTTATTATCTCCCTGACTACTTGTTCTTCCCCCTTCCCTATTTCCTCCCCTTCTGGTATACCCACAATTCTTAGATTGTTTCTTTTGTCCTTGTTCATGAGATATTGGATTTTTCCTTCCAGTGCTTTGCCTTTTATTTCTTTGTTGGTTTCTTGATCATTTTTATATTGCAGTTTTCCTTCGAGTTCATCGATGTGCTTTTCCAACTCTTTGGTTCTACTCGTAAGGCTTGTTATTTTGTCTTTTAAATCCTTCACTTCTTTTTGTATGGAATCTCTCATGTTCTTTAACATTTCTTCTTTAATTTGGTTGAGTCGTTCGTCCATGAATTTCTTATACTCGGTTGCTAGGGTTTCTTTCATTCTGTTTAGTAATTCTTGCATTTCCTTCCTCATGGCCGCTTTTAGGTCTTCTTCCCATGAATCTGTGCGTTTTGGTGGGCTTGGAAACTTGATAGGGCTTGTCATGTTGTCTTCAGTTATAAGGGATCTCCTTGATTTACGCATAATTCTTTGTATTTAATGATATGTTTTGGAGTGCTATGACTTCTAAATTCGGCCTGCTTTGGTCTCCTTCCTGAAGGTTTTTCTAGCGGGGCTCACGCCTCCCCAGCCGGCCCTCAGGCGTCTCTGGGGGGCGGGGCACGACCTAACGCCAAGCAAAAGGAGAGAAACTCACTCAGGCCTCCCCGGCCGGCCCTCAGGCGTCTCTGGAGGGAGGGGCACGTCCAAACGCCAAGCAAAAGGAGAGAAACTCACTCAAGCCTCCCCGGCCGGCCCTCAGGCGTCTCTGGGGGGAGGGGCACGACCAAACGCCAAGCAAAAAGTCAGAAACTCACTCAGGCCTCCCCGGCCGGCACTCAGGCGTCTCTGGAGGGAGGGGCACGACCCAAATATTATTTATATTTATATTTACATTTATATTTCTTATATTTATATTTCTTAAAAAAATGTAAGTGAGCTCCTATATGATCCAGCAATAACACTCCTTGGATATACCATAGGCAAATAAAAACACAACAAAAAAATTCTCTATGCACTCCTATGTCCATTGCAGCTCTATTTACAATAGCCAGAATCTGGAAACAACCCAAAATGTCCAACAATTTAGTGGCTAAAGAACTGGTACATACACATTATGGAATACTATGCAGCCATCAAGAAAATCAAGTCATGGAATTTGCCTATACATGAAGGGCATGGAGACTATTATATGGAGTGAACTGAATCAGAGGGAGAGAGAGAGAAACAGAATAATCTCACTCATCTGTGGAATTAAAAAACTGAAAGACACTATGATAATAGAAACTAGAGACAATAAAAATGAGGGCCAGAAGGACCAGTCCATGATATGAAGCTTGCCACAAAAAGTGTAGACAGCAGTTAGTGAAATAACTATACTAAAAACTACAAGGGGCCGGCGAGGTGGCGCTAGAGGCAAGGTGTCTGCCTTGTAAGCGCTAGCCAAGGAAAGGACCACGGTTCGATACCCCGGTGTCCCATATGGTCCGCCCAAGCCAGGGGCAATTTCTGAGCGTGTAGCCAGAAATAACCCCTGAGCATCAAACGGGTGTGACCCAAAAAACCAAAAAAAAAAAAAAAAAAACAAAACAAAACAAAAAAAACTACAAGACAATGATAGTAAGAGAGTGAAATAGAATGCCTGTCTCAGAGTCAGGAGGGTGTGAGATGAGGAAGTGTGGTCTTAGGTGGCGGAAAAGTCGCACTGGTGAATGGTGTTCTATGACAGAAACTCAACTATGAACATGTTTGCAACATTGGTTCTTAAAGAATTATTTTAGAAATGCAATATGTCATACAAGATGGAATATGTGATATCTTATTTAGATTTAGAAAATAATATTCAGAGAGGTAAAGAGGTAAGAATATACATATATACACATATATTTATATACACTAAAATGTACTAGTGCATCAAAAATCTCAGAATTATAGGTTTCTGCTACCATTTTAAACATTCACCATGATTCTAAAATATATATAATGAAGAATATGTTTTTTCACTGAGACTATAAATCTTATTTCAATTTCTTCTTGTAGATGTGGGGAGATAAACTGATGAGCCTTTACCCTTGAGCTAAATATAACATTTATATTATAATTTAATCTTAATATGCTTCTTAGATGATATAGAACATTTAGTAAATCATATTTGCAAGACTCCTTGAGTTCAAATTACATGACCAACATTTGTTATAATGTAACTTGGAAAAAATAAGTGTAACTTGACTAAGAATGACTTCTCTCTTCCTCTCTGTGATATGGATAGTTCTTAATTCATAAGATTACTGTGGTATCAAATTCATTTCTATATGGAAAAGTACCCAATTTGTATAAAGTTCTGAATGTAGTAACTACTATGATAGGACAAAATCTATTAAATGAGTACCAATTCTATTATTGTCTCTCTCTATATATTTATATATATACATATATTTGTGTGTATATCAAGCATAATAGGTTTAAAAAAACAATTTTGATTTTGAGAAATTTTTATAAGGCATCAGATATAATTCTAGGATTAAAGTTTTTTGTTTTGCATGTCATCACCCCAGTTTTATCTCTAGCACCATGTTCCCCTGAGTACCATCAGATGTGATCAATGGACAGAGACAGAAGTAAATTCCAAGCACTTCTGAAGGTTATACAAATTCTAAAAATATAAATAAAAAATAAATAAATTGTACACTAGGAGTACAAAATATATACAAAATATATAAATAAGGACAAGATATTTAGTACAGAGGCACATGCTATGCATATGGCTGGACACAGATCAATCCCAGAAACCTCATGGTTTCCTGATATAGACATAGGGTCTAGGTGGAAAAAAAATAAGTCCTGGCACCACAGGGCACAAACACCAATACATTCTTCAAGAACCTACATGACCAACTGGACCTATTGGTTGTGAATCAATGGGAAAGGCCTCCAAGCTTCCTGTATACCCCATTGGGGATATTCCCTGCAAAACAAACAAACAAAAAGGATAACTAAAATGCTAGAAGATGGAAACTATCAAATTACTTCATAGTATTATCTGTATCTTAACAGCTTATATATTCTGGACAGGTTCCTACTTATCTGAGTTCTGGCTAGTTATCTACATAAGCTTCTTGTAATAAAAGTTAATGATAAATAAAACAGAAACAGGAAGGGAGATCTAGATACTATCAATGAGGGAGATCTAGATACTATCAATGAGATGAGGATAGAGAGATGATATGTCATGGTTGGGACAGTGTCAACAATAGTTGGAACTCAAATTTCATTTCATACTTACTCTTTCACTTCTTTGATTTGTTCTTAATTTTGACAATATCTGGAGGCCTCAGGGCCCATTTTGAACTTTGCATGGGCTCATTCCTGGGCATACTCCAGAGAATAAATGATGTTGGCAATGGAATCCAGACTTCTGAATTCAAAGCTTATATTCTATCCTTAGTTTATAATATCTCCCTAGCCTCACCTTTTCTTATCTTAATAAAACTTTCTGGGACTGTAGCAATAGTATAACCAGTAGATCATTACTTTGCAGTTGGCCAATTCACAAACATTCCATATGGTTCCAAAAGTACCATCAGAGAGTAATTCCTGAGCACTGTTAGGTGAGGCCCAAACTCCAAGACCAGAACAAAGGAAGCAAAAACTAAAATTTCTGTGGCACCAACATCATCAGATTGTGTCAGCCTTTCCTATTAGAATTTGAACATAAGTTGTGATAATGAAATAGCAAATGCCCAATTCAAGGCTGATCTTCTTTGGAGAGAAATTTTATTATTATGGAAACTTTTATTCACTTAAGTGTTCTAGTTTCGAGTTTCTTGAAAAAAATTCAATATCTGATCCTTTTCTCTGCATATCTCTTTCTATAATACCCGACTTCAGTGATATAAGTGATTTGCTGACAGGAAAGACTGAGAACCCATTACGAAAATGAAAGCTGCAAACAACCGTTGACTGCATTTTTTCAGTTTAAAAAGCTTTTATTACATAGAACATTTTTAGGCTAAAAATGTTAAAATTTATCATAGTAGTGGTAATTGTGTCTTCCTTTGGAAGCTTGGCATGATAGGAGATAATTTGCAAAATGTGTATTCTGTTTGGCACTCAGTAAAAGCTTGCCAGACAGGCAATACATTTAATTAGGATTGTGAGAAAGAGAATAACTGTGTTATGGCATGATATCTTAATGTTACTTTTAAGTTCTAAATATCTTTAGGATAGGGGTTTATAACAAGGTAGGAATTTAAAGCTATAAGCAATATTCTCCTTGAAGAAAATCTTTAGTTTCAATGTCATGCATGTTTTGCCTAATTTTTCTTCTACATACCTTATAAGTTTAGGTCTGATATTAAGGTTTTTAATCTTTTTTGTTTTGACCTTTGTGCATGATGTTAGATAGAGGTCTGAGTTTGCTTTTTTGCATATGGCTGACCAGTAGCTGACTATGGCTGAAACCGAATTATGAGTATGGTTATAACCATTTTGTTTAACTAACGTATTTATTTAAAAATTTGATAAATATCAGGAACATGCAAAGAAAAAAATAAAAATAGTATCCCTTTTATTGATGCAGGTTGTGTGTGTGTTGAGGTGAACACCTGGATATATTCTTGGGTTCTGCACTCAGGGATCACACTTGGTGATGAGGGAACAATATGGGGTAATAGTGATAGAACATGAATTGTGTGCATGAAGGGCAAGAAACTTACCTCTCTCTGGCCTCAATCCAGGATGTTTTCTATGGAGAAATATATCATTTTGGAGGATGGTACATTACCTGCTCTCCTCAAAATATAACTTATTGTTTAAGCTAAGACAGTATTGACTTTCTTCTTAGAAACAACCTTTGTGCATTGTTTAGACCTTGCAAATTGATGCATTGCCTTTCAGTAGCCTAGACAGCTTTATTTAAGTTTAACTTTCTCTGGAGGTCCATAGAAATAATAAAATGCAATTTCTTCCATGAACAGAACCATTTACATTACATCGAGGCATGCCTGATGTATGAAATAAATTTGATAAGAGCAACTTAAATGCAATGTTTAATGTTGAATTTTTTTAAGCAAAATTGGAAAGCAATATGTGTCAGCAGATTCACAGAAAATTATGATGGCCATGTCCTGAACTAGGTTTCATTGTTAAACCGGTTATTTCCTTTAGACAGAAAATCTTATATATATCAATTTAAAAAGCAGCATGGTAAAGTGTGGTGGAAGAGTCATTTAGACACACAGCCGTGGCATGATGGTGTTTAGATTTGTATATATAAAATCTTTTGATCTTTTAACTTTGCATCAACATTATGCCTTTCATTACTACATGCCTCCTCAGTGAAGGTTTTCTTCCAGTGATAAATCTGACAAGATTTAACATCAAATTAATTTGAAATGTACAGGAACCATAGACAATTGCATTCATTCATTCTCTCTCTCACTTCACTCGAATGTTGGGCTATTGGAATATATTTAACTATCTCCATTCTTCCTCCTTCCTCATCTCCTTCACAGGAAGCATCTGAAGCAATTTGTTTAGTGATAAGTGTTTTCTTCCAAATCCCCAGAGCACCACAACCACCAACCTGAGAGAAATAACCTAACTTAAACACTGAATAATCAAGACTGTGTGTCTCCAGCCATATTGGCTGGAGTGGGCCTGGGTTCTTGAGCACCACTATTAGGAAAAAAAAAAAAAAACCTCAAATCCATCCCCACATATAGAAACTGCCTCATTCTTTGGAATTAATATCAAATAGAATCGACCTCCTGACAGTGTTTTCTGTGTGTTCCTCTCTTTCCTCGCTCTTCTGCCATTTTATAATTTAATACTAGAATCTGATAGAAACTATCTAAAATTAAAATATGTAAAGTCTATGGCAAGGACTTTGGAGTATAATTCTATGAGTGTATTTTACATATCTGTCTGTGTATTTTATTTAGCATAAACCACAGCAACTAACACATATCTTGTTTTTACTTTAAGGGGCAAAGGACCACTAAAGCACACAACTGATGTCATCTATGCAGCTAAAATGATATCTGAATCAGGATCAAGGATGGATGTTCTTGCCCGGCAGATAGCCAACCAGGTGAGTTCTCTACAAAGGATATGATGGAATTTCATGCTAAAAATTAGCTCAGTAAAACTTATAACATCAAAATTCAGTTGCACTATCTATGTTTGTTTTAATGCTCTTAGCTATTTGCTCAACAATTACTCCTGGTCATATTCAGGGATCCAAATATGGTACCAGTAATTGAACCAGGATTGCATGCATGCCAGGCAAGCTCCTTATCTTTTGTATTAATCCCCTAGTGCTTGAATTATTTTATAAATCGTATTGTGTAATTCTAGTACAGGTAGTAGGCTACTTATACTAAGGAATTTTAATTTCAACTAATCACTATTTATCTTACAATTTTATTCTTAGAATCCTGAATATATTACCGACTAAAAAAGTGTTAAATACAATTGGAAAAGTATTCTATTAAAAACTAAAAGATTTATAATTACCACCATCATCACTAATTATATGTTATTATTGGTCCTTTGGCAACCTATTTATTGGATTTTAAGTTCAAATTATTATAGACATCAAATCTTTGAAGAAATATCAATCCAAAAAGAAGTAGAAATCAGGAATAAAAATAAGAAAATGTACTTTAAAGTATTCCTTGAATATGTACATATTTTAAATATCCTTATTTTAATCACTTTAAACATTTCACTCAATTTTTCTTTTTTAGTATTCAGTAGTTAGAATTGACAATGCACTTGAGGAGTTGGAGCAATAGAACAGAAATTAGGGTGTTTGTCTTACATGTATCTGACTGAGGTTCAATCCCAAGCATCCCACTTGGTCCACCAAGCCCTGCCAGGAACAATTCTTGAGCACAGAGCCAAGAATGAGTCATAAGCACCACTACGTTGGCACTCCAAGAAAACAACAAAAAGAAGAAAGTTAACTCTATGATAATATAAGTCAAGCACTTCTCAAAATAAATGAGTGAAGCCACAATTTACCCCTAGTTTAATATATGTCATGAGTTAGAGACTAAATAAGCAAATCATTACCCCCTCTAGTTTTGGGGCCACAACTGGCAGCACTCAGTGGTGAATCTTTTGTCTATGCTTACTCTTTTGTTTGTTCGTTTGTTTGTTTTGGGTCACACCCAGTGGCGCTCAGGGATTACTCCTGAATCTGTGCTCAGAAATCACTCCTAGGAGGCTGCGGACCATCTGGGATTCTAGGATTCGACTTGGGTTGTTCCTGGCTTGGCCTCGTCAAGGCAAATGCCTTACCACTGTGCTATCTTTCTGGCCCCCCCACAGAATGATTTTTAAATAACTACTTTGACATTATATTATCAAACCTCTAGCGTGACCCCAGATTTCAATATTATCTTGTTTATTCTTTTTTTGTTTGTTTTTGTTTTTTTCCGGCCACACCTGTTTGATGCTCAGGGTTACTCCTGGCTAAGCGCTCAGAAATTGCCCCTGGCTTGGGGGGACCATATGGGACACTGGGGGATCAAACCACGGTCCTTCCTTTGCTAGCGCTTGCAAGGCAGACACCTTACCTCTAGCACCACCTGCTCCTATCTTGTTTATTCTTATCATTCATTATTTCTCAAGCATAATAATTGTTAAGATGGAGGCCGGAGAGGTGATGGAAGCACTAGGGTGTTTGGTTTGCACGCACTAACCTATTACAGACCCTGGTTTGATCCCCTAGCATTCCATATGGTCCCCCCAAGTCAGGAGCAATTTCTGAACACATAGCCAAAAGTAACTCCTGAGTGTCACCGGGTGTGGCCCAAAAACTAATAAACCAAAAATCAATTGTCAAAATGATGTTATGGTTTATAGATAGAATTTCTAAGACTATGTTGGTTAAATCCTGTATAGATTAAGATATATCACCGTTATACTGTGTATTTCTGATGGACAGAATACTGTTGACCAACACAGTCCTTAAACAATTGTCCCATAAAGAGAACAGCAATTTGGAGAAGTATCTCCATAGAAATCTAAGATTCCAGACTCTTCTGATTTCTATGCTATTCTTCTGATTTATTGTATAATTTATCATGTCATCAGCGATTTTTAATTATATAATCTGCATAATGCTTCATAAAGTGGAACAGTATAAAATACCAATTAGTTATAGAATTAATTTATCCCAAAGGAAAGAAAAGAGGAACCAAAATAAATTAACATCATGTAAAGTGGGTTTCTGAAAGAGGACAAATTAAGAAGTTTTCCAAATAAAAATAAGAAATTTAGGGTATAAAAGAAGCAAATACTAACAACGGGCATTATAATCACGCAAAATACCCAGTGAATTTTCTAAACAATTGGTAAAGCTTAATATACTCCTTCACTAAAATGTTGGCCAAAGAGAATATCCATATTATCAATTGAGTACTCCACACTCATCATAACAGTACAATTGAAATAGATGCTCAGTGCTAAACATGAAGTCAATATTAATTCAAGGAAAGACAGCATTTAAAAAAAAAAAACAGCGAATTGTTAGTCAAATCATATACAGTGCATTCAACTGTAACAAAATCATCTAAAAGTGTAATTTATACTGATATTTCAACAAACACTGTCAATGGCTGACATCATTTGAATTGCTTCCCTGCTATTATTATGGGCATCAACATTTTCTTTGTGATAAGACTATTAAATAGAAACATCTCAAGCATTCATTTAATCATACCAAAGTGATTTTTAAAAGTATAATTCATGGGGCCGGTGAGGTGCTGTTAGTAGGGATCTCAAACTCATGGCCCGCAGGCCGCAAAAGGCCCTACTTAAACATTTTGTGGCCCTGCCCTAGAGGAATCATTTTTTTGTTTTGTTTTGTTTTGTTTTAGTTGTTTGGGCCACACCCCCCAAAGTTCAAGGCTTACTACTGACTTTGCACTCAAGGATCACCCCGACTTTGCCTCCTGCGGCCAGCAGATAAATTGAGTTTGAGACCCCGTCTGCCTTGCAAGCGCTAGCCAAGGAAGGACCGCAGTTCGATCCCCCGGCGTCCCATATGGTCCCCCCAAGCCAGGGCAATTTCTGAGCGCTTAGCCAGGAGTAACCCCTGAGCATCAAACGGGTGTGGCCCCCAAAATCAAAAACCAAAAAAAAAAAAAAGTATAATTTATGGGCCCTAAAGATAGCAAAGGGGTTAAGGTGCATACCTGCATGTGACCAACCCTGATTCAGATCCCCGTGATCCCTAAAATATTGTTGGATGAAGCTAAAGAACTGAGGTCTTCCAGACATTCCTGGGTAATCTCTACTACTTCTAAAATATCACTGCATCTTCAGCCCCGAACAATACTGCATCTTTAGACACTTCCATTGAATCACCTGCCTGGTTGGCAAAGAATTGAACCCTACACCTTGAACACTCCTTGAGAGGTCCGCCGAAAGAAAATATTTTAACTGAATTTGCAATATTTTTATTTTGATACTATTGTCTCCTGAATTTTATGTGGAGTAGCGATATTTATAACTAGATATATAATTAAGATTAATAGACTTCTACTTTATAAAACCAAATTAATAGCAGTTCTTAGGTTTTAAGTAGAATGAGATAAATATGGAAATACTTTATTCATTTATATATTTAAAGTAATTTAGAAGCATCACATTTACCATTTCCCCATCTTCATTGGGTATTTGTAATTTTCCTATTGAAACAATGTTTTAAATACATACAAGTTTTATTTCATGCATGTAAGATAATATTGGGTCTAATGAAAAATAAACTATTTTCTATAAAAGGATAAAAGAAAAGATTAGGGGAAATTTTTCCTTGTAACTGACTACCTTTAACTAAAAAACACCATATAATCAAAATTTATCTTAATTACCTTTCCATAATCCTTTTCCTGTTCTTATTATGTATCAGAGCAAACCATATTAGTAAATTCATTTCATTTCAGTTCTTCAGATTAAAAAGTATAAGAACTCAACAAAAGTCCTTAATATTTAGAGAAATTATTTCTTATAAAATTTCTCCTGGAAGTCAATATAAATTCAAAAAAAAGTTTGATCTAGAATTTCTTATCAATTTGAAAGCTTTAGGAATATGAAAACCATCTTTGTCTCTAATTAATATTAATGTCCAAAATTCCTTTTACTAATATATTGTCAATATCTGCATGTCCCAACTAACTTGAAGCAAAATCTACATTTGTAATTGTGGGGTATGGAGTGAGGGTAAAGTAGGTAAGGTGCTTGACTTGTCCAAAGCCAATCTGAATTCCTTCTCATTGGAATGGCAAAGGTTCCCTGAACACAGCCAGGAATGATCCCTGAGCAAAGAACCTTGATGTGGCTCAAAAGCCTGAGAACTGTCAGGTATGTCTACAAACAAATAACCCATAAAAGAAAAACAATTTTGGTGAAATTGGAATGTTTAACACAATTGGACAGCATATAATTTCTAGTGAAATTAAGTTAATGCATTTAAATGTGCCACAAAGCAATTTCTCAAAGAAAACAAGCCAGCAAGACTACAAAGTTGCAGTACAGATCACTAACACTGACATATTCAAGAGTTTCCACTTATTGTAAATCATACTTTCTGAGATACTCTTCTCTATTTTTTTTTTAATTTTGGGCAACACCCAGTGACATTCAGAGGTTAATCCTGGCTCTGTACTTAGAAATCACTCCTGGCAGAGTGGGAGGACTAAGATGTTAGGATCAAACAGTGTGTTTCCCAGGTTAGTCACATTCAGGGCAAACACACTACAGCTATCACTCAGGCCCTTCTTCTCTATGTTATCATTTCCAAAGATTAAAATTTCAAAATGTGTTGCAAAACCTGTTTGCGATCATGGTGTTTAAATAAAGATATTATAAAAGAACATAAAAAATGAAAATAAATAAAAGTAAAATGGAACCAGAACTGTGGTGACTTCAGTTCCTCTCTTCTAATTAAAAGCATGTATGTTTAAAAAAAATTTTAAATAACATCCATCATACATATATATGTATGAAATGATATTCAAAGTATGGTAATGTTTACAGGTGCAGAATTCTCTCAGATTGAAAGCTGGCTAAATTTAGCACATAGGAGCACAAGCACGTAATAGAGATGGTTAATTCAAAGAAAAAATGGTTTCAT
Organism: Suncus etruscus; assembly: GCF_024139225.1. Lineage (NCBI taxonomy): Eukaryota > Metazoa > Chordata > Mammalia > Eulipotyphla > Soricidae > Suncus > Suncus etruscus. The sequence continues at coordinate 3,664,782 of NC_064864.1, forward strand.
AGTAAACAAAGAAAGAGGTGTAAGGAAAATAGGCATGCTGAGTGTCAAATGAGACAATGACTGGACAAGCAAAAAACATATCTAGATCTGAAGATAATATTACATTGGAAAATCATTGCTATTTTGTAAGTAAAAGAGGAAACAGTGTGCACCATTCTTCGATAGAGGGTGAAAATGTAAAGATGTCTGAGAAGCTGGTGAGAAAGCACGCTGCAAAGCATGACAGACACGTATTGGCCTTTCACTAGCTCCATCCCCAACCTAACATCTATCTTTTTGCGGCAGTCGGGGCATCTGACCAGCACCATTAGCTGCAATGATCACCGTACTGCTTTCAGCATGTTGGACCCACTTTCATTTGAAGTGGCCTCTGGGTGTCCTGAGAAACTGCTCTGGAAGGAAAAAAAAATTCCTAAAACAAAACAAAAAATATCATAGAACAGCCTTCAGTTTTCTGTTTGTTGGTTTTATTTGAGGGAAGGAGCACAACTGGTAGTGCTCAGGGATGACTCCAGGGTCTGTGCTTAGGGATCATTCCTGGAGCAGTATGGGATGCTAAGAATTAAATTCAGGTCATTCATGTGCAAGGCAAGTATTGTGTCGCTGTATTCTCATTTCAGTTTAGCCTTTAAAGGCAAAGAAAGAAGAGAAAGATGCAATAAATTAAAGGGTTGAGAGTGGGTTTTCATTTTATTTTACACATATAATTCTTCACCATCTTATTCTTATTTTGTTTACAATGAAATCATCTCCATGTTGTTTACAGTGAAACCATCTCTCTGTGCTAGTTTCAAAGATAGGAAAGGAATATCTTAAAAGTGAAAATAAAAATTGGGATCATTTATCTGTGACCCTAAAGAAGGTGAAAGGAGACAAACTTTGGTTTAGAGGAGGTAGCGGTAGGGGTAAGAAGCACCATGGCGATGGTAAAGGTCATGGGCAGAGTCCTTTTGCCATCATAAATTTCTTAAAATTTCTGCTCTAGAAATTTAAAATGACACTTTATATTTTTTTTGTTAGCAAACTTTGCCAGCTTAGCAGAAATTTAACTGTGGTCTATAATCGCTGAAGTCAATTTAAATGGGTCTTAAATAAAGTTTATAGTACAAGATAGGCAAAATATAATCAAGCTTATGAAACGCAGGCCTTAATTCACATTGCTAATTCACCCTTCAAATTCAAATCAATTCCATTAAAATGAAACCTTTGGTGAAAATACAATAACTCTATATATGAGAACGAAAGTAATAATAATACAGTAACCATTTTACCCAAACTACCATAATTATCTATTTATCAATCTACTTCTTTTTTAGCACCCATTCTCCTAACTTTGCTTTTGGTCACTAATATCACCCCAGATACATTTTCTAATTTTTCATAGAAAAATAATATTTCATAATAAATTTTATAAAAGGATTTTGTCAATTAGTATAATGTTATATTAGAGTTATGAAACTGACTGAATCTTCAAGTATAATCAAAATTACATTTATATCTGAAGTGAAAATATGAATCTGGACATAACATTTTTTTTAAAGTTAAGATTAGAAGGACATTGATGATAGTTCTCTATCACTTTAGAATTGAGTGGCAATTCAGTGATTTTTATCTACCAAAAGCATAAAATTAGTAGTATTGTTTGCCACATTATACTACTACTATTTATTGGTGTTTAATATTAATTTGTTTGCTTATTTTATTCATTTTGTCCTTTTTTTTAATTTTTATTGTGACCAAAGTGCATTACAAATCTTTCACTGCATCATTTATGGTACATAGTGACAATGAATGAGGGGCATTCCCACCACCAGTGCTGTCCTCCCTCCGCCCCTGTTCCCAGTATGCATCCCATATCTCCTTCCTCTACCCCCCAGTATGCTAGTGCAACTGGTCTCCACTTTACAGCTTGTTGTAGATTGAGCATCCATTCCATCTTCATTGGAGATAAAAAGGATAAGAAAAAGGGGAGAAAAAAAATTGGTGACAACTACCAAAACAAAAGAAAGAAGAGAGAGAGAGAGAAAAAAAAAAGAAAGAAAAGTGGAAGAAAAAAAATAAAAAAAAGGACCCGGCAAATTTTGTCCTGTTTAAAATATCTCTGGACTATTGTAGCACAGCCTTAAGAGTATCTTTAAAGGAACACAAGATTTTTAAGATTAGATTGTTCTAACATTAATTTCTGGTTAAAACACAACTTATGTAATATGAATTTACTATTGGCTATAACATAAACTTGCAATTTTGAGAGATTTAAAATTTTCTTCTTTCTAATCGGTAAATTATGAAAATCCATTTCTTTTCTGTTCTTCACTAATTAATTAATTAATTTTGGTCTTTGGGTCGCATCTGGCTGATCTCAGGGGTTACTCCTGACTCTGTGCTTAAAAGTCACTCCTGGCAGGTTCGGGAAACCGACCATATATGATGCTGGGATTCGAACCGGGGTCAGTTCTGTATTGACCGCATGCAAGGCAAACACCCTACTGCTTGTGCCATGGCTCCAGCCCCCTCAGGGTATATTTTTGACTGTGCTCAGGGATAGCTCCTTATTGGGTTTGAGGACCATATTGAGTACTAGAGATTAAAACCAAAGCAATAAATACAAGGCAACTGCCCTACCTGCTGTACTATTGCTCTGATCCACCCTTTTCACTTTTTTCTCTTGTAAGTAAAACTACAATAAATAATCATTCTAATTTTAATATCTTTATAAGATATTTTAAAAATAAAATACAGTTAAGGGTTTTCAAATTTTACTACAATTACACAGGAGAGAGAGCACAATTTTAATCTATATACAGGCTTATGATTAATTTGAAGCTCTCTGGGAGAGTTCCTTGAGGTAGTTAATTATAGGAGAGGGGGCCCAGGAGATGGTACTGCGGTGGGGTGTTTGCCTTGCATGCAGCCGACCCAGAAGAATATGGTTTGATTCACGGTATCCCAGATGGTACCCCAGCCTGTCAGGGATGATTTCTGAGTGCAGAGCCAGGAGAAACCCCTGAGTACTGCCGGATGTGGCCCCAAAACCAATCAATCAATCAACAATCAAGAACATTTAAAAAGTTTAAAATAAGACAGATATTTGTTTTTCATAAAAATTTAGTATAGTTATAGATCATGTATGTTGCAGATTCTTTGCCTCTAAGTAGATTCATAGTTTTTATCCAAGATGGAAAAGACTACCCTTGACTAAAATACTAAGATAGCTTCATGATGAGAGTAAAGAACATAATGTATATTTTGTTTCTGATATTTTTATTCCTGTATGAGAAAAAAAAGGTCAGACGATGCAAACCATAGGTCTTAAAGAATATTTTAAAGTCTACTCTAGTTGGTGACCCAAATGATAACACAGTGGGCCGGGTGTTGTCAATTAGTATTGCAAGCATCCAACCTAGGTTCAAAGCCACCATCCCGTATGGTTCCCTGAATGTGCCAGGAGTAATTTTTGAATGTAAAGCCAGAAGTAACTTCTGAGAACCACTGGGCACAGTACAAAAAAACAAATATACAAAGAAAAAGTGCTTAGTACTTCTAATATGAGTAATAAAATGCAATTATTTTATAGAACTTTTAGTGTTTGGAAATTTCTTTAACTTTTCCTTCATCTGTTGTAAATTCATTAAAATGATTACTTATTGAGGTTGACATATGAAACCTTTTCTAATGGCAGAAACTCATCAGAGTTGACATGAGAAATGGGGTTTGATTAAAATAATTTTGTTTGCCTATAAATTAATGGAAACGTTAATATTTATTTATTCTGAACACTAAATTATAGGTTTTGCTATTTTTCTCTGTCTTTTATTAAAAATTTAGTGCCCAGATCCATCATGCAAGCAAGATTTGTTGGCCTACCTAGAGCAGATTAAGTTCTACTCTCACCAATTGAAAATCTGCAGTCAAGTCAAAGCTGAGATACAGAACCTTGGGGGAGAGCTCATCATGTCAGCCGTGAGTATCTCCTGGCATGTCAACCATGACACTGGGTAGATATTTCCCTCAACAAACAACCTTGTCTTCCCACCATATTGGTTAGGACCATGTAGAAAAACACAAAGAGAAAGGGAGTATAGGAAACTACGTGAAATTTAGCTGAACGTAAATTTTTCCATTTTTTTTAAACGAATATTGTTTTCTTAAAAAATATTGCTTAAGACAACCATCTTTGTCTATTTCAGAGATTTTAAATGACTCAAGTTTTGTTGAATTCACCAGTGATAAATTAATGTTCATTTGGAACATGATTTTCAGTCTTCGCAAAGTGCATAGAATTTTCAACTGAATCTGCTATTTTAATCAAATAAATGCAGATAAAGTTGCAAAGTAGTGGAACAATTTCTTTAGTGAATTAATAATAATTTTTATATAACTATGTTCTATAATGTTAAAATTGAGTTATTGCAGATTTTTACTTCCACATGTAAAAATAGAATGTTGCAGATTTAGAGGAACTTTGGTAATTTTTGATGACCCTGAGTTTCAAACTATAAATTGGTCATGATGAAAATAATGTCTAACTTTCTCAGTCTTCTTTCAAATATCAGTAGTATGGTAATAAGATGTAAATGATCTATCTTGGATTTCATTAACAGTGACTTTGAAGACATTTGGAAACATAAATTTAAGTTAAAGAGCAATATCTTGAGCATATCAAAAACTTACATTCGTAAGTACAAATATTTTTAGCTTTAGGGACACAGCCAGTGATGTTCAAGGGTTACTCCTGGCTCTGCACTCAGAGATCTCTTCTAGCAATGCTCAAGACCATATGGTAAATGGTGATCAAACCTGGGTCAGCACGTGTAGGCAATCTACCCAAAACTACCCACTGAACAATTCAGCCTGAGGACAAATATTTTTAAATGGTAATAACATATGTATAAATTTGTAATATGTAGGCATTATGATAGCCTTGCACAGAACATACACTCTGTAAACTAAAATTCATTGCACACACTACTTTATAAAGCAAAAATAGGGGCCAGAGTGATAGCACTGTGGTAAAGCATTTGTTTTGCAGGCTGCCAATGTGTAATGGACCTACTTCGAACCCCGGCATCCCATATGGTTCCCAAACCTGCCAGGAGTGATTTCTGAGCGCAGAGCCAGAAGTAACCCCTGAACCGAGTTCAGTGTGGTCCCAAAACCAAAAAAAATAAAAATTTTTATGATCAAAGAAAGAGGACAGAAACAAGTGCTTATTAAATATCTTTCTAATACTTTATCTCATTTATTCTAAACAAAAGGTCAACAAATTATTTATTCACTATCTTCCTTTTAATAACACACCAAAAATAAAATTAATAAAATTAACAGCATCTCCAAAGTCATATTAGTTAATGTCAAAACAGGCTTTACCTTCAAAAGCTCATATTGTATCTGTTTAGTAGAAAAATACAGAATTTATGATGAAGCGAACACAAATTAAAAGTAAATAATTTTGCATGGATGCTAGAAGTATTAGAGATGACAGATCTTGTTTCTTATGTTTTTAAATTTTACATAACAAATATATAAACACAATACTGATGACTGATACATTTCAAGAAAAACTTATAAATAGCACAGTCTATAAATGTATACATATTCTGCACACATATGTCTATTGTATACCTGTACATTTTCATATATACTATATTTGTATAGATGTATATGCATTTTAAGTATTATATATATTTGGGGAGGTTGATGGTTGGATCACATCCAGCATAGTTCATTACTCCTCACTCTGTTCTAAGAAATTGCTCCTGGCAGGCTAGGGAGACCATATGGGATGCCAGGGATAGAACCCAGGTCAGTCCCAGGTCGAATGCATACAAGGCAAATGTCCTACCACTGTGGTATTGCTCTGGCAATAATATGTATAATATTTTATAAGTATATTTATAAGTATATTTAAGTATAAGCATATTCATAAGTATAAAGCAATAAGTATAATATTTTATATCAGACTATTAAGCATTCAATATTCACTCTATCATTTAACATTTATATAAGTATGCAAAAATAAATTTATTTAAAGACATGATTTTCTGAGTTTCACATACTAAGCATAGTTTGTAAGATATAAATCATTATGAATTTCATTTTCTAATTATATCTACTGTCATGTGTCTGAAAAGTAATCTTTAAAAGATACAGCAAATTTCAAGAGCTGGAGGGTTAATACAGGACTAAGGAACTCGCCTTGCCTACAGCTGAATGCAGTTCAATCCATTGCATTACATATTGTTCCCCAAACACAGCCAATAGTGAAACCTGAATACAGCTGCAAAAATAACCCATAGGGCATAATCAGGTGGTGTTCGCTCGTGATATCCTCAATGGGTAAATTTCAGCATCAGTATTACTTTACATATATAACTTTTAAAATACTTTATTTTTAATTGTTCCTCAAAAATATAATTTTCTCAAAATATATAAAGTGAGTTTGTATTTCTTCCTGTTTGGAAAGATAATTCACATTTATATACTTTATTTATTTACAGATATAGAAGGCCTAGACATTTAAACCTATGATTAACAATTTAAATTGAGTCATTTTATAGAGTAAGGATTTTGTCGCAAATAAAAAGTTATTTGTCATCATTTTTATCTAGAATTTTCCATTAGAGAAAGTAATCTGAAAAGGGGAGCATGCATTACTGCCATCTGCTTGTTGGTAAATCTTGAGAAGCTTTTAAAATATATTTATCATTTATGTGTGCTAAACAAAATCTCATCTAATATATTGATGGCTCTAATTTCTCAAATTGTTCTTATTTTTTTAATTGAGACAGGTTTATCATTATTTTAATGATATTGTTTGAAAAGAAACTAGCATTATTCTAAAGTAAAAAAGCACATTAAAATGATAAAAATAGTCTGAGAGCTACATAATAAATATTTACTTCAAAATAAAGTTTATGAAACATTACTTATTGCTAAGATATTTGGTAGCAAGAAGTATATATAAAGAGGATGCATTTCTAGAGTGAATGGGAAAAGTGCTTTCTGAGAGTAAGGTTAAGTGTGTAGGAGAAATATCATCAATTTATAGCATAAAGCAAGATGAAACCATTCTCATAATTAATTAATTTTTTTAAATTTATCAATAAGCAAAGATAGATGGTTGGATAAAGACACTATCCTATCTATGCCATGCAATTTGATGCTAAGTGGATGGTTCTGGATAGTATGGTAATTAAAGTTAGGAAGAAAAAGACAAACTAATTTATTTTATATGCAGTATATAAAGACAAATATACAAGAGAAACACAAATGCCCAAAACCAACAGAAGCGGAAACTAGTGTTGAGTGGAAAGGTTACATGAATGGGGAAGGTGGTAAAGGTAGGAAAAAGGTTGGGGATACTGGAACAATAATTTTAATGAAATCAATAACTCTGATCACAGAGATATAAAGAACTAGTTAGAATTGTTTTGAAAGATACAGCCTTGATTGAGTATATTACTTGATACCACTGACTCCATTTATCTTTGCCACAGGAGAAAGGATCTAATGTTGGCTTCCAATGGTTCATCTTTCTTAGACAAATATTTAGAGGTACCAGGTGATCACATATAAAAACTTAATTGAACAAATGATGAACAGAATAATATATATAATTTCTGATCAGTTTCCATCACCAACTTGATATGTTCACATACTAATTTATGAATACCATAATCATATAATTCCAAGAAGATTAAAATGTACTTGGTTACATAAGGGCAGAAACATAAATACTTTATCCATTGTTTTGCATTCTCAAATGGGTTTTCAAGTGAGGAAGCTATTGTAGTTTGTGAAAAATTCTTCCACAAAGAAATATTATTACAGTCTAGCCAGTATATGCATAAACCACGCAGAAGGGATAATATCTAGTAATTAAACTGGTTTTAAATTCTGAAAATTATCCTTTCCCCAAGTGCTATGCTTTTTAGACTAGCATTTTTATACTACTTAAAACTGATTAATTATATAATTGCCATGTTTTTGTGCATTGCCTTAAATGTGTTTAATTGTGCTCTCTTAGCCCGAGGCAGGTGTTCCAAAGCCACAATTTTAAAAATTGGATAAATGAATAAAACTAATCAGTCAGAGGGGAAAGATCAGTAAGATTGAAAACTGGCCAAGCAACTGGAGTTCAGCTAGAGCACAAAATCAAGGCGGACTGTACATTTAATTAGGAATGATAGGAAGGAACAACAATACAGCTATTGACCAAAAGACTCACTGGGGTCTCCAGAACGGAGGCAATCAAGTACATACATATAGGTTAATGTGCCCGCCACATTTAGACATTAAGGGAATTACTTAATGAGCTTCCTGAACTTACTGCAATCATTGGTAAGCCTCAAGAAGATTAAGACTAAAAGGAGATTTGGAAGATTAACAAAAGTATTTAAAGAGGGGTAAAAAGGACAGTCATGCATGCATGCCATGGAATTGGAAGAGTTGAAAGAAATGAGAAAGGATAGATGAATTAGTAGAGGATGATGAGTAAAACAAAGGAAACTACAAAACATGCTTTAAAATAAATTTAACTCTCTAATATGTGGTTTAATATTAGCTAGGAAGTAATCACCTGTGGGAATTCAAATAATTCGTTTCAAAAATCATTCAAGTAGCTGGTACTATTGTGAAATTAACCATTTTGCTACCTAGGAAAACTTATAGATTATAATCAATAAAATAATATAGTTAATATAATAAAAAATAATAGAATAATAGAATAGAATATATAACATAATATGATATATAATACATAAATATTATAAATAGACTTACACATTATGGATTTATTTTTAATTTTCAATTTTGAGCCATACTCACAGGCTGTCAGGGCTTACTGTTGGCCCTGAGATCAGAAATAACTCCTGGCAAGCTTATGGGAACTATATATATATGCAGGAGATTGAACCTGGGTTGGCCTTGTGCAAATTAAATGCCCTGGCTACTGTGCTGTTACTCCAGCCCCAAGATTATGTATTTTAAATATGTTGATTATGCTACAAGTTTAGCTGCATTTGAGGAAAACTTCTTAGAAAAAATATTTTACTTTTAAAACTGCCTAATTCAAATTTATTTTTTAAAATGTTAGTAATTTCAATGTCTTTCATACAGTTATCTAGTGTTAGAGCAACAACCAGAGTCAAAGGTTAATAATGTTCTTTATTTCTTTGTTGCTTAAAATAAGCCTATGATTGCTTGCTTCTACAGCACATATATTAAAATTGGAATGATACAGAGATTAGCATGGTCCCTGCACAAGGATGACAAGCAAACTTGTGGAGCGTTCCATATTTAAAAAAAGGGAAATAAAATAAAAAAGAAGCCCATGACCTTCAAATAGATTTAGTTATAAATCTACAAAAATTTTAATTTATAGTATCCATCTCAGATGGTTGACATAGATATCAAGATGTAGGGAACTGTTTTGATTGAAATATATGGGAAACACTGACAGATACAATGTTAATTTATAGCTGGGATGATTTAATGACCCCATATTCTCAAAAAAGGCATGACCAGAACATAATATGCAGCATCAACATGATAGGCTAAAATGAAGCTAATAGAAATATTGGTGGAAATTAGGAGATCTTATTGTAATCTTGCCATTCATTTTCTTTGCATCAAATACTTTTTTAAATAATTTTGATTGTGATCAAAGTGAAGTACAATTCTTTAACAGTAATATTTAAGGTACATAGTTGTAGCATGAAATAATTAAGGATGGGGCTGGATGGCGATGGATGGAGGCCTTTGTGCTTAGGCCCCAGCCACGTGGCTTTATCCCCCATCTAGCCGGCACCCAGTTCCAGGCCCAGGTAATCAGCGTAATCAAAACTCACTCACAGGCAGGCTTCAGGAAGAATCATCTTTATTTAGGCCCTAGCCACCACGTGTGTGTGGCCTATCTCATAACCTTTTAAGCATTCAGCCATTCCAGGCTACCCTGTGTCTAAACTTTTTCAGCCATCTTCCTCAGAGCGCCCAGCAGCGCCAAAAGGCAAAGACCCTTAATCCCCTGGCTTCCGGGTTTATCTACCTATTCCAAGACCCCTCCCAGGAATGGGCCGGGTCTTGCAATTAAGGTTACACCTATTATCCGGTTCCCAAGACCCCTCCCAGAAATGGGTGGGTCTCAGGTCGCTACACGTAAATCCAGGGTGGAGTAACATTTCCCCCTTCTTTAAAATATAAAAAGAGCTTTTTGTAATTTTGACTCCACCTTTAGCCAACGGTGGGTTAATATTTTCATGCAGCAACGTAATAAAGTGAAAATTAATATACCAGCCCTTTTCAAAAACATATTTTTGGCACACCATGTCACCCACATCTCCTACTTGAGATGTGGACTTTCCTATCTAAGTGCTGGGTTGTGTATGGGGCTCCCTCCTCCACCTTTGGAGAAGTCCGTGTTCTCTCCTGTGCGCCTTTCTATGGAAGTAAACCACGTGGTGAGAACAGCGTGGGACAAATTAATCATCTGGACATTTGGTTTTAGGTGAAGAAATTTCACAATTGGTGTTGGTAATGGGAAAAAATTAGGTAGTAGTATAAAAAATTTTAAAAGGGGAGTAATAACAGTTTAGCCCATTTAAAGATCTGTTTTCTAACCGCCTGCATCTTTGTCTTGATTAAGTCGTTTTCTTTATAATTTAAATGTGTTTTGTTTTTCATAGCTAATATTTTCAATTGCAAAATGTTTTACTGTGTGTATTTTAATGTACTTAGCCTGTTTTTAAAATGTATGTTATGTATTTATGCTGTAATACTTGTGTGTAGGGAAGGTTAATAGGAACAGAAAGTTCCCCCAATATAGTTTAAAAGTATAGGAACATGAAAGTTCCAGAATAGTGCTTGGTAGAAAAGCATTAAGAAAATTTTAAGTTACAGGTGTATAGTATATTTTGCAGAAATGTTATGTTTTTGAAAAGGGCTGGTATGTTAATTTTCACTTTATTACGTTGTTGCATGAAACTATTAACCCACCTTTGGCTAAAGGTAGAGTCAAGATTACAAAAGGTTCTTTTATATTTCAGAGAAGGGGGAGATGAAGCCTCATTCCTCCTTTCTTCCTAGGTAACTTGACCTTACCTGCAAGACCCTGCCCATTCCTGGGAGGGGTCTTGGAAAAGGTAGTAAAGCCTTTGACCCAGGGGATTAGAGACCCTTTGCCTTTTGGTCTTTGGCCAGTATGGAGGTCAAATGGAAGATGGCTGAAAGGAGTTAAGATGCAGGGCTAGCTAAGAATAGCAAATGCTTAAAAGGTATGAGATAGGCCACACACACGTGGTGGCTAGGGCATGAATAAAGCTGATGGTTCCTAATGCCTGCCTGTGAGCGAGTCTTGATTACGCCAATTACCGGGGCCTGGAACCCACCGGCTGCATGGGGGTTGCTGAGCCACGTGGCCTGGGATGGCAGACAGAGAAATCCACCTCCATCCATCGCCATCCAGCCCCATCATTATTTATTTAATACAACACATAGTGACAGTGAGTTATCAATAACCCCACCACCAGTGTTGTCCTTTCTCCACCCCTGTTCCCAGATGCACAAAATCTCCACCCTTTGCCCCTTGGACTATTAGTGTAAGAGGTCTCCTTTGTGTATAACTTTTTGTAGATTGGGTATTGATTCTGTTTTTGTTGACTCTGGGTTTGATGTTTAAGTCTGATCATTTTTCATTTCCACTCAATGTTCATACAACTGGTTGTTCCTAGTACCATCCATTTATTTCCCTCAATTTATGAGGGAGAACAAGATAATTCAAGTTCTGTGGTTCTGTTGGAAAAATAAAAATAAAAGCTTGTAGGAGTTCTTCTAAGTGCTATAATATTCTATCTGTAGTTTTACCTTAAAAGTAAGGTTTAAAATTATATGAGTCCTTAGTGTTGTGTATGTAAATATTTTGGGGGATTACTATGTTGCTCACCCTAAACTGATTAGGTGATTGTGCCCTACCCTAGGGTGTGACCTGGCATTCTGCCCCCACCCTAGGGTAGGACCTGATTCTGCTTCCACCATTGGTTGGTATCTGATCCCACCATTGGGTGGTACCTGACTCTGGAGTATAAAAACAAGGGTCTGTGGAAGTCCGGGGCTTTTGGCTGGCTGGAACTGAATCTGAGTCTTTGGACTTCAGTTTTGTCCATCCAAATAAAGCAAATATCTCCACGAGCCTGACTGTCTGCGAGCTGTTTACCCGCCGTTTCACCTCAGAACCGTGGGCTAGACAGGGTGGCAGATGCGTGCTCCAAGCTGGAAGAAAAGGGCCTCATTCTCTCCATCCCACCATCAGTCAACCTCTTCAGGGGCTGACTTGCTACACTTAGGGCCTTCCAAATGAGAATTTCAGAATTATTTTCTCATTTTATCTATGTTTATTCTTTACAAAATGTTCTTTGTCATTACTAGACGTATAATGTAACAAATGGTGCTATTATCATGCCAACTTTTATAATTTACCATCTATTCATCTTCACAAAAATCTTTCTTTATAAAGCTTTGAAATAGAAGTGTCATTTCATTATGGTCTGCAAATAACCTAATTAGCATTTGAAGGAGGGGAAGGTCTAGTGGTTATAAATTATTATTTTTAAATGTGTATTTACATGGGTGTGTCTCAATGCTTAAATTTTTATTATTGTATTTATTGCCAGCTTTCCTTTTGGCATCTTAAATGTGCAGCCTCACCCCCATTTGGCTTTCAAGTTTCTAATGAGAAATTTATTGATTCTATTATTTAGAACTCCTTGTGAAAGATTGCTTCCCTCTTAGAGCCTTCAAAACTTTGTTTGCTTTGTATTTTATCATTTACATTTTACCTTGCGAGCTATGTGTTTTTTGGATAATATTACCTTTAATTCACTGAAATTTTATATTAGGTCAGAGATAGCTTAATGGACTGACATGTAATCTTTGCATGCTGGAACCTAGGTTCAATGTCCATCATCCCATGACACCCCCAAGCATTGCCAGGGGTGATTACTGAGCACTAAACGAGTAATAGAGGCTACACATCACCAAATATAGCCAAAAATATGTGTTTATGTTTATATTAATGTCCCTCATTAAATAGGTATTAATTATTAACCAGTTTCCTCTTAATTTCTTGTCTCTTTCCCTTTTCTCTTTATTTTTTGAAATGTCTACAATGAGTACATTGGGCTTCTAGAAAGTATCCATAGGGTCTGCTTAAATTTTTTCAGTCATCTTTAAAAGTATATTCTTTGCATTTGTTCATTTCTTAGTCCTCAAATCTGTTGATTCTTCTCCCTGCTCAGATTTGCCTTTGAAAGCCTAGAGGAGAATCTTAGATTTATTTATGACACTTTCGTCTTCCTTTTTAGATTTCAAACACATTGTTATATTTAAACTGAGTTCCTAGGTAAGTTTCTTTGTTCAGTTTATAATATATTTTATTATATTTTTCTATGTCTCAAGATAGTTATTATAAATCTGTTTAGTAGATCAGCAATTAGGCCTTCCTCAAATGCAGCTCCTGCTGTTTTCCTGTCTTTGCTATGAATGAATATAATTTTCTAGCTCTTTATGAATTGTGTATTTTTTGGAGAATTCTACTTTTAATCTATCACTCTTGATATCACATTTCCCCATTCCTTAGGATCTGCGAAGGTTTTTATTTATTTTGCCTTTGTTTCTCTTATAGGAGTTGTATGTTTTGTTTGTGAGCATCATGTACATACTAAATGAGGATAAAATCTTTCCCTTCTCCCTTAATTCTTTTTATTTTTTAAATTGAGATTCTGCAGATTAACACAATGATTTCTTATGCACATAATTTTAATTTTTTGGGGGGCACACCCTGCAGCACTCAGGGGTTATTCATATGGATCGCATATGAGATGTTGTGGGGAATGAAACTGAGTCCGTCCTAGGTGAGCTGCATGCAAGGCAAACACCCTACCACTGTGCTACCACTCAGCCCCTGCACACAATTTCAACACCACACCGATACCAATAACAAACCTGCCTCTCTCAAGAACACCAATGACCAATCTCACCCTTCCATTCCCCAGATCCTTCCTGCCCAATTGTGTGTGGAGTAGTTCTCCCATTTAAGTTGCTTGTGGAAATTTGTTGTTACTTTTCTGTATATCTTACAGGAATATTATGCAGTTCTAAGAAAGAAAAAATTGTGAAATTTGCAGCAACATGTAATGCAGAATGCAGAGCCAGGCGTAAACCCTGAGCACTGCTGGGTATGTTTCCTTCCCATGAAAAACAAAAAAAATAATGTTCTGATAGATGAAAATGTTTTCTTGATTATTATGGCTTCATTTTATTATTAAATTGCTCGAGTTCCTTTCATATGTGGAAAGTATAGCCTTGTCAATTATAGCATTTACTATTATCTAATTTTTAGTAGTCTAGCTTGTTTAAGACACAAAAGTTTTTACTAATTTTGATGTAGTTGCCAATAGAATTATGGCTGCAGGTGGAAAATAGTAAGAGACAAAAGCGAACTCTAGCCAACTTTAACTCCACATGCAGCAAAAAAAAATGGATAAAACTCAAGGCACAGGGAGTCTCTGGCCTTTTGAGAGACGTCATGACATGTAGAATTAAATAATTCAAGATGGTGCTGGATGGAGATGGATGGATGGATGGAGAGACCTTTCTCAGCCACCCCAGGCCACATGGCTCTGCAACCCCATTCAGCCCGCAGGTCTGGAGGTTCATGAGAGCAGCGGGTAGAAATCTCACTCACAGGCAGGCTTCAGGAAGCATCAACTTTATTCATGCCCTATCCACCACACATGTGGTCAATCTCAACCATTTATGCATGCTATCCTTAGATAGCCCTTAAGATATCCTTAAGATGCCCTGTGTTTTAACTTGTCCGGCCATGTCTTTTCCTCATACCTCTCCATTCTGGCAGAAAGGGGTAAAAGGGGCTAATCCTCTCTGGTCAAAGCCTTATCTACCCCTCCCAAGACACCTCCCAGAAAATGGGCGTGGTCTTGCAGGTATGGTTAACATAATATCTGGTTCCCAAGACCTCAGGTCTCAGGTAGATACACCTAAATCCAGGGTGAAGTCACATCTGCCCCCTTTTTTTTACATAAAGACAAAAGGCATAATTTATGTGATTTCTGCCTATAGCCCAATGACATATAAAGTTGCAAGTTCTAGAAAAAATAGACACACCACAGGGTTATCATAGTGAATTAAATACCCTGAAGCCATACCTTGGATGAGCACAGGCCAACATAAACTGGAGGGAAAGGAACAGGACCAATAAATTACTCCTGGCTCTGCATTCTGCATTACTCCTGATGCTGCACAAGGTAGATCATATAGGATGTCAGGGATCAGACCTGCCTTGGTTGCGTAAAAGGCTGAGTCATTCCTGCTGACTATCACTCTGCCCCTATAAATCATTTTTAAAGTAATGGATTATAGGCAAAACAAAAGACAAGTATGAAAATAGGAGAATACTGGACATTTGTAAAATTAGTCATTTAAATCCATATTTTATGCTAAATTTATATTTTATTTTGAATAGTGAAAATGATCTAATTATAATATATTCAAATTCCTTCAATAATTTGTAGTATATGAGTATATGCCTGTTTTCTCTAGCAAAATTAATGCAATTTAGCATATTCTTCTGTTTTTTTTTTTTTTTTTTTTTTGGTTTTTGGGCCACACCCGGTGACGCTCAGGGGTTACTCCTGGCTATGCGCTCAGAAGTCGCTCCTGGCTTGGGGGACCATATGGGACGCCGGGGGATCGAACTGCGGTCCGTCTCCTAGGCTAGCGCAGGTAAGGCTTACCTTACCTCCAGCGCCACCGCCCGGCCCCTATTCTTCTGTTTTTAACATTTGAATTTTATTAATTGCACACATATACATTCAGTAATAAATATTATTGCTAATGTTTTTATTGTTTTATTTTTTTATAATTTTTATTTTGACCATATTTGCTTACATATCTTTTACAGTAGTATTTTAGGTACATAATTGAATCAGGAAAATTCCCATCACCAAATTTGCCCTCCCTCCATCCCCACCCCCATTCCCATACCCCCCACCCTCACCCCCCGGGCTGCTAGAATACATGGTCCCCTCTGTGTCCAGCTTACTACTTAGTGATCATACATCTGTTTGGTCCTAGTACCCTCCCTTATTTCCCCCTCTATTTGAGAGGCAGAACTACATGGTTCAAGTTATGAGATTTTGTTTGAAGTGGGGTAAAAATCAAATAAGCCAAAAATGGGTGGTGTCCTTCAGAGGCTCTCAACCTCAGTTTGAGAGAGGACAGGAAAAAAGGAATTGAAACACCACAACAATACCAAAAGAAATATCAAATAAAATATCCAGTGAACACTACAGCACTAAAGGCAAGTACCACATAATAGTCTCGGTCCTGAAATAAAACCATAAACCACCCTTCGTCAATGTTAACCTTTGAGATTTGGAATTGAAAATTGAAGTCGAAGTGAGGGAGGTGGAAGAGGGTACCCTGTACTTTGTAGAATGTTTAAAACTATTTCTGCACTCTCCCACTACTTGATATAGCACCGTACACCTCAGCATCCCATTCCCAAATTGTCTCTAGCCACTGCCAGTAGTTATGATATGATAATCAATGACTTAACTAAAGGAAAATTAATAATGCTTTTACAGATGCTGTGATTATTCACAGACTCCTTCCCCAGTGCTTTTTTTCTGTCTCAGTTTGTGCAAGTCTTGCTGTGACAGCCCCAAGTTCTTCCTCCTCTGGATAATTGTTTTTATGAAACAGAAATCAACCTATCTGGATGGCTGTGCTTGGTCACCTCTGCATACTCAGGAAATCTAGGTCAGTGAGAAGAGCATTAGGCTAAAGCTGGCTCATGCTATTGCTATTATTGAACGTGACTATTTATCCATTTGCCACCATCTGTTCATTCTTTACTCCTCTCCTGAAAATCTTCCTTTAGCCAGGGCATGCACATAGTCTTCTCAAGTTTTCTTTGTAGTTATCTCCTAAAGAGAAAACAATTGTACCATTGTGTTCTCTACTGCTACTTTTTGGTGGATGGAAAGATAATGGAAATCTTGGCTTTATTTTGAAAACACCATTTTATTTATTTATCATTTATTTACATATTTTTATTCACTTCACTTATTTTCTAATTTATTTATTTGTTGTTTACTTTACTTATTTATTGTTTACTTTTTAGTTAGTTATTATTCACTTAATTTGTACAATTATTTATTTATTTATTACTTTATTTATTTATTTACTTATTTATTATTAACTTTATTTAGTGTGTATATACCTTTTATTCTCTCAATAACGATTTGAGTAAATATTTGGTATTTTGCCAAACATAAACTATGGCTAAAACTGGATGCAATTTGCCAAATGCCATGTGGTGTGAACTGATAAATTCAGGTTGTGTCATTATATACTAACATATTTATTTTCACTCAATTGTTCTAAACCACATAGGCTCTTACTCTCTAGAGTTTAGTTGAAATGAAAATAGAAAGGGATGGGAGAAATAGCACAACAGTAGGCCATTTGACTTGCACGCGGCCAACCCTGGAATGAATCTGGTTCCATTCCTGCATCTCATATGGTCCCCTGAGCCTGCCACAAGCACAGAGCCAGGAATAACCCCTGAGTGCCTCGAGTGTGACCCATTTAAAAAAAAATGAGAATAACAAGCAAAGCATTTAATTAAAGAAAAGATTAGTTCACAGGTTAAATTTATGTTCATTTTAATTCTGAATATAACTAATGTTCAATATTAAGAAATCACAAAAATCTATAAACAAAAATGAAAATTAACCGTAATATTTTAAAACATATATTCCTAGAGTCAGAAAAATATGTTACTATAATTGAAAATATAGTAAACTGAAAGTTAATAACTATTTTATACAGTTTATGATAACAGAATAGATATATATTTTAGGGAAAGATGTTTACCAAGCTATAAATGTAAAGATAAATGTATTGTATGTGGTCATTATGTAGTAATAATTGTATTGTGATAGGTGATGTTGCAACATAGAGATATGTTAAAAACAAATAGACTCAAATAGACTTTTTCACATTAACCCTAAATGAAACCTAAAATTGCATTAAATGTTAATTTAGTAAAGACTTCCTCAGCAGGGTGTTTTTATAATATGTTCTAGAAAGACAGTCTTCTGATGACAGAACAGATCATAAAAATAGCTGACAACACTAAAGGAACAAGTGCAATAAGTCATTTCTTTGTGTTACTAGATGTTCTGAGAAATGTTTTTTGCCAAACTCTGGATCACAGGAAATTTATCATTAAGTTTTCTGATGATTTTCTGTGTTTCTTAAAAAGAAATTCGTAACCTGTATTCATCAATCAAGCACAGCCAACATGGTATAAATATTGTTTGCCTGTATACATGGATGGGTTTGTATGTGACTGGCATTTTTTATTCCAAACAACATCATTAACAATATATTAAGATAAAACTATACAGAAGGAAGGTAGAAGAAAGGGAGGAAAGGAAGGAAAGGAAGAAAGGTAAAAATAAAGAAAGGATGGAAGGAAATACTTAAATGGCATAATTTGTATATCCTTGTATCTGTTTTATAAGTATTAAAACTTAGAAGACATTATCAACATCTCTAGGATCACAGAACCATTAAGAGTCAGGACACAATTTAAAGAAAGTTCTCGAAATCTAAGTATATTCATGAATACCAAGTTTTCTAAAAGGGGGACACAGAAGCATTAGTGGAAATGTAAAATTAAATAGATCATAGTCCTACTTCTCACACTTTTTGCAAATGAGAAACTTGTAAGAAAAGGTTTGTATTCATATCAGCAATCATTCTAGCAGGCATTCTGATGCCAGCAATGATAACTAACAGTTATCAAGCTCTTAAAGATAAAACATGATTTTAAATGCCTTCTGAATAGCAATTATTTTATTCTTCACAACAATGCTCAGAAGTAAATCTCATTATAGTAAAAAATGAGAGCCTAAGGCTTTGAGATCTGAAGTAGAAAACTTGGTCTCTGATTTTTCTTCTTTCCTTGCCCTCCATCCATCATTTCCAGCTACTCCAAGAAGGGCATCATTGCTTCAGTGCTCAGTTGATAGAGGATTTGGGGTCACAGAAATGAAAATTGAGCTCTCATCTGTCAATGTTTTTATAGATACTGTCCCACAATTCTAACATCGAAATGTCAACCCTGGGCATGCTCCTTGCTGCTATGGAACTTGAAACAGTGATTTTAGAGCCTTGGAGCATTATACTTCCTATATGAGCTCTCAATCAAGTTCTTCTAAGGGAACAGTGTTACCCCAAGGCATTTCTGTGCATAGCCAGTCATTAAGGTAAAATTAAATCTAACATGCTGACGCTGTGTTAGAGCCACATTGTGCTTAAAGGTACCACAGATTACCTGAGCAGTAACAACAGCCAGTCACTTTTATATAATTAAACCAAAAATAGCCATTGACCTTTGGTTTCTTCTATACTCACATCTTCCCCATATCTCACTATATATAATGTACAAATATACATTATCATATACGTAAATATATATCTGTTTTGTTCTGACTAAATGTCTTTGCCCTTTATTTGAACTCTTCTGTTTTTTATTACCAAGATTAGGAGCCTTCTTTTATTAAGCCTCTTCAAAATATGAAGTCAAGGTGAGTCTATGATTTGGCCTTCCCTCTGTAGCACTTAATTTAATTAGATATCTTTTTTTTGGGGGGTCACACCCGGCAGTGCTCAGGGGTTACTTCTGGCTGTTTGCTCAGAAATAGCTCCTGGCAGGCATGGGGGACCATATGGGACACTGGGATTTGAACCAACCACCCTTGATCCTGGATCGGCTGCTTGCAAGGCAAATGCCGCTGTGCTATCTCTCCGGGCCCTTAATTAGATATCTTATTTGAGTTCTTTTCAAATCAATGTTTAGGCTCTTGTCTCCATCCCTGGAACATCCTGAAACATGCTAATGGTTTAATATTCATGGGCATGTAAACAGAAAGGGTTTGTTTTCCTTCTCACACTATACCTAGATGCATTAACAAAACTCTTATTTTGTCTTTACCTTTCATTGTACACAACCATGGTTCAAGTGAAAATTCCTTTTTTTATACTAAATGATAATGAAACAGAGGTGGAAGTATTCTTCAGCATTGTCTCACCTGTTTTATTTGTAGAGTTTGTTTTTTTTTTAATCTCAAGTAGCATTTTCAAAGAAGGCCAGTTTCATTTTACTATCCTACCTGGTCACACTGACCATGCCAGGTGGAATGTCATCCTAGGCATAATTTTACCTAATAGCACTGAGTGTCTGAGAATGAGTGAAAAGGAAAGGGAAGGTAATAAAAAAGAGCTTCATAGCAACCCTGGTTGTTTACTCATCTTGAGGGATTAGTGTGGTCATTTAAGGAAAAATTATCTAAAAGATAATATTAAATTAAAAATGTTTTTTTAATGTATACAAGTGGACTCCAGAATCTGCTCTTGCCAAAATTTAAATTTTTAATATTTTCTCAAATAAAAAAGACTTTTTTTAAACAAACATTGAAAATATATCTGAATACAAAATATTTAGAAATGTGGTTACAAAGGCATATTAAAGAACGTAGCGTCTTGTACAAGACTGACCTGGATTCAATATCTAATGTGGCATATGGCATGTATAAAATACATATATTGTTTAGAATAATAAATTTTCATTTATTTTCTAATAAAATTTGAATATAGGGGGCCAGAGAGATAGCATGGATGTAGGGCATTTGCCTTGCATACAGAAGGATGGTGGTTTGAATTCCGGCATCTCATGTGGTCCCCTTAGCCTGCCAGGAGCGATTTCTGAGCGTAGAGCCAGGAGTAACCCTTGAACATGACTGGGTGTGACCCCCCCAAAATAAATAAAAAAAGTTTTAATATAGGGACCAGAGTGATAGCACAGCGATAGGGTGTTTGCCTTACACCCAGTAGATCCATGATGGACCTGGTTCGATCCCTGGCATCCCATATGGTGCCCAAGCCAGGAGCGATCTCTGATCTCATGGACAGGAATAACCCCTGAGTATCACCAGTTGTGGCCCAAAAAAACAAAGAAAAAGTGAATATAGTTACATATTTAAAGTAGTTAGCTAAATCATTTTATATATTAACTAGCATATTTAAAGTATAGTATATTTAGTATTCGCAACTGAGTTTTTAATATTAACTCCAGTTTACAAAGATACCTGAGCAAAACTGAGGGTTTGACCCTAAGGATGGGATTTTGCACAACTTCCCAGAAAAAATGGCTATAAATATTTTTGTAAAAAGACAAGAATTCATATTTGTCAAATACAATTTTTTCATTTCTATAATATAAATAAATCAAAGCAATTGATAGGTATTGTGAAGCTTGAATCTAGATACAACAAATATTTCATATTAAAATTGAGTGATATAAAATAACATTTCTTAAAAATAGATACAAACAAGGATTAAACCTTTCCAAAAAGTGACTTTCACTCATTTGGATTCTTCCCACCATTGCAAATCATTACTTCTTGGGAAGTATTTTAGGACTGTGTGCTTAATTATATTTCAATCATGTGGCTGTACACACCGCAGTCATTTGGAATAGAAGATTAGGATCAATTTAATAAAGACACTAAATGCAAAATGAATGAAGTGACAGTTACAAGACTTAAATACATTTGACCCTCTTTCAGACTGCTTCACATAAAGTAAGCCCTGTTTACTTTGCACTTAAACTATACATATATTAGCTATTTCTGAGCTCAGCCCCAGATGAATAGATCTGAAGTGGGGACACCCTGAGGATTAAGAAAGCAAGACAGTGGGGCTGGAACAATAGCTCAGCAGTAGGGTGTTTGCCTTGCTCGCCACCAACCCCAATTCCTTGCATCACATGGTCTCCCAAGCCTGCAGGAGTGATTTCTGAGCGCAGAGCCAGGAGTAACCCCTGAACACTGCCAGGTGTGACCCCAAAACAAAACAAACAAGCAAAGGAAATCAAGACATAAGAGAGGGAAGCATGCGACTCGAGGACTGATAGCTTGGATTCTCCATCACTCCATCAATTTCAGAGTACTGTCATAAACCAGCAATTGTAGGAAGAACCAATGGAATAAGGGCATGCAAACATCTGTTTTTCTATGCAAACCCAACCAGCTTAGCTAACACAAGTCATCAGGATCTATTTGATTTATGAGGCAAATAGTTAGGGGCTCTAAAGAGGCTGTATCTCAAAAGAATCTTCTTTGGGAGAGGTAGCAGAGATGAGTGGTTACAGGACCCCTGTTGAGAGTTTCCCCCATGGTGCCAGCATCCCAGAGAAGTCAAGGTCCTATACATCTAACTTATATCTCATATTTATTTTATAAGTAGATGCATATTTGATTAACTAATATTTAGAATATATTTAAATATTGTAAAGGGAAATTACTTCCTTTTCTCTAATATGTAAGTGGAAATTTAATGAATTCATAATAGGGGCTAAAATACCAAACTCCAGTGTAGATCAGGAATGCTAGTAATTTACTATTTATTCTAACTAAAGTTTAGAATAAATTAAAATATTGGAAAAGGGGCCGGAGTGATAGCACAGAAGTAGGGTGTTTGCCTTTTATGCATCTGACCTGGACTGACCCGCATTCGACCCTGGCATCCCAAAGGTCCCTTGAGCTTGCCAGGAGCAATTTCTGAGCATAGAGCCAGGAGTAACCTGTAAGCACTGCCGATATGTCCCAAAAATCAAAAATAAAATTAAAAAATAAAATAAAATAAAACAAAACAAAATAAAAAATATAGGAAAGGGAAATTACTTCCTTTTCCTATGTGTAAGTGAAGTTTTAATGAATTGATAATATGGGCTATAATACCAAACTTCACAATAATCAGGAATGTTAGTATTTTACCATATATAAGATTATAATAAATTTGGTTGCACTGCAGATTTAGCTACTTAAACCTCTAAATTTTTTGCTTCTTTACAAATATGATGTGTGCTCATCTCAGGTCTCTAAATAAAATGAACTCACATATTTTCTAAACACACATTTCATTACTCTTCATTTGTCCCAAATATCACATAATTTCTTTTCAAAAATATGCTTAAAAAGAAACAATACATGTTGCTTAACAAAATTCCTAATACCAGAATAGTGAATATGTAGAAAACACAGTAAAAAGTTTTATTGACATTGGTATCCTGCTGTAAATATGAAACACCATAATCTGAAGTTATCACATTCTAGATTAATTGTACCTACAAATGATATACATTGCACCTATGCTTTAAATGCTTAGCAGTTTTATTTCTTAATTTCTTATAAATAATGTTCTTGAATCAGAAAGGTAATACAGTGAATAATGTGTTTGCCTTTCACTCTACTATCTTTCTGTTACACTTTGATCATGGTTATAGGGATTTCATAGAATTTTAACAATACTGTTTATTTTAATAGAGCTTTGCATTTGAAATAGATTTATAAAACTTATATCTTCCTCTAGGCTCTGGCAATTTAGACCACCTGACTGTCCAAAGAAAGCATTTAAAATTGGGGGGTCTGAGGCAATATTTGCACTAGGTATAAGCAAAATGCGATATTGAAATAAGGATATTTATGTTAATAAAGTATGGTAAGGCATTTTATGCTTTCTAACCTGGTTGTTAACACAAGGGACTGAAATTGTATGTTACAGAAGTTTTACTTTTTGTTTTTGTTTGTTTGGTTTTTGCCTGTTAAGTTTTGTCAGATTGTTTTTAGCTGTCCATTGTCAAAGAAAAAAAGGTTTTCATACTTGAAAGATAAACACCTTGAAATAATCACTTACCCTCCAAAGATATTTTTCTTTTATAATGGCTGCCAAATCCCCATTCTTATGAAATAATAAATAGGACTTCAGTATTGCCTTTTGTTCTATAAGTACAGGGAAGAACCCAGTAAATTCTTTGATGCAATTCACTTATCTCTTTTTACCATTAAGTCTGTTTCTGTAGTTTTATCTTGTTCTTTTGTTTGAAACCTATTTGTTCTGTTTCTTTACTTTCCTGACTTTGTGTACTTTTTTTCAATTTGATAAAACAACCAATTCTCCTAGTCTTGATCTAGCAGTATCTTGATGGAAATGCATCATTATAAAGCAGTCAGCTTTCAATGGTCTTGGAAATCTTTGTGTTTTTCCAAGTTAATTTATTTGTTCTTGGTGGCTTCCTGTAGTTGAGACAGTACTAAGATCTATCAATGCCCCAAAGTAGGATCATGATCAAAACTTAGATGCAGGCAATTTGGAATCAGACTTTGAGGAACAATCTTTCTTGGTTGTATTTAGGTCTTTTTCAGGAAAAAACCTGAGAGATGGATGTTTGTTTCTTTCCCAATTCCTCCCACTCTACCCTGTTAAAATAACCCCCAAAACTCTCTAAGGGGGTTTTCTTTCATGTGGCTTAATACATCATTATGTAAATCACATTTGCTTTCAGATTTAACTATTTTTAGGCTAACTCTCAAGTGCAAATATTAAAAATTGGTATGTTCAATGTTAAGTATACAGCTTTTACTCCCTAAGGAGAAGATGAAAGTTGTGACTTCCATCCAAGTTGTATAAATTTCAAGGTTGGGATATGGAAAATCTCAACCTTTGCTACCTGCTTTCGTGAGAAAATGTCTCCTTTACCTAATGGGTAGGGGTTTCTAAACTTCTTTTAGGAGGAAATATTCCAAGAGGGCTAAATATATGGTAGTATTTCCTTTGATAAAGGTAAATAACCTTAAGTCACTTTTGTTATCATCATCTTGGAATTGTTTAATATTTACTCACAATTACCTTTGAAGTACTCTACTTCCTGATAGACATTATGGTGACTATAATTTTACCATGTAAATGGTGTAGGGGGCATAATTTAGACCAAATCAGATGAGGTAAATCATATATATATATATATATATATATATATATTTATGTATATATATGTATGTATACACATATATATACAAGATATATACCACAAGACAAAGAGGCAGTCTTTAAGGGAAAAAAATGTAGTCACTGACACAAATTGTCATGGTTTTCAAATGCCTAGTTTCCTATTGGTAAAAGTAATAGCTAAGGATATTTTATGGGATTGTACCTTTTTTTACTGTCTCTTTAACCAATATTTTTTTTTTTTTTGGTTTTTGGGTCACACCGGCAGCGCTCAGTGGTTACTCTTGGCTCTTTGCTCAGAAATTGCCCCGGCTGACTTGGGAAACCATATGGGATGCCGGGATTCGAACCACCATCCTTCTGCACACAAGGCAAATGCCTTACCTCCATGCTATCTCTCCGGCCCCTTAACCAATATTTATTATGAAATTTTAGTTTATAAGAGTAAAATAGCTAGGATGACATCAAATTCTGAAATCAAGTAATTACCAAACAGTTGGTGTTAGATGCTAGATGTTAGACCATAATTTTGAGGAATCAAGGGGCCAAGATACTAATATGCTTTCAAGGGAGCGACCTAATGTCAAACCAAGTGATGTTGTGATGTCTTAAACATCTCTGTTTCTTGGAGCCAGAGTGGTGGCACAAGCAGTAGGGCATTTGATTGCATTTGCTGACCTAGAACGGATTCGGTTTGATCCCTGGCCATGCCTGAGCCAGTATTGCATATTTCTGAGCGCATAGCCAGAAGTAACCCCTGAGCGTCACCGAGTGTGCCCTCCACCCCCCAACAAATCTGATTCCATCTAGAATTGGCTGCAGATCTAACTGAAGCAGACTTAAAATTTGTGGATAAACATAATGCCCCCAAAGTTAACTAAATTTATAAATTAGATTCAATGAGAATTTTAGATGAACATTTCTGAAAAATTCTTAAATCACACTTTTTTATGTCAAATCTCCAACATCCCCACTAAACCTCCATCCTTCTAATGCCTATTTAGGTCCAATAAACAATGTCAAGGTTATAGATATCACCAGAAATTTGTGATAACAGTCATGATTAGCATCAGTTCTGTGACAGAGAAGGGAGAACCCAAGTCTGTTGAGATAGGCAAAAGTGATTATGTTTTCTTGTCCTAGCACCAGTAAGTTAAATATAGACCTACTTATATCTTTTTGTTTTATTTAGGAAAATTGAGGTTAGAAGTAATGCTTTTAGTTATGCCTCAGGAGTTCATGTTCTTGACTTCATACAGGAAAAAAAATTCAAAAGCAATTTGAAGATATAAAGTATAGAAAGGAGTTATGATTTTTTTTCAAAATAAGACAAGTATTTTATTAGAAGATCAGAGAATGTAAATTCTCTAAAATATTAGTGTGATTTCTAGATAATCCACTTAGTTATAAAATTGTATAAATATAAAAATTAGAACCAGAAAGATAGTACAGCAGGTAATGTCCTTTCTTGTATACTGTGCAATATGGTCCCTTAAGATACAACAGGTATGAATTCTGAGCACAGAGATCAGAGCAAGCCCTGGATTCTGCCAAGTATTACTCAAGACCAAACGAAAAAGAAAAAAATTAATAATGCATAAAATATGTGTGGAGTTTTAGAGAACTATTAGTTAAAGAACACCTCAGGTTCTAACCAAATTCAGTTGTTTTCAAGAGTAGCCTTAACAACTGTAAACTGTCATGTCATAAGCTAAGCAAAGAGATTTTCTTAGAGAACTGAGTATTGTAGTAGTTAAGCATGGCAATATCTGCACAAAAGACTATTTTTCCATGAAAAGCGATTTGTTAGAAATTTCTTCCCCATTTAGGTCGATTTGTATATTTCCATGAGTTATTTTATCGCATCCACCCCTCATATAATTTCATACCTTCACCATAAGGAATATAGAAAGATAATTTCAGTAACTATATCTTGGTCATTTAGAGATAGAGACGTGCCTTAGGATGGGATGGGATTCTCTATACATTTGATTTAAGAGTCCTGACTGTGTGTGAAAGATGAAGACCTAGACATGCCTATTTACAAGTAAATATACATGTATAGTATAAAATAGAACATAGATGTAATACAACTGATTCAGAAATTAGAATGAAAGCATTCTGGTGACTAGAATAGGGACCAAGTTGGAAGCCTCCAACATTAGTAGTCAAACATTTATATATGGTGTGTATCAAATATGTTTTCAATTATTTATCATACATATTCATATTATATATATACCTTACTTAATTATCATAAGATGTTTATTTTGTTTTAGGATAATTGAAACAGATAATTAAACAAAGCTTCAGCATCATTCATTTAATATACAGTCCAGGAAGTTTCAGACTCTTTTGCTTTGGTGTTTTTGAAACTTTTTAAATCAAAATGTTAATCTATCTCAGGGAAAATACAGAGGTTTAGATATCCATTACATTTAAAGTTCATGTTTAAGTGTCCAAGAGTTGCTGAAACTATGAAGTGTGAGGATTAAAAATAAAAAATGTGGAATGATTCAGTATATTGATTATTCATTGAAACCATAGATACACATGAGGTAAATAGTTATATTCTTATACTGGCCTAAATACATGTACATGTAAATTTAATATAGCTCGGCAGTATGAAAATCAGAACTTTACATGAAGCTTAACAACAACTACTTCCTTTATTTTATTTTAAAATTTGTAGACAGAGGCCTAAGATATGGTAGAGAAGGTGAAGCACATGCAAGGTACACACCTGTCTGAATCCATCTCCAGAGATCTACACAGATCTCTGTCTACTGCCAGCAGTGATTCCTGAGTTCAGAATCCTCAGTTTTGGTGGGTGGCTTCAAAACCAAAATAATAAAATATAATCTGAATATCTGAAGTTATCATTTGACAAAATACCTGAAATATATACTACACCTTGATACTCTAATTGCATGAATCCTGGCAACTAAAGGCTCATTTAAATAAATTGAATTATGAATCAACAGTTTTTATTGAATTATTTGAGCAGCCAGAGAATTCTTTAATCTAACAGCATATGCTCTACACAATTTTTTACCATTGTTGCAAAACAACTAGTCTTAGTCATTTGTTTCTCCTGATGTAAGAAGCTTTTGGACAATAAACTGAAAGACTAGGGTCAGGGACTGCTTAAAGAAATAGGTATGACCCTTTACTTTGCAAGCTATTGAAATACTCTACTACTTCTATTGTTGAATTTCATAGCCTGTATTAATTTTTATAAGTATATAATATTTGTATTTATGAATGATGTAATATAAGTTTAGCCACTGAAGATAAATATATCTATATTTATATATCAAATTTTATATATAATTTATTTTCTATTTCTAATTCAAAAGGTTTTTAAACTGGAATATATGGTGTTCATAACCCCAATATATGCCCAATCATCTTAATAAAAATTTTTTTTATTTAAACACCTTGATTACATACATGATTGTGTTTGGGTTTCAGTCATAAAAGGAACACCACCCATCACCAGTGCAACATTCCCATCACCCAAGTCCCAAATCTCCCTCCTCCCCACCCAACCCCCGCCTGTACTCTAAACAGGCATTCCCACCAGCAGTGGATAAGGGTTCCTTTCTCTCCACATCCCCGCCAGCACTGTTTGTTCTCATTCTTTGTGATGTGTGCCATTCTTTGTGGTGTGAGGTGGTATCTCATTGTTGTTTTGATTTGCATCTCCCTGATGATTAGTGATGTGGAGCATTTCTTCATGTGTCTTTTGGCCATTTGTATTTCTTCTTTGTCAAAGAGTCTGTTCATTTCTTCTCCCCAATTTTTGATGGGATTAGATGTTTTTTTCTTGTAAATTTCTGTCAGTGCCTTGTATAGTTTGGAGATTAGCCCCTTGTCTGATGGGTATTGGGTGAATAGATTCTCCCACGCAGTGGGTGGCTCTTGTATCCTGGGCACTATTTCCTTTGAGGTGCAGAAGCTTCTCAACTTAATATATTCCCATCTGTTAATCTCTGCTTTCACTTGCTTGGAGAGTGCAGTTTCCTCCTTGAAGATGCCTGTAGTCTCAATGTCCTGGAGAGTTTTGCCTATGTGTTGTTCTATATATCTTATGGTTTGGGGTCTGATATCGAGGTCTTTAATCCATTTGGATTTTACCTTCGTACATGATGTTAGCTGGGGGTCTAAGTTCAATTTTTTGCAAGTGGCTAGCCAGTTGTGCCAACACCACTTGTTGAAGAGGCTTTCCTTGCTCCATTTAGGATTTCCTGCTCCTTTATCAAAAATTAGGTGATTGTATGTCTGGGGAACATTTTCTGAGTATTCAAGCCTATTCCACTGATCTGAGGGTCTGTCCTTATTCCAATACCATGCTGTTTTGATAACTATTGCTTTGTAGTAAAGTTTAAAGTTGGGGAAAGTAATTCCTCCCATATTCTTTTTCCCAATGATTGCTTTAGCTATTCTAGGATATTTATTGTTCCAAACAAATTTCAAAAGTGCCTGATCCACTTCTTTGAAAAATGTCATAAGTATCTTTAGAGGGATAGCGTTGAATCTGTATAACGCCTTGGGGAGTATTGCCATTTTGATGATGTTAATCCTGCCAATCCATGAGCAGGGTATGTGTTTCCATTTCCGCGTGTCCTCTCTTATTTCTTGGAGCAGACTTTCATAGTTTTCTTTGTATAGGTCCTTCACATTTTTAGTCAGGTTGATTCCAAGATATTTGAGTTTGTGTGGCACTATTGTGAATGGGGTTGTTTTCTTAATGTCCATTTCTTCCTTATTACTATTGGTGTATAGAAAGGCCATTGATTTTTGTGCGTTAATTTTGTAGCCTGCCACCTTGCTATATGAGTCTATTGTTTCTAGAAGATTTTTGGTAGAGTCTTTAGGGTTTTCTAAGTAGAGCATCATGTCATCTGCAAACAGTGAGAGCTTGACTTCTTCCTTTCCTATCTGGATTCCCTTGATATCTTTTTCTTGCCTAATCGCTATAGCAAGTACTGCCAGTGCTATGTTGAATAGGAGTGGTGAGAGAGGACAGCCTTGTCTTGTGCCAGAATTTAGAGGGAAGGCTTTTAGTTTTTCTGCATTGAGGATAATATTTGCCACTGGCTTGTGGTAGATGGCCTTAACTATATTGAGAAAGGTTCCTTCCATTCCCATCTTGCTGAGAGTTTTGATCAAGAATGGGTGTTGGACCTTGTCAAATGCTTTCTCTGCATCTATTGATATAATCACGTGGTTTTTATTTTTCTTGTTGTTGATGTTGTGTATTATGTTGATAGACTTACGGATGTTAAACCATTCTTGCATTCCTGGGATGAAACCTACTTGATCGTAGGGGATGATCTTCTTAATGAGGTATTGAATCCTATTTGCCAGGATTTTGTTGAGGATCTTTGCATCTGCATTCATCAGCGATATTGGTCTGTAATTTTCTTTTTTCGTAGCATCTCTGTCTGATTTAGGTATTAGGGTTATGTTGGCTTCATAAAATCTGTTTGGGAGTGTTTCCATTTGTTCATTTTCATGAAAGAGTCTTGCCAGGATTGGTAGTAGTTCCTCTTGGAAAGTTTGAAAGAATTCATTAGTGAATCCATCTGGGCCTGGGCTTTTGTTTTTGGGCAGACTTTTGATTACCATTTTTATTTCATCAATGGTGATGGGGGTGTTTATATATGCTACATCCTCTTCCTTCAACCGTGGAAGATTACAAGAGTCCAGGAATTTATCCATTTCTTCCAGGTTCTCATTTTTAGTGGCGTAGAGTTTTTCAAAGTAGTTTCTGATTACCCTTTGAATCTCTGTCATATCAGTAGTGATCTCTCCTTTTTCATTCCTAATACGAGTTATCAAGTTTCTCTCTCTCTCTTTCTTTGTTAGGTTTGCCAGTGGTCTATCAATCTTGTTTATTTTTTCGAAGAACCAACTTCTGCTTTCGTTGATCTTTCGGATTGTTTTTTGGGTTTCCACTTCGTTGATTTCTGCTCTCAGCTTTGTTATTTCCTTCTGTCTTCCTATTTTTGGGTCCTTTTGTTGAGTACTTTCTAGTTCTATTAGCTGTGTCATTAAGCTACTCAGGTAAGCTCCTTCTTCCTTCCTGATGTGTGCTTGCAAAGCTATAAATTTTCCTCTCAGTACTGCTTTTGCTGTGTCCCATAAGTTCTGATAGTTTGTGTCTTTATTGTCATTTGTTTCCAGGAACCTTTTGATTTCCTTCTTGATTTCATCTCGGACCCACTGGTTATTGAGTATGAGGCTGTTTAACTTCCAGGTGTTAAAGTTTTTCTTCTGAGTCCCTTTGGAATTCACAAATAATTTCAGAGCCTTGTGGTCAGCGAAGGTAGTCTGCAAAATTTCTATCCTCTTGATATTATGGAGGTATGTTTTATGTGCCAGCATGTAGTCTATCCTGGAGAATGTCCCATGTACATTGGAGAAAAATGTGTATCCAGGTTTCTGGGGATGGAGTGTCCTATATATATCCACTAGGCCTCTTTCTTCCATTTCTCTCCTCAGGTCTAGTATATTCTTGTTGGGTTTCAGTCTGGTTGACCTATCCAGTGTTGACAAAGCAGTGTTGAGGTCCCCCACAATTATTGTGTTGTTATTGATATAGTTTTTCAGATTTGTCAACAGTTGTTTTAAATATTTTGCTGGCCCTTCATTTGGTGCATATATGTTTAGGAGAGTTATTTTTTCCTGCTCTACATACCCCTTGATTAATATAAAATGTCTATCTTTGTCCCTTACAACCTTCCTGAGTATAAAGTTTGCATTATCTGATATTAGTATGGCCACACCAGCTTTTTTATGGGTGTTGTTTGCTTGGATAACTTTTCTTCAGCCTTTTATTTTGAGTCTATATTTGTTCTGACTATTCAGGTGCGTTTCTTGTAGGCAGCAGAAGGTTGGATTGAGTTTTTTGATCCATTTAGCCACTCTGTGTCTCTTAACTGGTGCATTTAGTCCATTGACGTTGAGAGAAAGAATTGTCCTGGGATTTAATGCCATCTTTATATCGAAATTTGGTGTGTCTTTTGGTTAGTCTTGTTTTAAATTAGGTCTTTCAGTTTTTCTCTTAAGACTGGTTTTGAGTCTGTAAAGTTTCTGAGCTGTTTTTTGTCTGTGAAACCATGTATTTTTACGTCAAACCGGAAAGTGAGTTTTGCTGGGTACAGTATTCTAGGTGAAGCATTCATTGAATTCAGTCTTGTTACAATATCCCACCACTGTTTTCTGGCATTGAGTGTTTCTGGTGACAGGTCTGCTGTAAATCTCAAGGATGCTTGCTTGAATGTAATTTCCCCTTTTGATCTTGCTGTTTTCAAAATTCTGTCTCTATCTGTGGGATTGTCATTGTGACTAGGATGTGTCTTGTGGTGGTTTTTCTTGGGTCTCTTTTGGTTGGTACTCTTTGGGAATGCAGGATTTGATCACATATATTCTTTAGCTCTGGGAGTTTCTCTTTAATAATGTTCTTGACCGTTGATTCTTCCTGGAAATTTTCTTCCTGGGTCTCTGGGACTCCAATGATTCTTAAGTTGTTTCTGTTGATCTTATCATAGACCTCTATTTTCATCTGTTCCCATTCTTTGACTAATTTTTCCATTGTCTGTTCATTTGTTTTGAGTTTTTTTTTCCAATCTCTCCTGTTGTATGGAATTGTTATGTATCTCATCTTCCACAGCACCAAGTCTATTCTCAGCTTCTCATACCCTGTCCCAGAGCTTATCCATTTTGTCATTCACTTCGTTTATTGATTTTTTCAGTCCTGTTAGTTGACATGTTATTTCAGTTTGGAGTTTTGTGATTTCTGTCTTCATATTGTCTTGATTCTTATTAGTGTTCCGTTCTACTCTATTCATGGTTTCTTTGAGTTCTTTGAGCATATTCCATATTGCTACTCTAAAGTCCTTATCTGAGAGATTGATTAGTTGGTTGGTCATTAACTGGTCATCAGAATTGTCATCTTTATTCTCTATGTCTGATGCTGGCCTGCGTTGTTTCCCCATTGTCACACTTGTATTGTGGGTTTTTCTACGTGTTGTGGTGGTATTCATTGGTTATAGGATGCAGGCAGCACACTTCTCTGGCTCCGCCATTTCTGGATGGGCCTGCTTGCCTCCAAGGTAGGGGAGTCCTCCGTGGATGAAGCCTCACACAGGATCAAATCTTAGGCCCATGCACGCAGCAGAGAAGACAGTCTGAAGAGAAGTTCTTGCTTCTGTGATCCAACACAGTTCTTAGTGTGTTTTTTTTTCTTCTTGTGATGGTGTTCTTTTTTTAGAAAGAGTGCAGGGCTGCGTAGCGTAGTGGATCTAAGTGCCTTCTGGAGCCTCTTTTCAGCCCACTCTCAGGAGTTTCAAGCAACAGGATAGCAGAGAGACACACACAGGCAGCACTCACAGTTTTTCACAGTAGGGCCCCACTGGTCAGGCGTAGTTTTCACTCGCTCCCTGGGCAGCTTCAGAATGCTGTATTTTTGGGGTTCACTTCCCAGGACTCTGAGGATAGTCACTGGCTCGCTGGGTAGCTTCCGAATGTAGTTTCTTTGGGGTTCGCTTCCCAGGGCTCTGAGGAGAGCTTCCAGAGTTCAGGAAAGACAGAGAAGAGTAGGACAGGGCTCCCTTCAGGTGCTCAGTTTCTGGCTCGCTGGGTAGCTTCCAAATGTAGTTTCTTTGGGGTTCGCTTCCCAGGGCTCTGAGGAGAGCTTCCAGAGTTCAGGAAAGACAGAGAAGGGTAGGACAGGGCTCCCTTCAGGTGCTCAGTTTCCTCAGAAGAAGCACAGCCGGGTGGAGACTCTGCAGGTAGAGCAATCAGCACTCTGCCTGGAAACCCCCACATTTAGCCATTTCTTACTCACTCACTGGCTCGCTGGGTAGCTTTCGAATGTAGTTTCTTTGGGGTTCGCTTCCCAGGGCTCTGAGGAGAGCTTCCAGAGTTCAGGAAAGACAAAGAAGAGTAGGACAGGGCTCCCTTTAGGTGCTCAGTTTCCTCAGA
Source organism: Suncus etruscus (assembly GCF_024139225.1). Taxonomy (NCBI): domain Eukaryota; kingdom Metazoa; phylum Chordata; class Mammalia; order Eulipotyphla; family Soricidae; genus Suncus; species Suncus etruscus. Next base: position 3,698,709 of record NC_064864.1, read on the forward strand.
AGAAGCACACCGGGTGGATACTCTGCAGGTAGAGCAATCAGCACTCTGCCTGGAAACCCCCACATCTAGCCATTTCTTACTCACTCCCTCCATCTTAATAAATTTAAAAGTCAAAATCAGGGGCTGAGCGATAGCACAGTGGTGGAGTGTTTGGCTTGTGTGTAGCTGACTAATAAGATGGACCTCGGTTAGATCTGCAGCATCCCATATGGTCCCCCAATGTAGGGACGATTTCTGAGTGCTTAGCCAGGAGTGAGCCTTGAGCATCATCAGTGTGACCCCCCCAAATAAAAAAGTCAAAATTAAAAAAATTAAATAGTACCATGAACATTTTATCATCACTTAAAATGTATTATCTATACATACCAATGCTAAGGGAAGTTTCTAACAAGCAACAATATTTTGAATAAGAACTTCATGCAATGAAAAAAGCATGAAGAAGCAATCTTAAATTTATTAAAGCCCTTATACAGAATAAGTTACCTTGTCACTTCTGCTGAATTCAAACTTATCATCAGTGTCACACCTAGTTAGCAGACAGTATCAAGAAGGAACAACCCCAAAACATGGTATAAATATATGCAGAAACATGAAATAAACTACAAATGCAAGTTTATACAAACTAAAACCATTGAATAAATTGATTCATGTCTAAGAATCCTGAAAGAAAATTGAGCTTAGGAAAATATACTTTACTATCTCATTATTCTAAGACAAATTATTATTACTTCCAGTAGTAGATTTTGGATGGATTCTACCAAGAATTGTGGAATGGGAACAGTCCCCTGACTCTCAGTCAACCAGGGCATCAGTTCAACATGGGGGTCCATGAATGTGGTTCTGTTGGTGCCTCAAGATTGTCAAGGATTATTGTCCACCTGGGCAGTTCTTGTTGAGCTCAAATGGACAGGCTTCGGGGCCTCATATGGCATTTCCAAGAGCCTCCAGGGTCACACTCGGTGATACATAGGGATCCATGTGGTACAGATTTTGAAGCAGAATTATATTAAACAATGCACGCTGTCTAATTCCACCACTAGCTCTGGCTCCTAAATTATAAATTTTTAAGAACTGAAGATATCTTATTCGAAAGAATCTTCTTAGGACAAAACATAGTGCTGTAGCTCCAAATTGCCTAGGGATTACTATTTGCAGTGATTTTGCATACACATATGTGCATGGGTGTATGAACTTTTATGATTATCACATATACATGCAGATATAACTGTGAAGTATCTAAATAGTACATGGATTCATTTATAGGTATCACTGAAAATTCATTGATGTGGAATTCTCCTGTGACTTCATCTAATTATGGAATGTATACAAGAAGTATATTTAATTTTTGTTCAATAAAAAAGTATAACTTTTCTAGGCATTGTTACTTCTACACTCTTTTAAACACTTCTCTTACTACAATGTTCGATCTCTTAGACAAAGATGCTACAAATCTTCAAGTCTGTGATGCCAGACCCCAGTATCTTTTCTAAAAATTCTTACAGATTCTTAAATGTGTCTGTCATTTATGGCCCCCAGTAAATGTTTATTGAAGGTGAAACCACTGACCTCCTGAGATTTAAGATTTTTTTTTTCACCTGCATTTTGGTTGGATTTGTTCTTTGGTATGTTTATGCTTTAACCTCTTTTTATTCTCACAGTTTTAAATGGTCGTTTTAAGTAACTTCTCAGCCCATAATTTTTATATTTATTCCTCAATATATTTGGTCAATGCTTTCAAAATGTCATATTGATTTTCGGCATATACCTATTATCAATTTTAGGTCTATTGGTACTACTATTTTTGATAAACTGATATAGTATTTGCTTCAGAAAACTAATTGAAAAAGTGAAAATGAAAAATTAGATAAGTGTGTTTTTTGAATAAAATGAATTTGAACTTTATATTGCAAGTACAGAATAAACCAAATTTAGATAAATATTGGTTTATGATGCAAGTGGTCATTGTAAGTCAAAAGAAAGCCAGAATAGCACTAAGTACCCAAAATATGATATCTATGTAAAAGAATGTCTGTATATTTTGAATATTATTAGGCATTAAGGCAAATATATTAAAGATAAATTAGTGCAAAGAGATCAATATATCTAAAATGTAGCTTGGTTTTTCTTTATATCATATAAACACTTTTGGATTATACATAAATAAGTGACAAAATGATTTGTAAAAATGCATGTTTTAATAGAAATATTTATATCAATAAAATTATCTATATATTCTTAAAATTATTTGGCTTATAAAATATATAAATCATTTATGTCAACTTGAATGAGGGCTGTAGATGTAGATGAGTAGTAGAGCACTACTTCTCATGTTGACCCTGGGTTCAATTCCCAGCACTTGAAAAGAAATTAAATTAAAGCAAAAAAATACCAAGCATGGGGAAAGAGAAAGCTCAATAGAATTAGTGCCTGCAAGGAATGAGGAGACCATTGTTTATTCCTAGTTTCGTATAACCCCTAATTCCAATGAAAGTTCCACAAAAGTATAGCAAAACACAACAGAGAATTTGTTTTATACTAAAGGTCCTTAGAGTGGGACAGTGAGATAATACCACCGGTAAGGCCTTATACTCATATAAACTAAGTTTTATTCCTGCTACCATATATTTTGAATTATTTTATGTTAAGAGATCTGAAAGTGGTAGCAGATACAAGGATCATAAAGTGGTTTACAGAAGAGAGGATTGAAACTTATATAGATTGAAGATTATTTCCAAATTTCCCTCTTAGTACTTGACATGATGCAAGCAGGGATAAAACAATGCAATTATCTTTAGTCAGAAGTGATAAATGGGAAACTAATACCTGTTTACATTTTTAAGAGTATATACAAACACTTAAGGCATATAACATAAATATAAATTCATAATCTGGGAGCCATTGTAAACAACTTCTTTCAGTTTCCTTGACTCTTGTAATAACCTTTGTGAAAAGTGTAGTTTGATTTTGTTTTGCAAAGCATTCGAAATCACAGTGATAGCAAAGTATCAGTGTATATGTGATGAATTGTGCTGTGTACTTTATTTGTCCTTGGGAGTCTTCTATAAGACAACATTGTTGGTTTTTATTTTACAGTGAAGAGACCCAAGAGAAGCCCAAGAGAATCAGTTGGTTTTGACTTGAATGCATTAGCTTGTCCCTAGAAGTCAGCATATTAAACCACTCAGCTCACTTCCTTTCCTCTTATCCACCCCCAATACCTACATACCTATAGACAATTGCCTAAGCTCATGAGCTTCATTCTGTGACTTCAAACAAAGGCAAAGATCTCAGTAATTAAAAACCACATATGCCTCCATGTTTCTATTGCTTGCTGAATCCCAGGCCTGGGGGTGAGTTTTGACACCTACTGCTTTGGGGTTGGGACTTACTGCCAAGTTCTTCCTATTTCCAAGCAGCTGGTAGGGCAACAACCAGCTGCTCTGAAGTGTGTTTGAATCACATCCCCTCAACAGGGAGACAGCTGTGCTTTAGCTATAGAAAGACACTGGAAGATTGTCTTTTTGTTTTATGCGACACTCCAGGCAGGAGGAGAGAGATTTCGGATTTGAGAAGAGACTCAATTCAGGGACAGAACTTTTTTTTATTATTTTCCCATTGTGAACTCTTTCCAATCTCTGATATTCACTTCGATATAAATGGTTGTGTCTCAAATAAATAGAAGACATGTTAAGGACACTTTAATTGTCTCTCTCAAGGTACATTATTTACACCTGACATATTCCATGCCTCACATCAGAGATAACAGCATTTTGCTCCTCCGGGCTTCTCTTTTGAAGCACGGTTCTGTCTTGTTACCCACTGCCCTTTTCTTCCAGTGTATGGATGAAGCAATAACAGTGTGAGTGAATACTGCTGTGTCTTATCCTGGACTTAAACCACTGACAGTGCAGAGAGTCATGCCTGAAGCCACAGCAGGTGAAGGCCCAGAGCAGCACACACACCTACCAGCTAGCTGCATCTATGACAATAACAGGAAATTTAAAAAGTACAAGAGGCCAGAAATCATAGAACTTATTCATAGAGTTCGTTAAAAATGGTATAAAGCCAGTTGTGTTTTCATGTAGCTCTTGCTTTAAAGATCATTAGGAAACTCAATTTTTATTTGATAAACAAAGAGGGTGCTTCTTTGTTTTGAAAAGTCATGAAAACCATGGCCAGAAACATCTTCAGGAATTATGGAATATCTGCATTACAAAAGAAAATTACAATAAGAGCAGTATTTCTTAAGAATTCCAACATAATAATATTTTGTTTTAACCCCCCAAAAAACTCACATTCTGGATATAATTGCAAACAATGTGTATGTTTATGTTGATAGGATGGAAATTTATGGCGTATATCTCTGTTTTAGAGAATGTGCTCTAAAATAGATGATTTTGTTGGTGGGTGGAAAAATTTAAAGGTGTCCACACTTTGGATGAACTCCCCTTTTCCAAGTTAAGAAAATGCTGAATTTAGAAAATTCCCTGTCTCCATATTGATAAGATCCCTGCTTTGATGAGCATGAAGCAGAATAATGAGTTTGCAGTAATGCCTTATAAAAAAAAAACAAACAAACAGGCTCTTGGAACTCAGAGTTTCATGGAAGATTGAAGATTCTCACCTCACAGACCCATCTGTGTAAATAAGAACCTTGTTCTCCCATTATTGATTATTTTACAGCTCCTGATAAAACATACTACTGTTACACTATATGCAATTAAAATTTAAAGCTCACTTATACCTTATTTATGTAGCCCTACGTCTCAACAAAATGCTTACATTTTTCTAGAGATGAGTAAGTCTGTCTGAAGGTATTTTAAAGATGTGAAGATATTTTAAAGCATGTTGAATAAAAGAACAACAACCCCCAAAATGGAGAGCTGTTGAATCTATCATCCCATATTTTGTTTTACTAATAATAGGTCAGGAAAAGTATAATTTGATTCTCTATAATCATCTTTTAATGAAAACACAAAGATATAGTCATGTAAATAGAAATATATGAGCTTATGAATGAAACAATATCTATTAATGAAACAGTATCTTACTGAAAGTGAAGGGACATGCAGAGCTCTTTGTTGTGTTTTCTATACTACTATGCTGTCCTCACCCTGGCAGGTTAAGGGGGCAGAATAGTATTTACAATACGAATATGTCTCTATTAAGATGGCAAAAGTAGGGCATGGTGCCTACTGGGGCCCAGCTAAGATGGTAATCCTTTGTCCAGTTCAAAAAGGCCCCATAATTGTCAGCTTGAGATTCACCTCCTTTGATAATGGGGAACAAACCAAGGGTATGGGATAAGGAGGTGGGTAGGCTGAGTTGGGAGAGGTACTTGCGAAGTTTTAATAGACACAGGAAGAAGAATCCACTTTCCAACCAAAAGTCCTGGTTTGTTAGCCTGTAAATAGTGGAGGAGCAAGCAGAAAGTCTGCACAGATGAGAATATAAATGCTTATTATGAGAAGTAATGCGTGATCATAACGTTCTGAATATCTTGAGCAACTAGAAATGTAATGATTTATGAAACTTGACTGGGAAATTTCTAGAATCTCATTTGATCTATGAGGGCAGAATAAATAAAATAGTCTACCTTTTAATTTTTTTAATGTGGTTTCTCAGCTATATCTTACATAAATGGTGTTTCAAGTCATTTGTATACATCAGGGGCATTGAGCACAATGGGATTAGCCTGAGTAATCCTGGGGTGAGAGACAGCTCCAGAACTTCCAGGCACAGCTTTGTCACTGAAAGTGGCTCCCCACAAAAGCTAAGCAAAGAAAATTATTGAAGAATGAAGTTAGTAGAGCCTATTTCCTCAAAGGAACTAATGAAAATGTATACTTCATTCTAAGAAAGAAAGAATGACATGGGGGAGGGAAAAAAAAAGAATGACACTAGAAAACATGTTATTTCTAAAACAAAAGAAAATGATTGCTAACCCAGAAATCTATAATTAATAAAATATTCTTCATAAATAAGCTGACATAATGATCTAATCAGAAGAATTAAAATAAAGGGGATTTCTCATCAAACAGATTATACACCCAATAAATACTAAATGCAAGTTATAAGCAAAAGAAAATTTATAAGCAAGCAACTGTCTTTATAAAATTAAAGACTATGCACAATGCATGAAATCATATATTGTGGGATGTGCATAAAAATTAATGGTTTGACATTAATGAAAATTATCTAATAGGTACATGACATTAATATTTATTACATAATAATATTAAGTAAGGAGAACAAGATACAAAATGCACACCCTATAAAATTCCATTGTGGTGAAGTTCTAGAAATGTCCAGTTTTCCTGTAATAATGCAAAGATCACTAGTTTTTTGGTAACAGAGGTGGGGAAGGAAATTATTGAAGCTCAATGAAACTGATCAACATCATAGAATGCTGGGAAATCACCACCACATGTTTTATTCCTTTTGAATAAAATGAATGTAAATATTATCCTGAACCAACATTAAATATTTGAAATTAGTCTAAGTTCTCTAATTTTAAGAGTATTTTAAGTCTGAGTTTAGTAATTAAAAATAAAAACAAACCTATACAGCCAGAGTGATGATGCAGCGATAGGGACAGACCTGGGTATGATCTCCCCCCAACATCCCATATGGTCCCTCAAGCCAGAAGCAATTTCTGAGTGCAGACCCAGAAATATCTCCTGAGTGTCATTGAGTGTGGGCTCCTGAGTCCCTCCAGGAGTGACCCTTGACAATACCCAGAAAGAAGCCCTGCAAATTTTTGGGTGTGACCCCCCAAAAAAAACAAACAAAAACCTTCTTCAAATCCCAAAAGTCAGGTAAGTATAGAAATAATTTCACTCTAACCAAAGAAAATATTTCCTAAAAGATGAACATTAGTAATTAGTAATTTTAGTTTATAAATATGAAAACCTTGTATTTGAGGGCTCTCTGCCACTATCTTCACAGATCTGAAGGATCTGCCATGATTTAGGATTCTGCCTTTGACTTTGGCCTTCTTACCCTATAATTTACATTTTTTCCTACTCCTGACTTTCTAATATTGTCATTTTTAAATTTACTTCTGAATTTTCCATAAAGTAACATATGTAAATCAATAGTGTGAGAGAGAAATTATACTTGAATGTGGAGACTGTTTTTTGTTTTGTTTTGCTTTGTCTTTTTTCTAATTGGCAAAGCTGTTTGCACCCTGGTGATCCTTTCTTCTGGCCTCTGATGAATACATTCTTAAAATTCTAATTGACTTCAGTAAAACTTTCTCCTCTGGTGACTCAGAAAAACGACCGAACAAATTATCCCTTTAAGAAAACATCACCACTAGTTTTGCAGACATATTAGGAGAGTCAGTGCAAGGATACTGTTATTACATGAGGAACCTTGTAAGATATTCTGTGAAGATCCTAGAGGCTGTGCCAGTTACTCTATATCTGTGAAGATGCATAACTCTTTGCTATTAGTCAAACTACTGACCACCTAAGCAAGGAGCAGAAAAAGCCTAAAAAATGGAAGGGGATTTTAGGAGTTCAAGTAAAGCTTACATATAATAAAGAATAAATGTACAGTTTTGTGTCTGCAAATAATTATAAATTTTACTTTCTAAGTCTCCTTTCATGAAAATAGCCTTCATAGTTAAGGAGTTAATAGAAATGTTAAAGTGAAAAATAGGCACATTTAAGTAGAAAAACACATCCATCCATTCTGGAGTATTGTTCATCTTATTAAAGGAATTGTGTAGTATTTACAAATGTATCTGTTTAAGAAAAGAATGTGATTTTACTGGATTTTACAAAAACCTGGTAGAGCTGAAAAGTTTCAAATATATATATTTGATATGTTTTGATATGTTTGATATGTTTCCTAATATATATATATAAATATATATTTCTGATTAACTTGAAATGTATTTGATACAGACATCAAGAAAACAAAAAGGGTCTCTAAGACCCGTACATGCCTTAAGGTTACATGTAATTGTGTGCATCCATGTATATAAAGCATCTTACAATCTCCCAGTTTCCATAAGAGAGAAAAAATGATATTTAACTCTTCAGAAGAGTATTAAGTTAAAGACTAAAATCTGAATTAAATCAGAAGTGTGATCTGCCATCATGATCCACATTCCTTGGTCAATGACTTGTTTGTTATAACACAGGTGTGATTTTTACATACCAATCTAGTTAGTCTGTTAATGTCATAATAGGTTTGTAGTGAAAGTAACATAATGTTTGACTATCTTAAGGATGTACATAAAATGAATGCTTTCAATAATTAACTCTTTTTTATGCTCCCCTCCCTTTTAACTCTTTATTTTGCAAGGTGCATATCATGAACATTCAAAATTATGATTGAATTACAGTGCTAGACCTATAGGGTAAATGTGTACTTTTATAATTTATAACAATTTATAATAATTACAAATTACTATTGTGTACTTTGAAGGTAGGTGCTATTATAAAAAAAATGATTCCAAATAACACTGAAATTCTGAAGTGAGTACTTTTTTATCTTCATTTTAAAGATGAGAAGACAAAGGATTTGAAGTTTGGTAGTCTATAAAGCAAAGCTATTCATAATCACAAACAAATTTGTGCTAAAATAATACATGTTATATAAATTCTGATTCCTGTCACTTCCATGGATGAATTTTCAGATATTTAATAGTTTGGAAAACTGTACAATTAAGGCAAAATACCTTAATCCCTGTACAATCTATACTAGTATTTTGATGCAAGGTTGGGATCTTAATGAAAAGTTCAAATATCGGTACTATTAAGGGTTATAGAAGCTTTTACTTAGTAAGCCTAAAGAAGTAGAGTTACATGTCCGAATCAGATTTTTCAGGCACATAATTAAGTTGAGAAGTTGCTTATTTAAATATGAAGTTATTATATCAGGACCCTGATAAGATTTACATGGTAAAGTTGTTTTGCCAATTTTCCATTCAATCATGACAACAGAAAAGGATAATATATGTTCATTGGGGGGTAAAATCAATACATGGTATAAAAATTAATTTAACACTACTAAGAAGACCAGACACGAAAAGAAATACATTTATTCAATTGTAATCTTGTCCTGTCAAAAAGTTTATTTCGAGCTAATTATTTTTCAAAGCATATTCTCCAGATCCAAAACCTTTTGCATCATCTTGAAATAAATAAATTTTAATCTAGGTGGCTACATACTAAGTCTTTCAATCCTATTTAAAATAATGTTTGTTAACATGAATGATGACCTCTCCTTCAACTATATGGACCTAGTGGCAAACATTTTGTCAAAGAAGTACTTTTTTTTAAAGATTTTATATGTTTTTGGGCCCAGAGAGATAGCCCAGCGGTGTTTGCCTTGCAAGCAGCCGATCCAGGACCAAAGGTGGTTGGTTCGAATTCCGGTGTCCCATATGGTCCCCTGTGCCTGCCAGGAGCTATTTCTGAGCAGACAGCCAGGAGTAACCCCTGAGCAACGCCGGGTGTGGCCCAAAAACCAAAAAAAAAAAAAAAAAAAACAAAGATTTTATATGTTTTATGAGAGACATATTCAATTGAAAATAAACAAATACAATGATATTTAAAAATTTTAAAGTCACCATGAATTACACAATTATTCATGACTGGGTTTCAGGAATAATTTTAATAATTATTGATCACAGTTTATAACAATTATTCTTGTCTGTATTCTTATATCAACTCTAAATACTTTTCTTTATCTTTTCTACGGTCCTTGCCTTTCTTAGGGACTTGGCAGAGATATTATTTTTTATTAATTAAACTTATATTAATTTCATTGACTTTTTGCAGTAGAATTAAAATAAAATCCTCTCTTAAAACATAACCAGACATTTTCTGTCTTGAATGATTGTCCTTTTCTAACTTTCTTCCAGGTTTCCTTGTTTTGGGGCATAGAGTCACTCAATGTAATCTCTGATTATCCTTTGAATTTCTGTAATATCTGTAGTAATCTCCTCCTTTTCATTTCTAATTTTGTTTATTAATTTCACAATCTTTGTTTCTTTGTGAACTTAACTTCTGGTTTATAGATCTGATTTATTTTTTCAAAGTGCCAATATTTGCTTTCATTGATCTTTTGTATTATTGTTTTATTTACCATTTATTTATTTCTGCTTTAAGCTTTATTATTTTCTTATGTTTTCCTATTTTGGTTTATTTTTTGATAACTTTTCAATTTTATGAACTGTGACATTAAGTTATGTATGTATGCTCATTCTCCCTTTCTGATGAATGCTTCCAAAGAAATATATTTTCCTCTTTTTTATGACTGCTATTTTGAATATAATGTTCTTTTTTGATTTTGCTGCCTTCAGTATTCCATTCTTATCTATGGGGTCATCACTGTGACTAGGATGTGTCTTGAGTACTTTTCTTTGGATCTCTTTTGTCTGGTACTCTTCAGGCATGTAGGAATTTGGTTGCATGCACTCTTTATCTCTGGGAGTTTTTGATTCAAAGAAGTCCTTGATTGTTGATACTTTATGGGGATTTTCTTCCTGTGTCTCTGGGTCTAAATGAGTTTTACATTGTTTATGTTGGGATTATCAAAATTATATTTTCATCTGTTCACATTATTTGTGATTTATTTCCCAATCGTCTGTTCTGTTTTGAGGTCCTTTGCCAACCACTTCTGTTGAATGGAGTTGTCATGCATCTCATCTTCCAGTTCATTGATTCTCTCTTCAACTGCTGTTACTCTGTTGGATAAGCTTTCCAGTGTAGTTTTCATTTTGCAACCTAGTTTTTTTATTTCTGTTATTTCAGTTTGAAGTATTCTCATTTCTACTCTCACATTCTCTTGATTCCTATTTGTGGAACATTCAGTTCATTTCATGATATCTTTGAGTTCTGTGAAAATCCTCCATATTTATTCTCTAAACTCCTTATCTAACTAGAATGCTAACTAAATGATTGTATGATCTACCATGTTATCTCTATAAGATTGTTGGTGACCTTCCTTGTTTCCCCATTGTTGCTGTTATAGAGTGGTATTTTCTATGTGCCATGCTGGTGTTCCTTGACTCACAGGAGCCACAGCAGCAGAGCATATCTGAATACTGTGCTACACTGGCTTTTTATCATGGATTCTGTCCCTTCACCTGGACACCACTGACATGTTTTCCAGTTCTCTAAGGTGAGGCTTCAGATGCTCCCACCACCATTAATTTGGTTCTGCTGCTCTGGGTCCCAACTCAGAATCTGTCCCTTCCTGTATGTTGTATATTTAAGTACATCTGTAATTAAACATTTTCCATAAATATTTTTCTTATTTTTCCTTATGTATCATTTCTGAACCACATTTCATTTATATATTCTATAAATTTTTTCTAGTACAACATTTCGGAAGGCAAATAAATATATTGTATGTTTCCTTTTATTGTTGATATATATACATATATATTTTTTATTTTTGTGTTGTTTTTTGGGGCCACACTCATAGACACTCAGGGGTTACTCCTAGCTATATACTCAGAAATCGCTCCTCACTTGGGGGACCATATAGGATACTGGGGGATCAAACCACCTCAGTCCATCCTCAGCTAGAGCCAGCAAGGCTTATCTCTGTGCCACCACTCTGTTCCCTGTTGTTGATCATTTTTAGGTTGTTTAGAACTATTCATTTAAATAGCAAATGTGAAATAAAAATTATGAATATTTTGGCATGTCTTTTGTTTACAAATACATTAAACTTTGTTGGACATGTACATCATTGTACAAGTGGGCATGCAATTGAGTCATACTACTCAACTTATGAGGTAAAGCAATAATGAAGCCGGTAGACCTTGGTTTTATTCTCTGGCACTACTAGACCAGACAGATATAATTTCTGTGTGCAGAGCCAGGAATAACCCTCCCCCACTCAAAAAAAACCAACTGTGCATAATTATGTCATGCATAGTTAGTTATGTTGAGTATTTTTCAAGTTTATCAAGTTTATTCTTAGGTGAGTGTCCCAATCACTAGCAAAAGGTAATAGTCCCAGTGGCTATGTATTTTTACCTACACATTCCAACACACCACACATTTTTCACTTTGATCATTCGGGAAGTTTATTTAGGCTAAATGTTTATTAAAATTTAAATTGACATTTTATTGATACCTAATCAAATTAATTCACTCATATCAATTTTTTTTATTCTTTAGCGTATGTTAAACTTGCATATTATGGTCTTGTACAATTCTCTTAATAACCCTCATTTATTTTGAGAAAACCTTTTTGAGTTTGGACACAGCATGCCACCTATAAATAATAATAATGCTAAATGTTATCTCTTTCTCTTTTCCTTTTGTTATTGCTGTAGGTATAATTGGCCAGTAAAAATTGTTGAGCAGAGCTATTTTTAAAAATAGCTCTTTATTTAAATAACTCCTTCCTGCCTGATTTACTCAGTCATTGTCCAGAGTCTCGAAGAAGCTGTAGGCACAGACTACTCAGAGGTAGACTTGAAGCCAGTTAGATCTTGATGGGGAGGAGTTGGACTATACATCACAGGGTAGAGTCCTATTCTCCTCTATGCCACCTGCACTGTGCCCATGAGAGTGAGGTCTTGGGGTAGCCACTTTTGAATCTCATTTTTATATTAAAATTAATCTTTTTATTTCATCTCCTAATTCAGGAAACATACTTTTAATTTTTTTTTTTTTTTTTGGTTTTTGGGCCACACCCGGTAACGCTCAGGGGTTACTCCTGGCTATGTGCTCAGAAGTTGCTCCTGGCTTGGGGGACCATATGGGACACCGGGAGATCGAACCGCGGTCCGTCCAAGGCTAGCGCAGGCAAGGCAGGCACCTTACCTTTAGCGCCACCGCCCGGCCCCTATACTTTTAATATTTTATAATGAATTTCTATTTACTAGAATTTAAAGAATTTTTCTGGTAATGAAAATCTTTATAGGTTTCTATTTTTTTAATGGAAAAATACTCACTGCCAAGGATCAGATCAGGGTCAGCCACATGCAAGACACACACCTTTACCCCCTAAATCTCCCTGACATGTCAAAGGTATCTATAGAAGGACAGATTTCCTCCATAAAGAAATGCTAAAACAAAAATGTGTTAGATACAAAGAGATTTTTTTAAAGTTTCAAATGCAGAAGTTCTAACTGTCCTGTGAAATCCGTGCAAATGCTTCCTGAGATGTTGCTTCATGTTTACACAATATTTGTCCTTCTTACCAACTGCACAGACTTTACATTGTTGGCTTCCATAAGTAAAAGTTACTTATAGATGTGCAGTTGCCAAAGTATAACTGCCTTTAACATTACATATTTCTTGGTGTTCCCTTTTCAAATAATTTAAGATGTAGCATATAATGGAACAATTTTTTTCCCAAGAAAGCAGTATGCTAGATCACTGCTTCAGGCACATAACCTCAGCTCATGACTTGTTTCGTCTTTTTTTTTTTTTTTTCTGGATGTGAAATAAGTGTCCTCAAATTGCAAAGGTAGAACACTGGGGCAAGGCAGCTGCTGATTGATTTTAGGAACTATAGAGGCAGCATTTGAGTCTCATCGTTGACAGCACATATCACAAAGAGGTAACTATGGAGGCACATCTTCCTGTTTGAGTGGGTTGTGGGTGACAATCTGCCAAACTTAAATAATGAGGGAGGCATTAGTTGGATAAAAATGAACCAACTTGGCTCCAAGGTATTTTTGCAAGATTCTAGGAATTTAACCCTACTTTTCCGTTAAGATTTTTCTCTTTATGTGAACGACTCTTAAGAAACAACAAATAGAAGCAGAATTACATAAGAAAAGTTGATTGGTAGTAATTTCATCAATACACTTCCATAATAAGGTGTTTTCATCCTTCATGAATAACAGAGAAATGATATTTAAGAGGTATTAAGTATTTGGTTTTCTATATGATTCCAGTAGGTTCATTAGACATGTTATTTAATTTTTTTCCTATTATATATCAGAGGAAACTAGGATAAAAATATTAAATTATTTGTTTATTGCTATATAACAGTACAGGAATTTAATCTCTATTCTATATGACAGAAAAGGTTTATTTTTTTCTACTTTAAAATACTATCTAATTTAAATAAAGGGTTTTTCTTATAAATAAAAGGCTCTGGGGTGGAATTATATGTGGAAAATATTCATCAAAGTAAATGGGAGAAATTGATGTGAGTCACCATATGTGTTTACCTTAAACTATAATTTTCCTGAATTTAGTATTTTTATGAAATTACATATATACATAATATATTTTATTATGAGTAGACATCTCTTATGGAAATGATGAATTATCACCCCTGGTAATTTGTATATTGTTATAAAGAATGCAATCAAGATCTTACAATCTTATGATATGTAAATAATCGATTTTACAAGAAAATAAAAAATATTCATCTAAGAACTTGGCCATGGTACTGAATTGGATATATGAGCAGATCATGGATCAAAGAGTATAGGTAAATGTACATAAATACAAAAATGGATAATTCATTTATGAGGTAAGACAAAGTGGCATGTTTCAGATTCTATAATATTAACTGTCTTGTAATTCATAATTATAGGCTTTATTAATAGTATTTTTTTTCTTTGCAGTTGGATAGTGTCACTTCCCTGATCCAAGCAGCCAAAAATTTAATGAATGCTGTTGTGCAAACAGTGAAAATGTCTTATATTGCCTCAACTAAGATCATCCGAATTCAGAGTCCTGCTGGTCCCCGACACTCCGTTGTGATGTGGAGAATGAAGGCTCCTGCCAAAAAGCCCTTGGTTAAAAGAGAGAAGCCAGAAGAAACATGTGCAGCTGTTCGACGAGGTTCGGCGAAGAAAAAAATTCATCCAGTGCAAATCATGAGTGAATTTAGAGGAAGACATGTCTACTGAAACCGTTATTCTTCTGTAGTGCCTAAATTATAAAACTCTGGCTAACCACACTGCTTTGTTTTGATACTTCATTAGTTCTGTAAGTTCACTAATTTTTGGAGTTTCACTGACAACTAATTTCAAATATTGGAATTCTGAACGAATATGAGCTACATATATTTAAGTTTCTTATCACTGTCATAGCGAGGCAATGGCCAACACCTAATAATTAACCACTATATGGTTGTTGAATGAGTGAAATTTTTAAATGTTACTCAGTCTCTTCCATCACTGAAAAAATCAAACATTATTTGCCAAATATAAGAGACTCAATTGAATTGTGCTCAAATCAAAGTAGATTTTTTCTTCTTCTTGATATTTGATTAAAATGCTGACCTGGGTTCTTGTCTTGATTTTTTAATATCAGTAAAATACTTTATAAAACATGTTCTATACTTGTATGGAGAAGATCTTTATGATTCACTCATCTGTTATTGGGCAACTGGGTTGATTCTGAATCTTACCTACTGTACTGAAAGCTGCAATGAATAGTGGTGTGCATGCATTCATTATCTGACATAACTAGAAAGATGTGTGACTTGTTCCACAATGGGAAAAAATCAAGGTCTAGATATCTGTACTAAATATCAACTATTTAATATTCATCACAAAGAATTTTGAGCTGCAAATTGTTTTCTGGAGGGTTAGGGTCAGTCTAGAATCTAGATTATTAATAGAGTAACATATGGACATGATATGTTACAATAATTATTGATGCCACAATAATTTTGGACGGCATTGTGGTTAGCAGTTTGGAACAATTGTGTTTTAAACGCATGCATTTATATATAGGATGATAAAAACTGATCATCCATTGAGATAAAGGTATATCTAATATATATCCCTGTGTGAGTTATAACAGCAATCTGAGGCATTCTGCATGTCTAACATCTATTTTTATCACCTTATAACTGTAAGTAAAAAAAGGCTAGTTTGAATAATGATTGACATTCAGTAAAATACAACTATGTGACTTGTATTACTAAACTATTAAATGGAGTTAATGACAATGGAGCAGAAGATGATTTTAATTACTTTCTTTTAAGTAACTATCACTGGGGTCATTTTATAACTCTAATCACTCAATCATTCAGCGTTGTTGATTTTTTTTTTGTACTCTACTTTTCCTAAGCACTTTGAAGAAATTTGATTTTAGGTTAATTTTGTGTCAAATATAAAGTTCCTACATAGAACGCTTTAAACATGTTTTCTCCTTTTAATTTATAAAAATGAGAAGACTAATTTACCGCTTGTACAATTTGATTATTAATGTATTTCTTTAATAACCATCACCTTATTTTGAAAAAAAAATAATATAGAGTTATTCCACCAGTTAATGTTAGGAGGACTTGTTTGGGAAAGAATGTGCCACATTTAAATGCATAAAGATTGAGATTATGATAGAAATCAATTCCATGGTGAATAAATGGTAAAAATATGTAATAGGTTATTGTCAATTGTAGAAAAATTATTCCTTGAATATTTTGAATTATGATGGATTATTTCATTATTCCTAAATGCTGGGATTTAGGAATCCTAATCCCTAATGGCTGGGGGAAAGCAAGTCAATTTCTTTAGAGATGAAAGCAATAATGTCTTCGTTGTCTTGTACTATGTGTTGGCACAAAGTAATTACTCTGGACAGTGTCCACTATCTAAAAGATACCGCAGTGCAGAAAGGAATTAGGGAAGTTAGATGATTCTAAGTTTAGAACTACCTATATAATGGAGGCAAAATAAGCAGTTTTATTTGTTGAAATGCTGCCACCACTCTGATCTAAGTGTAGTCATTACAAGTTTGACATTTATGACACATCCTTTTCTCAGAGAGAAGTGTGAATTTATAATTTAGTTCAGAAAAAAATTACATCACCAGAATACTAACTGTATATTGTAACTTCTAGCTGCACATATTCTGAAATCTTAATTATTTAATTTAAAAAATCTGAATCCATTTGAAACCATATAACCATTAGAAATTAGTGTCCAGTATTGAATACTGAAAGAACATAAATAACCTTAAATTATAGTTATCAAAAATAATCTCTATATATTTTTTAAAAAATTGTTCCCAGCCCCAAAGTGATATGCGAACAAGCCTTTATCTTCAAATTAGACAATTTTTAACTTTTTCCAAAACATACTGCAATTAAATACTGAAGTTTATTTGAATATTTTTCCTGGTGTAAGTTATGATCAATAATAAAAAATAAAATAAAACGAGTGGCATGTAGCTGGGAAACATATACTTCTTCTACCTCGAGAGAATTCATACTGGGCAAATTTTGAAAACTTAGTAAAAATACGAAGTATTGAGCGTGAGTGTTTATATACAAGAAAAAAAATTTAAAAAATAAGAAATGTTTGTATTCTAAAGATAGCTAAATCAATCGATTCCATACGTATAAATGTAATCAATATATTTATATTTAAACCCTTTTGTAGGGGAATGACAAATTGTTTCTTAAGAAGAAGTGTTTAGGAGAACTACAATGACTATATAGCCAGTAGGGCACATACCTGGCATGCAACCAACCTGAATTTAGCCTGGCATCCATAAGGTCCCTTGAGCACCATTTAGATTAATTCCTGAATGTAGAACTACAAGTAGCCCTTGAGCATCACCTGGTGTGGCCCAAACACAAAAACAAAACAAAACAAAACAATAATTTGGTTGGTGGATTCCCCCATATAATTTTGAAAACATGTCATAGATTTAGTAATTTCTCTCAAGAGATTTTTCTTGATTTGGATAACCAGAACTTATTTTTTCTTATTAAAATAAACGCCCATGACTTTAAATTAAAAAAAAAATAACCCCTGAAAGAGAGGCAAAAGCAGAGATATTTCTTTTCTAGTTAGGTGCTGGCATCACTTTTAACATCATACTAGAATCAGAATGATCATTTTAAAGATAAACAAAAGACTTAATGAAAGGCTTTTCTAATTAGAAAAACTGGAAGTTTTTCTTTTTATCAAACAAATGGGTGAGAATTATAATCTGTCTCTTTTATCACAGTTATTGGGCTAAAATATTTTGTTTTGTTTTGTTTTTTTGTTTTGCTATTAAGAAGTTTCTGAATTTAGCTTAATAAAAGATAAAAGCACACCCTTTTTCCAAGATAATTTGTTGATCGTTCCTTGTGTTTGGTTGACAAAGAAGAACATTAAGTGCTTTATAAAAATAAGGTATTTTTGCTAAACAACTTGCCTTTGCAAATATTTTAACGTGTCAGTATAATGTATTAGTTGCTTATAAAATTCCTTCTGTGCACGTGATCAGGGCCTCCATAACTATATGAAAAACAAGTTTACTCTTTCTGATTGGCATTCTTGTATACTTAAGCAACTTTAAAGGAGATATGTTTCCATGTCTCACTTCAGAAGATTAAATTTTGTGTACATACAGTTATCAAAGTGGCTCGACCCAATATTTAATGCTCCCAAATAATTCAGTAATGAATGATTGAAAAGTTAATGTCTGTTCAAAAGGAGAGTTCCAATACCTTCTCTTTCATCACATTCTTTTTAACTTACCCATTCCTGGTAAAGGGATACTCCTAGTAACTGCTAATAATATCCTACCAATCAGATACCACCAGGCTTCTTTATCCCATTCAATAACCCCAAATAAAACCTTTTCTTCTGATTCCCTACACCAAAAACCGGTGTCTATTTTTAGACACCTTTCATTCAAATTGATTAATATATTCTCTACAGTTCAATTTATGAATGACATTATCCCATTTTTGTTCTAGTTCAGGAAACATTTCTATCCTAATTTTTAGTGTCAGATTCAATTCCCATTATCAGGATTACAACACCCAGGGGTACAGATTTATGCCTAGTGGGAGAATGAGTAGAATGAGAAACAAGGCAGTTCCTGGTAGAGTTTAGTGTTCACTGACATGCTCACTGCAGAACTGTTAGCCTGTTTCAGCATTTTGTCTTCTCCAGGTCAGCAAAGCAGATACCAAATATGAAGTTGATGGAATCTGTGCTTTCTTATACTAGCTGGCCATATATAGAGTCAGTTATAGATTGGAAAGCAAAATACCTTTTTATTTAATATGTCATAAATACTCTTTTCCCTTAGAATGTTTAGAAGAATCCAATTAAGAGAAGCTAGCATGTTATTGTAATGACTACTTCTAAAAACTACTAGAAAAATGTTGCTTTCTGAGAATTATATTCATATTTTACTTTCCATTGTTTCACATGCCAGAAAACATTTATTTAGATGAAAATCTTATAGTATTTAGTTTACTATAATCCTCTTCTTATACCATTATATTTAGCTTCTGTGTTTTGCTAGGTACTATAAACACAAATAACATATCTAATGGCAAATGTATATACACACTTGTTCTAAAATTTTTCATTATGGTCCTTTGGGCCTATTAAAAATAAAAACATGAATTTTATTAAAACCAGGTGTATGCCGTTAAAGATATTTAAATTAAATTTATAACACTATTCTAGATATATAAAATAAATAGAAAAATAATTGAAATTTTAAATACTATTTTAATTTTTACTTAATCCACTTAAAATGAGCCACTAAAGTTTATAACTATGGTAATGGAATTATTATTTATATGTACAGTTTTCCTTACAGGTTACATAGAGTTATTCTTGATTACTGCAAAAGTATATCATGAATATTAATTAAGAAACTCATTCCCAAAAGGAACTCCAGCCTTACTAGAATTTCACTCACATGTATAACTTATTTATAGGACTGTCCTCTACATAGAAAATTACAAGGAGATATTTAATAGCCGAAGTCTACCCTGTGGCTTTTGATGATTTCAATGGATTTATTAGAACAAAACATAAAAATTCCTTAGAAATGGCTTTGATAAGTTATAAGATAGCAATAAATGCAGAGTATTTCTAGAAGTAGGAGATGAAGAAAGGTGTCAGAGGTGTGGGAGATTTTGAAAAGAGAGGTAGGAACAGAAGCAGTTAAGTTTCTTATAGTCAAAGGAAGGAAGTGTCTTGGGTTCAGTGAAGAGAAAGAAGACTTCCTAGGAAGATTTTAAGGATAGGGCAAGCTTTTATCTTTGGTGGTTTATATGAAGACAGGTTGTAAGCAAGGAGATACAGTATAAGATGTAATTTTGTGATTATTTAAGGATGGTGTTGCAGCTTCAAAGAATAGGAGTTCAGCGAATTTTGCAGTTTGATCATATAGTATTATATATTCACATCTGGTATTCCTTGATTCACATGAATATTCCTTGAGCCAACTTCAATATTACGGTCTTTATTCTAGGTTCCTAGAGTAACCTAGATTACAAAACAGAGACCCTCATGCCCATAGTTTAGCTCTATGGCAAATGCTATATTACTATATTTAATTTTTCTTTAATCCATTGGAATAGATATTAGTCCTAGAGCATAGCTAAGGAAACTGAGGTGTAAGCAGGTTCTACAGAACTTACTGATTTTAACTTTTATTCTGTAGTAATCCAAAATAAGAATTTTAAGTCACAACACCACTTAGAAATCCTGAAAAAAATGGAATTGAAAATGAGGTACAAATTTCAAATATTACTGACCCTCTACATAAAAGCAAAAAAGAAAGAAATATAATTAAGCTATTACTCAATGACATTAGAATTCAAAGCAAATAACTTCTAGGTACATAATAACATTCTAATTTATACCTTTAAAAACTGAATGTAGAATCAAACATGATGAGAAACTTTTCTTAGTTCCAGTTTTAGGGAAAATAAGTTTTGGATTAAAATGTCTTTTAAAAAGCTTCTTCAAGCATAGATTGGTGAAACATATTTACAGGACCTACTTTTTGTTATTTTTTCTCTCCTTTTTTTAAAGTATAGATTACACATTAGGGATCTCAGTGAAGTGTTGACCAAAGAATTGATCGTGGGGCCAGAGTAGTGGTGCAAGCGAAAGAGTCTGCCTTGCCTGCACTAGCCTAGAACAGACTGAGGTTTGATCCCCCAGCATCCCATATGGTCCCCCAAGCCAGAAGCGATTTCTGAGTGCAAAGACAGGAGTAACACCTGAGCATCACAAGGTGTGGCCCAAAAGCAAAACAAAAGAAAAGAATTCATTGTATAGGTTATGCTTGTATTCTAAATTGTTCTAATCTATAGAAAATTGATATTTGTTTCCTTCTCTGTTGAATTCACAAGTGTATACAGTATGTTCTGGACTTGAGGTAATTTTAAGTGTTTAAATTTATATTGTTTTTTTTCTTTAAATGAAGACTAGACTCCAATACTTTTTCATATTGCTGGAGTGGTTGTCCTGTGTCAGTCCAGGGTAAGTTAAGTGACTTCCTGTGTCTGTCACGGTAGCACCAGGAGTGTTTCTTTAAACTGAAATTCTATTTCTTAGGGGATTTTAACTCTGTGGTACTTGGCACTAATGATGATGCTTGTCTTCAAAAGAAAAAAGAATCTCTTGAGAGAAAAATTCTTGAAAAGGGTACATATTTATAAGTATTTTCTAAAATCTATTCACTACACAAAGGGTACTTAAAATGGCTTATTTTCATTAAAAATACAAAATTTTCTATTTAGGATGTTTCCACCTTGAGGAAATATAATTATTTTAAGTGACTATTGATCTTAAAATTAGGAATGACTTTTAATGTCCACTTTGAATAATTATGGCAATTGATCATAAAAGTGTATAGACCTTCTGGTTTTCTAGTTAAATAGCCATGTATTACATATTACTAGGTCAACACTTGCATGCCATATAAGTTTTCTATCTTTATAAAGTTTCCTTACTTTTCAAGCATTCATTGAGTCTAACTTGGGATTATGAATTTCTTTGACCTGAGCTTCTACCATCACTTTGGCCTGGAGTGTTTTTTAATAGAGAAGCTGGTCTGAGATGTCATTCCTTGATTTCATTATAGTAGAACACTCTTCCTGGGGCATTCATATCAAATTAATTTTTAATACTGCAGAGATAGTACTCAACCACTTTCTAAATCTTTTGCCATTATTATTCTCTATTGCTATACATTGGTATAAAATGTGACCATGGTAATATAAATATGTGTATTTAACAACTCACAGCGTTCTGATGTACTTCATATTTGGTTTGGAATTATGTTTTTGGTACAATCTTTTACAAGAAAAATTTTATTGGACTTAAATGACAGCCTAACAATTTTCTACCAGAGCTAATACTAACAAGCTCTAGAAGCAGAAGTAAGCATATGTTATGCTTGATTTAGTACCTAATAGTTGAAACTTAAAATTTTCTTGGGCAAGTTGGATGATTAAATATGAATTAAGGTATACAATGAAAGATTCCTAATTGCCCCTTTTCTCCAATTGGATTATGCTTTTAGTTGAATGGTGACTGGGATAAAAATATACTTTATTTAGTTTATGTACTTTTGCATACAGCAGCATTGACAGCTTAACTTTAGTGTCATGTCAGTGAATATGCATATTATAATTAAAAATAAAAACAGATATTATCTAAGATGGTCTGAAATGAAATAAAAACAATCAGCAAAATTTACTAAAATCAATACCTTGGGAGCTTAACTTTAGTGGTGGTTAAGGTGTTTGGACCATCTTGCCTTTACATTTCACCAGGGCATGCAGAAAGCTGAGTGATATGAAGGAAATACTCGTTGTATTTAAATTTACATTTAAATATTATTTACATATTTGAATTTATAAGACAGTCGATTTAAAGCTGACTTATAGCTTAGTTATGGATAAGCTATGACAAAAGCATTGGTGGAACTTTCTGGTCAGTATTTATCCTTAAAGTTAATTTCACCAATCAATAAAAATGAATTATTCATTCAAAGAATAGCAAAAGCTCTTTAATAGACTTATGACATTGACAAAGAAGCTCAAATATGCCTTTTCTGAAATTCTGTGTGCCTTTGATGCTTAGGTAAATCAATAAAAGATGTTTTTTATCGTGCTTTCAACTGAATTACTTCACACATTACACTGTTTAATTTTGAAGTTATGTAGTGTTATTTGAAGCAATATTTTTAATCATGTCACTGGAGTTTATTAATGATTTACTCAACTGAAAATTAAACCATGTATGCTAAAGCAATAAAATTTAAAGAATTGGTTATGCATTTGATGTTTCTGCTTGGTGTTCTAGAGTACATATACACAATGAAATAAA
Organism: Suncus etruscus; assembly: GCF_024139225.1. NCBI lineage: Eukaryota > Metazoa > Chordata > Mammalia > Eulipotyphla > Soricidae > Suncus > Suncus etruscus. Next base: position 3,721,753 of record NC_064864.1, read on the forward strand.
TAAAGGATATTGATAAATTGCTCACTAGTCTTAATATGCACTTCTAAGTATCACCCTCAATCCACCCTTTCACTTGTATGTGTTCCAATCCAAAGAAAAGATTTTTATAAACGACTGCTCCAGGGGCCGAATGGTGGCACGGAGCTGTAAGGTGTCTTGCCTTGCTGGAACTAGCCTAGGATGGACTATGGTTCAATCTCCTGGCATCCCATATGGTCCCCCAAGCCAGGAGAAATTTGAGTGCAGAGCCAGGACTAACCCTGAGCACCACTAGGTGTGGCCAAAAATCAAAATCAAAAACAAAAAAGACTGCTTGACCATCTATAACACAGAGATGTCAGAATTAAAAGTAAGCATTTCCCCAAACATGTATACTAGTTTGTATAATATTTATGACCATGTATTAGAATAATTGTTCTGTAGCATAGGATTTTATAAAATTATCAATTGATTTTCTAGGAATGTTTGAGCACACTATAGTGACCATGGAATACCCTTAGCTCTATCAATTTTGTTTTGTTTTCTGTTTTGGAGCCAAACCTGGTGATCATCTCTGCATTTGTATTCAGGATTCATTCATGCATATTGCTCAAAGAATGATGTGTAGTGCCAAGGATCAGACCATATGTATGTACAAGGTACATATCCTATCCCCCTATTCTATCAACTTAGAAATTCTATGAATGTTTTTACATTATGAACTTTTTTTTTTGGTTTTTGAGTCACACCAGGTGACACTCGGGGGTTACTCCTGGCTATGAACTCAGAAATCACCCCTTGCTTAGGAGACCATATGGGACTCTGGGGGATCGAACTGCTGCCTGTGCTAGGCTAGCAGGATGCCTTACAACCTGCACCACCGCTCTGACCCCATACATAACTAACTTATTATCAGATATCTTGTCTTCCTAATCTCTACAGATTTTGAAAGTAATCCTTTGTCAGTTTAAATTCAGGAACTAATCTGTGAATACTCATCCAGTATTTTCTGTCTATTCTGGGTGACACTAAAGATCAAAATATAATGCTAAATCTCAGTGTGTGCATCTAATGTATATCCAATGTGATGCAATCTCCTTTTCAATGAAAGAACATACACACTTTCATTTATTTCTACTAGACACTAGTTGCCTCTCTGCAAATTAAAATGGTAGCAGGGAACTATCATTCTGCATAAACCCCACAAGCCCATATTGGTCTGGCAACAGAGGTCTATCCAACTTTCTATGTAGTGCTCACTCTGAGGGTGGAAGTAAAACTAAAAGCACCCTTGGCAAGAAGTGTCTGTTCTTGCCTGGAGGCTGAATTGATGACTTGACATTTCCTAGGCAACATGATTAAATATTCCACCCCGGAGCAGTAACTCAACGATGTAAATTGTAGTCACTGCAACTCAACCATCCTGTGGTTCGCTATGAAAAAGTTGCTATCCTTGTTTTTCAAAAAGTCCATCTCCTTATAGTTAAAGAGCCCAAATAATATTGAAGATAGAATTAGTTTTATTAAAAGCTTTATGATACAGGCAGCAGGAATAAAGTTGTTAAAAGGAATTATAGAAAATATCTTTTTAGAGGCAATGTAGGAGGAAAGAAGACTACTGAAGTCAGGGTATGAGAAAAATGGTACAAGTAAGGTGTTTGCCTTGCAAGTGGAAAACCAGGTTAATTCCTGTCATCACATATGTTTTTTGAATCTGCCAGTAGTGATCCCAGAGTGTAGAATCAGGCAGGAGTAATCCTGAACATAGCTAGGTGTGATGTAAGATTAAAAGTCACCTTCCATCAGGAAGATAGGAGGTTCTCATATAGCTCACCACAGAGGTGCTAACTAGAAAATTGAGATTGGGGAGAAGTAATTAGTTTGGGTAGTAAACTTCACTTTGGGGAGAAGTAATCAGATGAGAGTAGTAAGTATTGATGGGGATCAACATAACTTTATTTTGGGTTTGGTTTTATTTATATTTTATATTTATTTTGTTAAATGTCTAAATCCTCTGGGGGAATAAGAGGAGAAATTACTTTTAGATACGGGTCCAGAGAAATAAACTTTTACCAGAGCACTGAGATTATCAAACCTAGAGTTGATAGAATGAGGAACATTCTGAGTAGGCTGGATCACAGCTTTATTCCAGATTTCTCTCTCTTTCTAAGGATTGAACAGAGAGAGACACTAAAGGTATTGCTTGGGTCCAGAGTAGAAGGATGATATCACACAACTGGAATAAAATTTAATACTTTAATTTGTCAGCCAACAAGACCCCCACACTAGACAAACAGGTCCACCTGAAGGAGATGAACCCTGCCCAAGTTCATGAGGAAGATTATATAGGGAAGGGATATAGGGAGGTTACAGTTTTCTGATGATCTTTAAAATAATTGGCTATTGTCTAGGGCAGTGGTCGGCAACTGTTTTTTTGAACTGAGCCAAATCTCGCCAAAACCATGATTGAAATTTATTTTGAGAGCCACATATATTTTTTGTTTTTGATATTTCTTGTTTTTTTTTTGTTTGTTTTGTGTGTGAGAGAGTGTGTGTGTGTGTCTGTGTGTGTGTGTGTGTGTGTGTGTGTTTGGCAGCACTCAGGGGTTACTCCTGGCTATATGCTCAGAAATCGCTCCTGGCATGCGCTCAGGGAACCACATGGGATGCCGGGATTTGAACCACTGACCTTTTGCATGAGAGGCAAACACCTTACCTCCATGCTATCTCTCTGATCCCGAGAGCCACATGTTTGTTTGTGGGTTTTTTTTTTTTTCTTTTTTTTTTTTTTTTTGCAGTTCCAGATATTTTTACTAGTGGTTTCTTAAAGGTTTAGAGTCAAAGGAGCACTGTAAAAACAATGTTAGAGTGGCAATAATCGTTTGCATGGGCCCACCAAAGTATGGGGGTCATGGAAAGGAAAAACTTTGTCCTAAGTACCAGGAGACCCTACCCCTAAAGTTTCCTGACATAAGACCATTTCTAGGCTCCAGGCAAACTAGTCTGTTCAATCCCGGTCATTGTCTGTAGTGCCCATAAGGTTATATTTTTCACAGTCTCTGTTGTTGGTATCATGTTTCTGTATTGAAGGTCCTGGAATCTGTATATCCTGCACTGAAGTCAGGATGGTGTGGAGCGGTGTCTAATTTCAACTCACAATTAAAGGGCAATGCAGAAAGCTCTGTCTAGTAGCAGGTCGTTGTTGTTGTTTAAATCTTCTCAGTGTTAAGGGAAGACTCTTTTGAGTAAATCGATGTCAGAGAAGCAGTAGGGTCTTCCCTGGTAGAGAATTACTTCCAGGTGATGACATAGACAACTATGGATGTTTTGTAGATGGTTTCCCTGGTTCAGGGGTGTCTGGAAAATGCCCAAACCTCTGAGGCCTGTGCCAGGTCATCATGTCAATGTTCAGGGTGTAAGGTTCCATTGCACCACAAGATTTGTATGTTCCTATCCCTATTAGATAAGAACTTACTTGTATGTATAGTATTTTCCATTGTAATGTGCCCATGCAAACAAGGATTAATGACACCTGGCATTATCAGTGCATAAGGAGGCCGCAAGAACAAGTTCAACAATCCCCGTGACCTGGTTCAAACATGAGCATTAAACTGAAAGACTCTTTCACCAAAATTCCTCATTGAACAGTTCACAAAGATAAAAAAATGATAAAAAGTGGGGAAAATAAACAATCTAGCTTAAGACAGTGGACACAATTGTCACCGTTTAAGAAAATTTGTTACATCTCACCTCATGAAGCTCACCACAAACAGGAATGAGTTTAGAGAAATAACTACGTTTTGATCTTAATAATGAGAATGTACGAGGGAAATAGAAAGCCTGTCTAGAGTACAGGCGGGGGTTGGGTGGGGAGGAGGGAGATTTGGGACATTGGTGATGGGAATATTGCACTGGTGATGAGTGGTGTTCTTTACATGATTGAAACCCAAATACAATCACGTATGTAATAAAGAAAAAAAAAGAAAATTTGTGTGTTCCCATCTCTATAAGAAAATACAATCATGTATATAATAAAGAAAAAAAAAGAAAATTTGTGTGTTCCCATCTCTATAAGAAAAGAATATGTTTGTATATAATTTCCCATTTTAATGTGCCTATGCAAAGGAAGAACAGTATCACATGGCAAGATTAGTGCCTATGGGGATGCTAGAACAGTCCAACAATCCAATTGACTTGGTTCTCATATAAACGTTAAATGGAGGGACACTTCTACAAACTTCCTTATTTAACAAATAACAAAGGGGAGGAAAGATAGGGAGGGACTCTTTCACCAAAATACATTATTGAACAGTTCACAAAGAGGAGAAAAGATAAAAAGTGGGGAAAATAAACAATCTAACTTAAGACAGTGGACTCAATTGTCACCGTTTATGGGAACTAATCAGAAACCTAGTATGGTGGCAACCACAGTTACACAATGAAAGAAGGAAGAGGCCAAGAGGCCGCTGAGAGTAAACAAGTAGGTAAAGAGTACTGGCCTCTTCCCAGCCTGAGAGTCCATCCTATATTTTGAAAATATATGGTACCCCCACCCGAAATGGTCTCTTCCCAAACTGAGATCAATCCTTCCTTTTTATTTTAAATATATATGGTTTTTGAAATGGAGACCAATGAGAAAAAAAAAATACCAGTGAATGTCATGATGTAATGTCCCAACATAAACCAGTGCTGCATCGGCCTCCCATCCACTTCATGTGTTCCCCTCTTAGTGTCAGGAGAGAAAGGGGAAAGCCTGAGGACCACGATAGAGTCCACCTGGACCAGCAACCAGGGAAGGCCTGGAGTAGGGGGAAAATACAAAAACGGCTTGAGGCCTGCCAAGCCTCCCAGCACCCCTTAAGCTAGGGAGAATGCCTCTGGCATAGGGTGTCCCCTAACCCCATACCTGGGAAGAGCTGGCCTCCAGGATCAAGGCACCAGAAACCAGCTATCTGCCTGGCCCCTCCCTCTGCTCCGCCTCCCTAGAGTGGGGGGGGGAGCCTGCAGACCCTTAACAGAGTCCACCTGGAACCCACAGCAGGCCACCCGAGGTGGCACTGAGGCCAGGCCTAAAGTCCAGGGGGTAATAGGGGAATGGCTGGAGGCCTGCCAAGCCTCCCAGTACCCCCCACCAAGCTAGGGAGAATGCCTCCGGCGTAGGGTGTCCCCTAACCCCATACCTGAAAAGAGAAAGCCACATTTTTTAAACCAAAAATACATAGGATGGTACACTGTTTTTAGTTTCAATAAGTTTTTATTGAGAATATTCTGTATGCAAGTATCCACATAGGTTGGGAGGATACAAATAACACAACTAATAAAACAAAAACTATAGAATGATATTATTTATCAATAACATTAAATTCCATAAAATTTGCCTTACAATGTAGAGAAAATTACATCCTGACAATGACAGACAAAGTCACAGACACTAATGTGAACCTTGGCCTTGCATTTCCTTGCATAGTTTGAGTAAGTCAGGTTTGTATGTTGTTGTTTTTCATTTTAGGCATGATTCCAGGTTCTCATCTATGCGACAACTTCTCAATTTACTCTTGATAAGATTCATACTTGAAAATGATTGTTCACATAAATATGTAGAACCAAACAAGGAAAGAACAGCTAGCTTTTTTAATTGATTATATGAGTCAGGAATACTATTCCAGGTGTTAAAAATCAACATATCTTCCTTCTCCAGGTCTTTCAAAGCAGACCACTTGTGCTGTGAGCTAAGTTAACATTTGTGTTTCTCCAATCTTTCTAAATTAGCACAATGACGTTCAAATTTAGAGCTCCACAGTTTTTTGTTTTTTAAACCCAGCAATTGCATTTCAAAGTTGACAATGTCAATATTAAAGGGAGAAAAATATAATTCCGTTACAGTGGCATCCAGAGGTTTTTTCACAAAGGCCAACGTCACTTTGCTGTTTCTGAAATCCTGAAACCACTTTAGAAAAGCTTTCCTCATATTTAATAGTGCTGTTTTAAAATAGGTAATGTCAATATCAAAACTATTTTCTTGGCGATGTTTCAACAGGCTTGGAAGGTGAATCAAAGTTTCTCTATCAAAGTCTTGAATAAAAACAGATAATTTGTTTTCAAATAAAATAACTTCTTCTAACATCGAAAATATTGGGTTTCCTTTCCCCTGTAGTTTTTGATTAAGCGGATTTAGATGTGAAGTAACATGCACTATGAAATACAGTTTTTGAATCCACTGATCATTAGTTAATTCTGGATGGTAAACACCCTTTTTGAGGAAAAATTCTTTGATTTCTGATAAAAAAGTAATCAAAACGTTTCAAAACTTTTTCTCTTGATAACCAAAATGTGCTGAAAATTTGAAACCCTACAATATGATAAAAGAGAAAAAACCTTTTAACAATCTTTAAAAGCAAGGACAGTGTTCCAGAGAAAAGTAGTGATTTCACAGAAAGGAAAAAAAATCTATTGACACTTTAGTGTGTGCTGCAGGAAACCAAAGTACACACAAAAATAAAAACGGCACTTTGTTAAAGGCATATGATATATCATAAAGGAATTATGATAGAGTGCCTGAAACATTTTAAAATAATTTTTTATTTAAGCATATTTATTACAAAATTATTCATACTTGAGTTTCAATCATAGAATGTACACCACCCTTCACCAGTGCACTTTTCCTACCACCAATGTCCCTTGTTTCATTCCCCTTTACCCTCCTCTGCCTATGTCAGGGGCAGGCATTTTGCTTCTCTCTCTCTCTCTCTCTCTCTCTCTCTCTCTCTCTCTCTCTCTCTCTCTCTCTCTCTCTCTCTCTTTCTCTCTCTCTTTCTCTCTCTCTCTCTTCTCCTTTATGACAGTGAGGTTTGCAAAATTTCCTTTATGACACCGTCGTTTGCAATATTGTTAATTAAAGGGTACCATGCATGTCACTTATCCATTTTCAGCATCCAGTTCTTGTCCAGAGTGATGTGTTCCAACTATCAATGTCATAATGTACCTTTCTCTATTCTAACTGAACTCATCACTTTTTATGGCAAGCTTCCTATCATGGACTAGTCCTCCTGTCCCTCATCCCTATTTCCTCTAGATATTATTACCATATTGCCATTTATTATTCTTATATGCCACAAAGGATTATTCTGTGTCTACACCTCTCCTTCTGACTCATTTTACTTAGAATAATAATCTGATGTGTTAATATTTGTACATATGATGCACTGTGCATGGCTCAGTGTTTTTGTGTAGTCACAAGAAACAGAAGTTGCACACCAGTACATTGTATCCACTCATTGTATGATAGACTGGATTCAGAAAAACACCCTGCTGAACTAAATTCTGTGACAGATGACACAGTAAAGATAATTTGTGAATTTCACAATTGTGATCAAATCCAGGTTATTCACCACCCTGGGTGAGTGTGGATGCCCACTACTAGCATCTTCTCCATGAAGAAGTGAAGTGGCTGTTCAGGGGAAGGTTGCTCTCTCACCTTGTTGGCAAGAGGGAAGAAGTAGTGCAGTTCCTGTGAGAGCAGAACTCTGACTTTGTACAGCCCCAGTTGGACAAGGAATGGGTAGCTAATCTTGTGTATTTGGCAGACATTGTTCATTTTCTCTATGAACTTAATATTTCTCTGCAGGGGAGTTTCACAAGTAGTTTTTACAGTGAGACATAAGATGGATGTGTTCAAAAAAGAATCTGATTCTGGGATAGCTGTTTCTGAGAAGGAGATATTGAAATGTTTCCCCTCTTGCAAAAAAAATTCTGATTTTCACTTATGTTATGCAGAAAGTCATAATCAATATGAAAAACAGCATTTAAGGGCATTAGCTCACAACTTTAATCATGAGTACTCTGAACATGAGAATCCACGGAAAAGAAAACTCTGGGTTGAGAATCCCTTCATAGAAGATGCCCACTCGTGCAAAATAAAATATGTGTTTTAAGATTACTCTAGGCACTGTATTTCTAAACCCCACCCAACCTGGTCTGAAGAACCAGGGTAACAGGAAAGGAATAATAAACCAAGCTAGCCAGGAAAGGATGATCATGGAATTCATGGCCTTTTACCTTGTACTCTCTGCCTCGCGCCCAAACAGCTAAAACACCTCTTTCTTTATTAAAACCAATTCCCAATACCAGGAGGCTTCAGGTCAAGAGAGAGAGAGAGACAAAAATACATATTCAGTGGACTTTTACATATCAAAGGAAGAGGTTTAAGAAAGGATGACGTTGGGGGGAACACCTTTGTTTAGGGTTGATACTGGGTATCATCTTACACTGTTGGAGCCAACCACTGGGGCTGCACATAGGGCACGCACTGACAGAGGCTAGGAGCACAGTCCTGACTCCTGAAGTGGCCACCTGGCACACAGAAGAGCCAAATTAAAAGTGTAAAGAGCCGGCTGAACTCTGCTAGAACTCAGATGCCAGCAACTATCTCTGACTGCATCCTGTGCTGCGCTGCATTCTTGGCCTGATTTCATCCAGTGTGTGGCTTCAACTACACAGGGCTAGCTTTCCCTGGAGCCTTCCCTGGAGGTAAGTTGATACGCCCAGAAAGGGGGAAGCCGCTGAACTCTGCTGGAACTCAGATGCCAGCACCTATCTCTGACTGTCTCCTGTGCTGTGCTGCATTCTTGGCCTAATTTCATCCTGTGTGTGGCTTCATCTGCACACGGCTAGTCTTCCCTTAGAACTATCATAGCAATGTAAACGAATGAGGGAAGTAGAAAGCCTGTCTAGAGTACAGGCAGGGGTGGGGTGGGAAGTAGGGAGATTTGGGACATTGGAGATGGGAATGTTGCACTTGTGAAGGGGGTTGTTCTTTGCATGACTGAAACCCAACCATAATTATTTTAGTAATCATGGTGTTTAAATAAAGATATTAAAAACAAAACAAAAAATATTTCAGCTATGATTATCTGATGTTTACTTTTGTATCGCCATTTCAAGGACATCAACTAGCATAGAATTTGCTCAGCTTATATTTTGGATGTAAAGAGTATATGCCTGAATAATTTTATCCAAATGAATGAATGCAGAATCCTACTGTCCTACGATTTAGATTTACCTGAAATATTTAAACAGAAATTTTGGGCTTGGCCTTTTGTAAATTTATAGAGAAAGTAAATATAGTCACAAGTACAGGATTTAAATACTGATTTGCATTGTCACACCTTAAACCATCATTGCTGCATTAGTAAGGTTAATGATGAAAAAGCTAATTGTTTACTCAATAATCAAGATAATGTTATTATCAGTATAGAAAAGAACAAAAATATTTTAGAGTCAAGATTTGAATTCATCATATTGCTTTCTTTAAACCAGTATTCCCACTTGAACAAATATGTTGCTTATGTGTTTTATTCTACTTTGAAGGAGCCCATGTTATCTCTTCAAAACATATTTTTTCTACCCTCGAATCTTTCTAAGTTTCAATGAAAACTATCTTCCTTCACCCAATATCCCCAAAATATCTTGGTTTCATCAATTAAATAAATGGAGTTAAGGGTATAAGAAACATAATAGCCAGAGTGTTAGCACAGCAAAGAGTGTTAGCCTTGCACAACCCAAATGTGATCTCCATCATTACATATGGTCCCCAGATCACTACAAGAAGTAATTCTTATGTGCAGAGCCAGAAGTAACATTCTGAGGCTTTATATATATATGAAAACATTTATATATACTTATATATTTATATGTAAATATAAAAATATATTTATAATTTAAATTTACAAATTTATCTTATAAATAATCAATCTATAAATAATTAATAAAATAAATTTATAAATATAAATATATAGATTTATATATCAGTATATAGTTTTATTTTATATGTATATTTATTTTATTTCTATATATTAAAAATGATTATATAATATGTAATATATATGTAAATATATAATTATATTTACATAAATAAATATAAACAAATTTTATATTTGTTTGTACAAAATTATGAGTATCTGTATATATAATTTTATAAAATATTTTCATGTATTTACTTATATATAACATATATGACTATATATGTGTGTATATATGTATGTATGTATACAGAGAAAGAGAAACAGACAGAGCAGAGAGAGATTAGGTACCAATTTTACTCAGAATGACATCATAGAGCACTGCAAGTTTTAGGATTCAAGGATTTTTTTGCAAAGATTCTGGTAAGAAAATCTGATTTAGATTTAGATAGAAATAGATCACATCCAGGGGTGCAGGAAAAAATAGAAGTCAAAGCACAAAGATAATAGTCCACTTAAACAGCATGTCATATGCAGAGTTAACTGGCTGTAGGAAAGTCTATGGATGAGAGCAGGGAGTGTAGGTACTCTGAAAGACAAGGGTGAATTAGATCACAGAAACTGAAGGAGCTTTGTTCTCTTTTCACAAGAAATCTCCAGAAAGCAGAGTGAACTGAAGCTTTTAGATGGAAACATATGTACTTGAAAGGTGAGAGTTGTCCCTGAATCTTCTCTGGAAAAGGCCATGTTGCTACTTTCTTTGGATTATAACTGGACTAAGACAGAGCCTTACACATATTTTATTGATGGTGGAGTGTGCCCAAAGGAAGTAAGGCCTTCTAAATTCTCTATGGTCTTCTACCGTACCTATGTCACAGCGGTTCTACCATCTCAGGAAGGCACCTGTCAATTTACATTTGATCTCCACTGATGAGCTTTGTCACCACCACCTAGATTCTCAGGGACCTGCTGAGAATAACCTCAAGCTGAGGCCAGGTTATTTTCCTCACAGAAAACTAGTCCCAACCTCCACTTTGTTACTAGTCCTTATTTTATTATACAGAAAAGGTACAAATAATGAAGAAGACTTTATTGAGAAAAAAAAAAAAAGAAACCTAGGAAGAACATGGGTTTATTTCAAAAAAAAGAGGGCAGGAATAGAAAGAAGATGAAATTGATAGATAGAGAGAAGACCTCCTAAAATAAAAAAGCATTATGCATCCAATAAACATGCAAGCTGCTTCAAAATCAAAGGCTGAGAAGGAAATAGATCATGTGCCTATACTACGGATGCAGACAACTTCACATTTCTTATTTGGAGAATCGACTTGAACCAAGGGTCCAAAGATCACTGATAGGTAATTGTGAAAAGGATTTTTTAAGCTCTGGTCATCTTTTTTACAATATGCATGAATAGTCCTATCACTGCTCATAACTTTTTAAAGAAAAAAGTTCTGACTTTTATCCTGACTAGCAGCAACATAATTTCCTTTAAAATGTACCTTGTATCTCAAAAAAAAAAAAATCTTCGTATTACAGTATTTTTGTTTCAGTTCCAAGTTCAGTGATGCTTTCAGCTATTTCTACCTCAGTACTCAGGGATAATTACTGGCAGTGCTCAGGGCAACATGTGGTAGTGGAGATCAAATGCTGTTCTCTCATGGGCAAAGTATGCTGTCAGCCTTTTGAGCTATCTCTCTGGCCCTGTTATTATGACTTGTGGATCCTCCAATCATTCTGACTCCTATGGCTTCCTGAAATTTATTGTCAACATACTTGTTTCCAGATTATTTAGATTTCTAGATGAATAGACATCAAGATAGGTCAGAGAAAACTTGAGCAATTGAGTCCTCCTCATCTTCACTTTTCTGCTTCATCACTTTTCCTCATAAATATTCAAAGGAGCACCCTTCATGATACTTTTCTGCCATATTCTGTATATGGCATGCATGTCCATTGTATGTTGCTCAACTATGCATGCCCTCTGTTCTCTCTCATAAATATTCATATCTCCTGTAAAACTACTAAATATACATATATCCATAAAATTGATAAACAGAAAGTGACCCTCTGGGTGAAGAAGCTCATATTGATAAAAATAAAATAAAACATGAGCATCTAATTTTGGGGAGACCCCAACCTCTACTATTTCCAGTAGGAATACTAAACTGCAAAACTGTTAAATGGAAAGACTCCACCAACCTCTTGTCTCTACTGTGTTCTCCATTCCTTTCTCCACAATAAAACTACTAACCTTCAACAACTCTGACTACTTCCACTCCACTTACCTTCAGTGTAACCTAAACCTCCATAAAAACTGACAGAATGATTCTAAGTTAATCCAAAAAGGGTAGAAAATGGTTCCTCAACTCTCACCAGGTGTGATTCCTGAGTAAGCCCTGAGCACTGAGCACCAAGTTTGACCATTAAACAAAACAAACAAAAAAATCATGAGGTAATTTCAAGTACAGGAATTGAGCTTTCCAGGAAAAGACCTTTACATGTCATCTTTTGAATCTATTGCAACTCTCTTTCATCAGAGAAATGAATAAAATTAGCATGGCATGTTGTCTTGTGAAGTCTGCTCTCTAGGTGCTCAGATCCAGTTCCTCAGAAATATACTTTCCCCTCGTTATAAAACAAAACAAAACCCAGAAGGCAATATTAAAGTGGGTGGGGTTTTGCATTTTATGCAACCAACCAGGTATGAGTCTTTGCATCCTATATGGTCCCCAAGTACCTTCAGGAGTAATTTCTGAGTACAGAGCTGTAAAATCACCCCTACGCACTGTATCAACCTCAGGTGAATAAGTCTGAATAAGGGTCACGCATAAAAAAAATCCAAGCCAGGCTAAGGGTAAAACATGTATAATCTGACAGTCTTCTACCTTGTATGGATAGCCAGCTGCCTGCCAGAACTACCATTTTTATTGAGGACAGAGACCACCTCTGGGTGGGACAGTAAGAACAGAGTAAGGACAGATAGCTCAGGCTATCCTGAGCCAATCCTGCCCAGGTTTACGTGTAAGACCATTTTTGTTTGCTTGCGGATAAATCCAAGTTGTAAACAAACATACAAAGGAACCAAGGATGATCTTTGCTTTAGGTAAAATAATGTGTAACCTAACACAGAGCCAGAAAAAAGCCCTGAATATTGCCAGTGGTGTCTTCCTGCCAAAAAAAAAAAAAAAAGTACTTTATTCATAGGTATAAGGAGCATTATAAAATAATTTTGCTTTTGACTCAAGAGTCTATTTCTTTTTTTTTTTTAAGAGTCTATTTCTATCCCAATAGAACCTTACTTCCCCATCCACTTCTTAAGGTTTCTCAATAGCGAGTTCCAGTTAGGCATGCCTCCAAACTGAGGGACATTATTTACTTGCCAATAAGCCCCTCTTTTTGCTTTATTTTTCCTGTGCTTTTAAGACCAGGGCTTTAATTTACAAATAAGAACAATATTGATGTCTCCTAGCAAGAAAATTACCTACTAAAAGCAGTGTTACAAGATGATGAGTGAGGGAAATGCAAGATTAATAGGGTAGGGAGAGTAAAAAAAGTGATTAGGAGAAATCAGTTGCAATAATCTTCATGATATAAACAAATGTCTGGGTAAACTTTTATGCTTTAAAAGTTTTCATCATCATAATAAATTTAGAGATTTAGTTGGCTTTACTAAGTGATTCGTGAATCTAGGCAGTCTCTCCCATCTAGGAGGGAGAAAGATTCTGCCAAGAATTTGCACAAAATAGAAAGTCTTACAGTCAGAAAGAGGAGGGAGGAGCTGTGAGGAGAGAAAGGATGAGCTATTCAAGCAACATAGCTTGCCTCAGGGGGGAGACAGGTGCATCTTATCATGCAGATTATATCATTAGTACTAAACTGGAGGCTTCAGATTGATTGTTTTATAATTCCACTTTCTGGAGAGGCTAAAACTGCAGCAATTATTTTGGGGGGAATGGGGAGAGTGGGGGAGTTAGGTCACACTTGGCAGTTCTCAGGGCTTACTGCAGATATTAATTTGGCTATTAGATCTTGCCACTTTTCCACCCTAACCAGTGTACTTCATTTGGGACTTTCTCTAAAAAAAAATTTTTTTTAAAAATGTGAGGAATTAAATTTTCCCCAAAAACTCAACTATCAATTTCACGCAATCACACGTCTTGTTTTTTCTAAGACTTTTAATCACTATAAAATTACAAATTTAATCATGAATGGATTTCAAGCATACAAAATTTCAACAGCAACTTCTACACACACACACACACACACACACACACACACATACACACACATAAACACAAATACATACAGACTCATTTCCCTCCCATCCACCAGTATGCCTCTTCCAAGAACTACTCTTTTGATAAGTTTTTACACTTGGCTTACAAGACTAATACTAATATTGTTTCATGCAGAGTACTTTCTCTCCACATTTTCAGCACCACTCTTTTGGATACATTTTTTTTTTGCATTTTACTAATAAATAGAGCTTTGTAAGTTATTGTTATTTATTTTTCTACAAATACAATTTCTTCTCAAATAGTGAAAGACTAGTGGTGACACCATATTTATTCAATGAATTCTTATAACCCTAATTTAATAGGGATAGCCTTATGTGATTTAAAAATGCAGAAATAACATTGGAGGGGCCAGAGTGGTGGCACAGCACTTTGCTTTGCATGTGGCTGACCTAAGACGGACTATGATTCGATTCCCAGGTGCCCCATATGGTCCCACAAGCCAGGAGAGATTTCTGAGTGCATAGCCAGAAATAACCCCTGAGCGTCATGGGTGTGACACAAAAACCAAAATAAATAAATAAATAAATAAAATAAAGAAATAACATTGGAATTTCTTCTTGCAAAAAAATAAAATTCAGTCTTAAAGTTAGGGTTAAGCGTCTCCAAGATTGTCTTCTTCCCTCAAAAATAGAGTGCCAGGGATGTAAAAAGTTTTATTTAGATATTATGAGGAAGGAAAGAGACAGCAGTTAATACATTGACTAAAGAACATTCTACAAAGGTGAGAGCAGAGGAACCATACCAAGTCAAGATATGGACACCTTACTAGAAAAGTGTTGCGATCTGCCTTTGTAGATTGGATTTAGGGTTATTCTCCCTAACTACTTCCACATGGGACTTTCTATGGATAATAATGTCTGTTGTAGGGATATTGTCAATAAAACTATGAACTTTTATCATGTACTTATCACAGCTTTTTATTCCTGTTGGAACTTCTTTTCAGAAAAGGTTCAAGCATTCTCTAGTCTGATCCTGGGGTCAGGTGAGAGTATCAGGAATCAGTTTATATGTCCACAAAGTGGGACCAAAATTAATGCTTTTATATATTTTAGTGCTAGTGACAGAGTACATTCTTTTTAATTCCATCTTGGCTTTTAAGTATAAAAAAGAGAATAATATCAGAACTCATTGTAAGGCATTTATATGAAAGGCACCTTCAAGGAGGAAACAACGATGTCCAAACAAGTGGAATCAGAGATAAACAAATGGAACTACATTAAACTGAGAAGCTTCAGCACCTCAAATGAAACAGTGATGAAGATACAATGGCCACCCACAGAATGGGAGAAACTATTCACCCAATATCTATCAGAAAAGGGGCTAATATATAAGACATCCAAGGCAGAAACTGAACCTAACAAGAAAAAAACATTTAACCCTATCAAAAAAAATGTGGAGAAGTGAATGGACGTTTTCTCCGAGAAGAAATGTAGATGGCCAAAAGATACATAAAAAGTGCTCCAAAACTAATCATCAAGGAGATGCAAATCAAAACAACAATGAGGTACTATTTCACATCACCGAGACTGGCACAGATCACAAAAAAACAAGAACCACCAGTGATGCCATGGATTTGTGAAAAATGGAACTCTCATTAACTGCCGATGCTGTATAGTCTCCAGGCTTTATGGAAAACGATATGGATATTACTCAAAAATCTGAAAATTGAGCCCCTATATGATTCACCAATACCACTCCTAGGTATATACCCTAGGACAACAAAATAAAAATACAAAGCAATGACCTTTGTACTCCTACATTTATCACAGAACTATTTACAATAGCCAGAATCTAGAAACAATCCAAGTACCCAATAGCAGATGAATGGTAGATCTACACAATGGGATATTATGAGGCTATTAGGAAAAATGAAGTCATGAAATATGTCTATACATAGATGGACTTGGAGACTATTATGCTGATAAATGAGTCAGAGGGAGAAACAGAATAGTCTTAAACATCTGTGGGATATAAGAAAAATAAATGACAATATGATAATACTATCCAGAGACAACAGAGATGAGGACTGGAAGGACCAGCCCACGATATGAAGTCCACCACAAAGAGTGGTGAGCACATTTAGAGAAATAACTGCACTGACAGCTACCATGACAAAATAGTGAGAGAGAGAAATAGAATGCCCATCCTGAAGACAGGCAGGGGTAGGGATGAGGGAAGTGGGGGGCATGAGAGGTGGGAAATTTGCACTGGTGAAGGGGGGTGTACATTCTATGACAGGAATCCAACTATGAACATATTTGTAACCATTTTGTTTAAATAAAAAATTATTAAAAACAAAAAACACTCATTTCAGATCCCCATCTAGCTGCCTAGTTCACACCAGGGTCAGGAGCCTGAGCTCTGAACATTTCTTATTTCTGTCACTTTCTGAAGCCACCATATTAAATTAGCATGAGCCTACTTGGGCAAGTCGCTAAACTTCCTATTATCTGAACATGCTCATTTATAAAACAAAGATGACATTTCAGAATCTAATTAAGAAAATAATTTGTTTTTATAAATCTCCTAGAATCAATCAAAAATGATCTAACCTACAACATGGGATTTAAATGAAAATGGAAATGAATGATTATATGCAAAATACTCTGAATGGAGAATAACACATGATAAGCCCAATATAAAAGTTTTCTTTTTATTTGTTTTTGCGTTTGAGCCATACTTAGAAATTCAGGAGAGATTCCTGATTTCTTTCTCAGGAGTCATTTCCACTTATTCTCAGAGACCCTGAGGTGCTGGGAACTGAATCTGCATATATGCAAAGTATGTGTTCCATGCCATCAAACTATTTTTCTGATTCCAAATAATTATTACTTTATCATATTTAATTCAGTATAATATATAATATATAAATCATGTATATAGGAATATAGGATTTATAAGCTTCAAACACAAAGACTTATTAAAAACTCTTTGATAGGAATAACATGAATAGAAGTGCCTGAAGCGAGATTCTGGACATACCAGGGATTGACAGAGAGCAGATAACTTAAATTGATTAAATCAAGAGATATTGACTGCTCATGTAATAGCTATGTTTTAAATACTAGGAATCAGCTGTCACTAAAAATTATGTTTCCTATGAACAGATGTAGAGACTCGTGAAGGGGAAGGGGTTTAATTAAATAATGTGTTGACAACTACAGGGTTTTTTGCCAGATAATTCATGCTAAGGAGAGCCACACAGGTGCTATGAATATAAAAATTAGGGGGCTGTGGCATAAATAAGGGAATCTGATAAGGTTGTTCTAAGTAAGTGAGACAGTTGAAATGAATAGAAATTGACTAGGTGAAGGAAGCTGGGAAGAGACTGGTATGTAGTCAGTGAACTGCAAGAGAAAGATTCAGTGTGAGGTTAAGTGTGGTGCATCAGATTTCCTGAAAGAAAGCTGATAGGGAGCATGGAAGCTATTGTGTATGTAAACATTTCAATGGGATTATTATGTTACTGACCCTACCCTGATCGGTGATTGTGCCCTACCCTAGGGTGTGACCTGCCATTCTACTCCTATGCTAGGGTGGTACCTGATTCTGTCCCACCATTGGGTGGTACCTTATTCTGGGGGATAAAAACAAGGGTCTGTGGAAGGCGGGGGGCTTTTGGCTGGAACTGATGCTGAGGCTTTGGGCTTCAATCTTGTCCTCCGAATAAAGATGATATTTTCACAAGCCTGCCTGCCTGCTAGCCTTTTACCCGCCACTTCACTTCAGGACTGCCGGCTGAACAGAGTGGCAGACGTGTGGTCCGAGCTGGAGGAGAAAGGCCTCATCCTCCATCCCTCCATCAGTCAACCCCATCAAGGGCAGCATTGCAGCAAAAGCCACCAGGGCACAGATCAGGTTTGGAGAAACAATGAGGGACAAGACAACTCAACACTCTAAAGTGTTACGTTCTCTAGGAGATTGATTAAGGTTTGATTCCCACCGAGCTCCCAGACAGGAAAGGCAGTTCCCATTCCCCTGTCTGTTTAGGTCAGGGGAAACAGTTCCAGTTGTAGAGATCTGCAGGAAATAATTCAGACAGTGAAAAGGTACAAAAATGGGACCAGAAAATCCAGTGCTCAAGTAAGGAATTCAAACCAAATTCTGCTCCTAAGATGGAGCGCAACTCAGTGGAAGAAGAACAAAGAATGAGCCCCAGCCTTCCTCAGACTCTTGCTTTTATTGACAAGAATCAGGTACCACCATAGGGTGGAAGCAGAATACCAAGTAAGGAATAATCCAATGTACTATCACCAGGTCACACCGTAGGGTGGAGTACAATTATTGATTAGGGTAGGATCTGTAACGCAACAACTGTCACTTACAAATGACAAGAGAGACCCTTCATAATTCCTCCCTTCACTATCCCATCCAGCCAGGAACTCAGCAGCAAGATCAATTCATCCATAGCAGGAATGTTCTTCTCATACACACTTCACACATTATTCTCCAGGGAGGAAAAGAAAGACCTAACTTGTTTGTTTATTTGTTTGTTTTTTTAAGATCTTTTCTGAAAAGTGATCTACTCTAGAGGCTTGTCCTCAATCTTTATTTTATTTTTTAATTTAGTATCTTTATTTAAGCACCCTGATTACAAACATGATTGTAGTTGGGTTTCAATCATTAAAAGAACAGCCCTCTTCACCACTGCAACCTTCCCACCACTAATGCCCTCATCTCCCTTCTCCTCTACCCCTTGCCTGTATTCAAGACAGACTTCTATTTCTCTCATTCATTAGAAGGACCTAATTTGTGATCTTATAAATGTATTCTCTACATGGGTTTCATCTAGGTCATTAATTGTGTGCAAGGGAACATTAAATAAAAAAGAAATAATGAGAATGTAACCCGTTAAAGTTGCTTCATTGGTTTTAAAATAATTACTCAAACTTTAAAATTTATTGTTGGGAGGGACCCCGGCAGGCCGGCTGGAGGAGTGAGTGAGGGAATTTCTGTCTCTTTGCGCCGGTGTCTGGGTCGGACCCTTTCCCCAGGGACCCCGGCGGGCCGGCTGGAGGAGTGAGTGAGGGAATTTCTGTCTCTTAGCGCCGGTGTCTGGGTCGGACCCTTTCCCCAGGGACCCCGGCGGGCCGGCTGGAGGAGTGAGTGAGGGAATTTCTGTCTCTTTGCGCCGGTGTTTGGGTCGGACCCTTTGGCGGGCCGGCTGGAGGAGTGAGTGAGGGAATTTCTGTCTCTTTGCGCGCGGCATTTGGGTCGGACCCTTCCCCAAGGAACCCCTGCGTGCCAGCCAGAGAGGGTTGAGTGACTCCCTTCCCCCAGGTGGGTGACTAGAAAGTCAAGTTGAGCGACCCGAACAGACGGGAGAGATAGGGCCAGCCATCTGGACTCGCAGGGGAACTAGAGCAGTCCACCTCCCTGGACCCTGGAGTGGACCAGGGACTCCCCAAGGGTGAGGACAGAGCCTGAAGGGTTGAACTGAGGGAACCCTTCAAGGGAGGCGTGGAGGGGGCGGAGCTCCATTGACTCCCAGAGAAAGGAGGGGGGACTGAGAGCTAGGCTCAACAGCGCCAGTAACCATTGTGGCCAGGAGTGGAACTGCACCGCTGACAGAAATAAGGAGCAGAAAGGGACAAGACCCACAGCAGGAAGGCTGCACTCTAGGTAGCAAAGGGGAGGAGAAAGGGCTAGGCCCAACAAACTCACCCAACAGGCCCCTCTAGAAACACCTTCAGGAAGGGGACCAAAGCAGGCCAAAATTAGAAGCCACAGCACTCCAAAATACACCATTAAATACAAAGAACAATGCGTAAAGCAAGGAAATCGCTAATAACTGGAGACACCATGACAAACCCTATCAAATTTCCAAGTCCACCAAAGCGCACAGATCCACGGGAAGAAGACCTAAAAGCAGTCATGAGGAAGGAAATGCAAGAATTACTAAAAGAATTAAAAGAAACCCTAACAACCGAATATAAAAAATCCATGGACGAACAAATCAGCCAAATTAAAGAAGAAATGTCAAAGAACATGAGAGAGTCCATACAAAAAGAAGTGAAGGAATTAAAAGACAAGGTAACAAGCCTTACGAGCAGAAACACAGAGTTGGAGAAGCACATAGAAGAACTCGAAGGAAAACTGCAATCAAAAAATGATCAAGAAACCAACAAAGAAATAAAAGGCAAAGCACTGGAAGGAAAAATCCAATATCTAATCAACAAGGACAAAAGAAACAATCTAAGAATTGTGGGTATACCAGAAGGGGAGGAAATAGGGAAGGGGGTAGAACAGGTAGTCGGGGAGATAATAACAGAGAACTTTCCCACCCTCTGGAAAGACAATTCAGGACAAATCCAAGAAGTCAAGAGAGTCCCTAATAAAGTAGACCCCAATAAACCCACACCAAGACACATAATAATCCAAATGGCAAAAAACAAAGAGAAAGAGGAACTCCTGAAAGCAATAAGGGAGAAAAAAAACCTCAAGTACAAAGAAAAGGACATAAGAATCAAACCAGATCTCCCATTTGAAATAATTCAAGCAAGAAGACAGTGGAATGACATATTTAAACGACTGAATGAAAGAAATTTCCAACCCAGGGTCCAATACCCAGCAAAACTATCATTCATATGGGTGGGCAGACTAAAAACATTCTCAAACATGAATGAACTTGAACTATTTGTGCAAACTAAGCCGATCCTAAGCGACTTACTCAGAGAAGAATTACACAATCCAAACCCCCGATTGTAACAACAACCACTCCACACAATACAACTGCACAACAGTCCTCTCTATCAATAATTTCCCTAAATGTAAACGGACTAAACTCTCCAATTAAAAGACACATAGTAGAGAACTGGGTTAGGAAAAATAAACCGGACTTCTGCTGTCTGCAAGAAACACACCTACAGCTACAGGATAAGCACAGGCTTAGAATAAAAGGATGGAAAGTAATTATTCAGGCCAATGGAAAACAAAAAAGAGCAGGGACAGCCATTCTTATATCAGACCAAATTGTATTCAACCTCAAGAAAGTGATCAGAGACAAAGAGGGTCACTACTTACTGGTCAGGGGAACATTAGATCAAGAAACACTAACCCTGGTCAATATCTATGCACCTAATGTAGAGTCACCAAAATATGTGAGGCAACTACTGGCAAACCTGGAGAAACACATGAAGGGAATTGTGATAATAGTAGGGGACCTCAATACTCCACTATCACCACTGGACAGATCCTCCAAGCAGAAAAATAGCAAAGAAATAAGAGCTCTAAATGAAAAATTAGAAGATTTAGGGCTAACAGACTTATATAGAGCCCTCCATCCCCAGAAAGCAGAATACACATTCTTCTCAAACCCACATGGAACCTTCTCCAGAATAGACCATGTCTTAGGATACAAAGCCAACCTATGTAAGATCACAAAGGTAAGGATAATTAGAAGTACCATTTCAGATCACTATGCAACAGAGCTTAAAATTGATGTCAAGAAGAAGCAATGGAGGAAAACTAATACCTGGAGACTAAACAACATGCTGCTTAACAACAGCTGGATCAAAGAACAACTCAAGGAAGAAATAAAAAGATTCCTTGAGACAAATGACAATGAAGAGACAACATGTCAAAATCTATGGGACACAGCAAAAGCAGTAATTAGGGGGAAACTCATAGCAATACAGGCCTATGTCAAGAAACAGGAAAACAACAAAACCAACAGTTTAAAAGATCACCTCAAAGAATTGGAACAACAGCAACAGAGAAATCCAACCACAAACAGAAGGCAAGAAATAATAAAAACCAGAGCAGAAATAAACAATATCGAAACTAAGAAAACAATACAAAAAATCAATGAGACCAGGAGTTGGTTTTTCGAAAAAATAAACAAGATAGACAAACCATTGGTGAGACTCACCAAAAAAAAGAGGGAAAACACCCAAATCACTAGGATCACAAATGAAAGGGGAGAGATTACAACAGAACCCCAAGAAATACAACATATCATGAGATCATATTATGAACAACTATACTCAAGTAGGCTAGAGAACCCAGTAGAAATCGACAGATTCTTGGACAAACACCCTCCTCCAAGACTGGAAAAGGAAGATCTAGAAAGTCTAAACAGACCAATCACTTCAGAGGAAATTGAAGAGGTAATTAAAAAACTCCCTAAGAACAAATGCCCAGGCCCAGATGGATTTACAGGTGAATTCTATCAAACATTTAAAGAAGACCTATTACCACTGTTCCAAAGGCTTTTCCAAACCATAGAAAAAACAGGAATCCTCCCCAACTCCTTTTATGAGGCTAATATCACACTCATTCCCAAAGAAGGCAAAGACACCACCAAAAAAGAAAACTACAGACCAATCTCACTAATGAACATAGATGCAAAGATACTCAACAAAATCCTAGCAAACCGAATCCAACACTTCATCAAAAAGATCATACATCACGACCAAGTGGGTTTCATACCAGGAATGCAAGGTTGGTTCAACATACGCAAATCAATAAACATGATACATCACATCAACAACATGAAAGACAAAAACCACATGATCATATCAATTGATGCCGAGAAGTCATTTGACAAAATCCAACATCCTTTCATGTTAAAGACACTCAGCAAAATAGGGTTAGAAGGAACCTTCCTCAAGATAGTTACAGCTATATATGAAAAGCCTACAGCCAACATTATACTTAATGGCGAGAAACTAGAAGCATTCCCACTAAGGTCAGGAACTAGGCAAGGCTGTCCACTCTCTCCACTCTTATTCAATATAACCTTAGAAGTGCTAGCAATAGCAATCCGACAAGAGAAGGGAATCAAAGGAATTCAAGTAGGGAAAGATGAACACAAGCTAGCTCTATTTGCCGACGATATGATGATATACATCAAAAACCCTAAAGAGTCCACAGTAAAACTCCTAGAAACAATCAACCAATACAGCAAAGTGGCTGGATACAAAGTCAATACACAAAAGACAGTAGCGTTTCTATATACAAACAATGAAGTTGAGGAGAGAGAGATTAAAAATACAATCCCATTTAAGATAGTATCAAAAAATATCAAGTATCTAGGAATAAACCTTACAAGAGAAGTGAAAGACCTTTACCAGGGAAACTTCAAAACACTTCAGAAAGAAATTGAAGAAGATCTAAAGAAATGGAAGAACATCCCATGCTCATGGATAGGTAGAATTAACATAGTCAAAATGACTATCTTACCCAAACTTCTATATAGATTTAATGCAATCCCTATCCAAATTCAGACACAATTCTTTAAAGAAATAGAACAATCAATCACAAAATTCATCTGGAACCACAAAAGATCCAGGATAGCCAAACACATACTGAAAAACAAGAAGCTGGGAGGCATCTCCTTACCTAACTTGAAACTATACTATAAAGCCATAGTAATTAAAACAGCATGGTACTGGAACAGAGACAGGAGCTCAGACCAGTGGATCAGAACAGAATTCCCAGACATAAACCCCCAGATATACAGCCAACTAATATTTGATAAAAGAGGCAAGAATCTGAAATGGAACAAAGAAAGCCTATTCAACAAATGGTGTTGGTACAACTGGAAAACCACATGTACGAAAGTGAAAATTGACCCATACCTCACTCCTTATACAAAAGTCAACTCAAAATGGATCAAAGACCTTGAAATCAGACCTGAATCTATAAAGTTTATCGAGAATAAAATAGGCAGAACACTCGAAGACCTATATATCAAAAAGGTCTTTGAGAACGGAGCACCAATGGCAAGAACGTTAGCATCAAATATAAACAAATGGGACTACATCAAACTAAAAAGCTTCTGCATGGCAAAAGAAACCCTACTTAATGCAAGAAGACAGCTAACAGAATGGGAAAAAATCTTTTCACTTGACATATCAGATAAAGGGCTGATATCTAGAACATACAAAGCATTCAGAAAGCTGAGCCCCTCAAAACCAAATAAAGCCATAGAAAAATGGGGAGATGAAATGAATAGACACTTCTCTGAGGAAGACAGAAAGATGGCCAACAAACACATGAAAACATGCTCACCTTCACTCATCATCAGGGAGATCCAAATCAAGACAACAATGAGATACCACCTTACACCAGTGAGGTTGGCTCACATCAAAAATAATGGAAACAACCTTTGTTGGCGAGGATGCGGTATGAAAGGAACTCTCATCCACTGCTGGTGGGAATGCCCCCTAGTCCAACATCTATGGAGAAAAGTCTGGAGAGTGCTCAAAGAACTCAGAATTGATCTGCCATTTGACCCAGCAATTGCTCTACTAGGCATATACCCACAAGATGGAAGGACATTCATTCCAAAATATATATGCACCCCACTATTTATTGCAGCACTCAGTATAATAGCCAAATCTTGGAACCAACCTCGATGTCCAACAACAGATGAATGGATCATTAAGATGTGGTACATATACACAATGGAATATTACATGGCAGTCAGAAACGATACAATCACAGACTTTGCAGCAACATGGATGGACCTAGATCATGTTATGTTAAACGAAGTAAGTCAGAAGACAAAAGATAAACACAGAATGGTAGCACTATTCTGAAACACCTAGAACACATAGTTTATACACAACTAAATCCTATCAAATAACAGGGTAGAAACTCCGAACACTGTAATAGTCAGCATAGACGTGGGAGCAGTGTCCAAAATACATGAAAAAGGAACAACGCAAACTCTTGACTACACATTATACCACAAAGAAAACAGCAACAACAGAAACAGCAGCATAGAGAGAACAGGTATGTAATCAGACTTCTACAACAAAGGTCCACAATAATCCCTGAGCGTTCATATACAGGAACACAAGTATAGAACACCAAGGGAAATCACGGACTACAATGGCAACATACCATAACACTACCTTTTAATGCCTTTATCTTACTATACTTTAAATAACCTCTCAGCTTTTCTGCCCACAGGTGCCCTTGGATACAAAGGGCGGACAAACTAAGGTGGCAACTCGGGATACCACACGGGATACCATACCTTGCTTGCACTACGAGATGGCCACAAGAAAACTCTTTAACATACACTTTATCTTTAGGTAATACCTTCATTTAGGAATTGAAGCACGTGACCAGTCAGACCACTGAAGCAGTACCTGAGACGTACAGACTTAAACTACAGGCTCTATTCTTCGAACACATTCAATCAAACCAGCATTCCCTTGCTATTCTCTCCCCTCTCCTCACTACTTTTTTTTTTTCTTTTTCTTCTTCTATTCTGCTCATTACTTTTCTCCCTTTCTCCCCCCCTTTTCTCTCTAAGGTATTTTCTCTTTTCTCTCCCTTCAAACCCTTCCCATACACCTTCCCTTTTCCCCCCTCTGGAAATCCAACTATCCCCTCACCCCTCAATCCCATCCAGATCTCCCACCATATTAAAACTCTTCTCCCCCAGTCCTTATTCTATTAGGCATCAAGATCGACCTCCTACCCAATGAACCAGTACCCAGCACCCAGGCGAGAGGACACCCAGATAAAACCACACCTCGTCTCCTGAAAGAAAAGACAGCCAACTCCCCTATGGACTCATGCTGCGAGGCCCTCCCGACCAACTCCCCCTAAAGCGAACTGCTCCTTGAAACCGGGCCTAGATCCAAAAGTATCCTCAATGCAAGAACTCTTCCAAGACCCCCCTGCCGCAAATATTTACCAATCTGAAGAAGGTCAGGGGGTGGGTTAGGAAGATGCCTGGGAACCCACACACCACAAGAAAAACCCAAAAGACAATGGGAAAAACTGTACTTTCAACATAGGCATAAGACCTGTAATACACCACCTCTTTACCTGCCCTCCCCCAAATGTAAGGTAGTCTTTTGTACCACTTTGGTCCCATAAAAATTTCGCTAACTCATTTTATTTCTTTTTTTTTTAATTTATTTATTTATCTGTTTTTTTTTTAAATGTTTGTCCTTCATATATATTTGTGAGCACATACAGTTTCAATCCCCCCCCCCTTTTTTTTTTTTTCTTCGTTTTTTGGTAGGTGACTTGTGGCTGTTATCCCATCAGTCCACCCACGAATACACAGACATTATAATGTAGCACCACTTCCCCCTACAAAGGCACACTAAGTAAAGGGGAAATTTTACATTTAAAAAAAAAAATAAAAGAGAGCTCTTATCTACTAGAGATAGGAACTCATAGTTATTTAAAATATAGGGATATCTCCTGCCTTGAAAATATGTCATGTGGAATCAAATTAGACCTCAGGTGATTAGATACCATTCATCCAGCCTTGAACCCTGGATCTCCGACATAGAAACGGCACAGCTCTCCACAACAGCTGCAGGAAACAAACTCCATCCAGGACGGCCTTAATACGACGAGACCAACAACAAGGCCCACCTCTAACATGATATCCTGACAACGGGGAAAATGCGATCATTTTGACCTTAGAGCAGATTAGCCTACCTTACCAACTAACGACAAGACAAAACCAGAAGTCTTGGCTCCCTTTGGTAGGACAAAAACCCAAGATCGGGATTTACAGATGACTGGCTGCTTGATTCACGACCAGACTGTATACATCTTGGGACCAATAAATAAGCCCTAGTTTAGGGTTTGAACTATGACCTGCACAAGAATCATGATCCCCAGCCCCAAAGATCCGGCAGAGACAATTGTAACGGAATGGGGCTTTTGGGAGCACAAAGAAAGACGCTATCCTAGGTGCCACCCTAGGCTCAGTGCAAAGACCAAGATCATCAACCACAGAAGATGGGTTAAAATGACACTGAGGTAACAGAACCTCTAGAACCACAAAGACTGACTTCATCATAAGTCCCACCTCAGGATCTGTACAGATACTGAGACCTCTAAACACAGAGCAGAAGTCTTCCACACACCAAAGAAAAAAAAAAAGAAAGAAAAAAAAAAAAAAACACCACCGGGAAAGTAAAGGATCCTGAGCAATGTCTAGAGTTGATCCCATGACAGTATGCTCCAAGGACGGAGAAATCCCATATCTCTTAGGCCAAGTGAATTCTTTTTCGAATGACCCCAATATTTACTGTGCCAGTGCAGGAGGGAAAAAAACAAAAATACAAAAAGCACAAAACCTTGGTTATTTTTTTGATATAAATATATATAGTACCTTCATTTATTATTGTTATTATTATTTTTGATTTACCAATCTATTTTGGTCGATTTCTCTGTTTGGGTGTGATTATTGAAAGTGTAGTCCCCAATTATACTTATTTTTTTTATTTTTTTTTTCTCTTCCTTTCTTCTCTTTCGTTATGTGCTATGCCATGTTTCTTAATTCAAGACCATGGCGTGATTTTTGTTTGTCTGTTTTTGTTTTATTTTTTTTCTACTTGTTTGTTTGTTTGTTTTGTCTGCTCTGTGTGGTGCTTATCGAAATAGCTGGAGCCCTCACTGGATATTTGACACTTCTTTTGGTACTAGTGGAGTGTTTCACCTACTTTTTCTCCATCTCCCAGAGTGATGATGAGAGCCTTTAGAAGGACTCCGCCCATTTTCGGGGTATTAGACTCTTACCCCAGTTTATTGCTTTTTTCTCCTTCAAACAAAACCACGCAACTTGAACTAGCTAGTCCTGACTCCAGATAGAGGGGGAAATAAGGGAGGCATCAGGACCAAACAGGTGCAAGACTACTAAGTAGTGGGTTAGATACAGAGGGGACCACATATTCTAGCCGCCCTGGGGTGAGGGAAAAGGAAAAGGGAGGAAGGATAGAAACGGAGGCGTAGGGATGACAATTTGGCGATGGGAATCCCCCCTGATTTTATGTAAATATGTACCTAAAATATTATTGTCAACAATATGTAAGCCATTATGATCAAAATAAAAATTTATATTAAAAAAATTGATAACATTTCAAAAAAAATTATTGTTGGGCTTTAATTTTTGAAATTTGATATTAGCTCTTATTTCTTCTATATTTTCCTATCAAACATTGAGAATTCTTAGAAAAAAATTAAAAAATAAGCCCAGGATTTACATAAATTACTGAGGAAAGCCAGATGGTAAACAGAAGACTACCAACTTAAAGAAAGACAGAACTGAAACATAGAAAGTACTTTTAATAGAAGATAATAATGTTTAAAAATCTGCTTTTGAACTACTGAATTTTTCTATTCATCTGTGGTGTAATATAAATAGAGCAAGTGGACTAATAATACAGAGTGAATAAAAACACTATAAAATGAAAACAGTTCGGGGCTGGAGAAATAGCATGGAGGTAAGGCATTTGCCTTTCATGCAGAAGGTCATCAGTTCGAATCCCAGCGTCCCATATGGTCCCCGTGCCTGCCAGAAGCAATTTCTGAGCATGAAGCCAGGAGTAACCCCTGAGCACTGCCGGGTGTGACCCAAAAACCACAAAAAAAAAAATGAAAACAGTTCAATGACTACCAGAGGGAAAAATGGAAGGTGATGGGAAGGAGTCACTTTGACAATAGTGGTTAAAACTAGCAGCTGGCTAGGGTTATATTGTCATGAACACACATCTAACAGTGAAGTGGTACTGCAAATTCCTATATAGTGTGAACATCCACTGCTACATCCATAAAAGTATAAAAAATAAAACAGAAGACCTTCTTTTAATGTTTTGTTTATTTATTTTTTGGGTTTGGGGGAGCATCTGATGTAGCTTGACTTCTTGGGTTTTACTTTCGTTTTTACACTCAGGGATCACTGCTGGTGGGCTTGGAGGACCTTCTGAAGTATCTTTAATCAAACCAGGTCAGTCAACTACATTCCATGCAAGATCTCTATGGATCCCTGATCAGATTAATTAACTTTAATTTGTATATTTTACAATTTTTGAGGGGAGACTATTTGAGTTATACATCAGAGCCTCATCTCTATCATCTGTAAAACGGAATGGATATTATAAGTATTAATTAATTATTCTGCATACATATATAAGTGAATAGCAATGATAAACTTTGTCAAATATATACTATTGTTGGTCTGTGAATGTGGGGGAGGATGTGTATGTATATTTTTTATGAGTGCACCAGAGAACCTACTTCATTTTCTATTGCTTTGCAAAGATTTTTTTCTTGCTCAAGTAAATTAGCTTTTATATGTTCATAGTGTCTTTGAAAAGTATTATGATCAATATTTCTTTCACATCATCTACTACAATGTCATCAAATGGAGTACAAGGGGCCAGACAGGTAGGTGGGATGGTGCCATGCACACAGTAGAACTAGATTCCATCATACAATCATGTATGTTCCCTGAATTCACCAACTGTGGTCTCTGAGCAATGAGCCAAGAGTAAGTCGTGAGCAACATTGGATGTTGGTCAAGATCTAAAATAAAATAAAGCAAAATGCAGATAAAGTAATACAGATAAAATTAAGTAAAATACAAATAAATTAGGAGATAACCTTGATGAAAATTTAATAGGTAATACTAACATGTTTTTATTAGAAACTTGATATCTCAACTTTCTGTTTTCTCTACTGTTAATTATATTTGTATGTTCATATAAAAATGCAGTAACTGGTATGGTTGTTTTCATAATTATTATCAGTACAGAATAGTTATTCCACATATCAGACATTTAATATGCTGCATTGTTAATATGCCTTACCCTATTCCTCACCAAAAATATAAACCTCATATAAAACTAGTCATCTTTGCATAATCAGGAAATAAGGAAATTGAGACTTCCAAAAATAACGTATTCTTAAATTATGATGGTAATGTCATAACAACATTTCCACATTTATGCACTTACTATACGTATGTATATATACATATATAGTCTACATAAACTTGTATGTGTGGGAGCAAGTGTGGGACATTCCTGGCATTCCATATGGTCGCCTGAGGTCACTAGGTGTGATCCCTGAGTCTAGAGACAGGAGTCATCCCTGAGAATTGCTGGTTATGGCACTAAAACAAACAAATGGCAAACAAAAATGTGTGTGAGATGAGAGAGAGAGTAAGAGAGAGAGAGATGGAATGGGAAGATGGATGGAGTGGGGGAAAAGAATTGGGGGAGAGAGAAATCTAGAGATCTTTCCAATAATGTAACTCTTTGATGGAAAGGGTCCTTCAATACGGTTCTCTGTCTACAAAAAACTCCCTGCATTTTTCCACCAATCAGACCTGGATTCAAGATGTGATATTACTCAGGCCCTGCAGTGTTGGATATTGCACTTGCCACTCTGATGGCGTGGTGGGGGGTTGTAATTTCAGAAAATACCTTGCAATACCCAGAGGCCTCCAGGTTCACCTGATGATTCTGACAGGCTATGACAGTCATGTGACTCAAAACCTTTTTTTTAATCTTTATTTATTTGCAAATTGGTTACAATCATGTTGTTAATTGGATTTTAACCATAAAATGCACACCCACCTTCACCTGTGCAACTTTTCTCTCACCATTGTCCTCCCATTTCCTACCTACTCCCACTCCATGCCTATCTCCAAGACAGGCATTGTATTTCTCTCTATCATTGTCATGGGAGCTGTTAGAAACACAAAGACTCTTTATAAAATTTTAGCAGCATTATTAGATATTAAACCAATGCAGGTGAATCCCACACTTTGAATTACACATTATGCAAAGGTTCATTACTTATGCTGTCCATATTTTATGGGATTTGTTGAATAAAACCAAAATGTCCACTACTTCAGAATATCTACAGTAAAGCAAGACATTATAAGTATTCACTGCATGTTAAATGAACAAATGAGTAAATGGATTAAATTAAGTTTCAGCTGCACTCATGTAGCTGTAGGGTCTGTATATAAATAACACTTTAATAATCGGTGCAATTGAGAATAAAATAGCCAATTTTAGAGATTTTTCTCCCCATTAAAGGAAGACACAAGGAAAAAGCACAGTTCATGTACCATTAGGCACTTTAATATCAGCTGCCATGATTCTCTGAAGTGCTGGGAATTTGGTATAAGGAGGAGCAATGACTGTGCCTTGACTTACTAGGTCCTGTTTAAGTTTCCGATTACAGATGAGAAAAATAAGTGCAAGGGGCTTTACTTTCTAGGAATATTGATGAGTGTGAATATTCAGTGAGTTCTCTGAGACATTGATTTAACTATTCATTTAATCTCCCCAGAATTTCTTTTATCCAAGAAAAAACAGGCTCTGTAAATATTCAAGCAAAATCTCTGTTTGACAAAATTACTATTTTTTTTCCTTTTCATATTTTTAAATTATGGGGTGGAGGAAATGCTAGGGGTACTCTAAGCTGACTGGTGGATTAGCACTGTCTCCCCAAGATGTGGCCCTGCTCAGATCCTATAGTTCCAGGGACAATGTCACTACCTGGGGTGCTCAGAATCCACCAATGCTAAACCCAGTTTCTGGGAGGTCATACAGTGCCAAGGATTGAACCCTGGTAACTTGTATGTGTTCTACATATATGCTATCACCTAAGTTACTCCTTTTAGCTTAAAGAATAATATCATTATAAGTATCCAGATTATTGGTCAAAAATATCCAAGTGGTATTCCATTTTCACTAGTCCTTGAGAAGGTCCTATCGAAGTATGAGTAGTCAAAGGAATATAAAAATATAATAAAGAATAGTTTTCCATACTACGAAAAACTGGGAGAGTGTAACATGAGTGTAACATAAGGTGAGGTGGTTGCCTTGAGTGCAGCAAGCATGAGTTTGATCCTTGGTATGCAATATGGTCTCCTGATCACTTCCAGAACTGATCCATGTGCAAACTTCCATGAGTAAGCATTGAGTGCCACCAGGTATAACCCAAAAATGAACAAATGTGTTGAAAACAGTCTTCAAAGTATGCATAAAACAATGTGTGAATTATGTATGAAATATGAATCTGCTACAGAGGACTTCTACTTGAGTCTTTCATCCTGTGTGTCTTCAGAGGCCCTCAAATACACGAAAGAATGTATCCAAGCTATAGCTCATGAGTGCAATCTGGCAACTCTCTGACTTCATTTATTTACATTTATAGTGCCTAGGTTATAATTAAAATTTATGTTGGAGAAATAGTAGAGGCTGTATGTGCCTTGCACATTGATCACCAGTGAATATGGAAGGGGTGCTCCATGCATGACATAATTGGTCCCAGTGGTAGGGTCCAAGTTGACTCCTCAAGATGGCTGAGAGTCAGAGATCACCTCCGTTAACTCAAGATGCAAAGGAGAATTTATTCGACTAGCTGAGGTCCCAATACATTCCAACTAGTGGAGATGACCAGGGCCCTGAGTTAAATCTTCAAGCAGTTAATTTAGAGTTCTTCGGGCTTCAACAATTCATGCATTTCATTGGTTAATACAATAATGCAAGCATTTTAGCCACTTGAACAGAAAGCATATCATGCTTAGGGTTGACGTCCCAACTTATTGATAACTCAACTTTGAGTCAAGGAGTCGTTGTCTGGTGGAACATTTGGACCCATTTACTTTCTCTATTTATGCAGAACATAGAGGGTCCTTGCCCTTTACAGGATTCATGTTGCAGTTTTATCTTTGGGCTAACACCCACTGTCTATGGGGAAGTTATAGAGTGGAAAAACATTTTACAGTGACTTTAGTGGGGTCTTAGAACCAACTTGGTCTTAGGCACAGGGGGCTTTGTTCTTAACACCAATGTGCAGAGTCAACAATTTAATTTAAATTATAAATTTACTTATTTTTATATTTAAGTTGGTAAGTTTATTTATTGATGATTAGATCTTTTATAATATCTTTACTTAAGCACCATGATTATGAACATGTTTATAGTTGGGTTTCAGTTATAAATTATTGAAATTATTTATTTAATATTCATTTAGATTTCTGCACCACATGGAGCTATGTTCTATGCTTACACGTGGCTTTGCACTCAGAAATCATTCCTGGTGGTGCTCAGGATATCAGAAATTGAACCACTTGGTTTCTTGCTTAACTCTACCCACTATGCTATCTTTCTAATTCATGAAATGCTCTTAGAGAGTTTAAACTATTCCTAGCCCTAGATACTGACATTCATTTTCTTTCTGAATATAATGTTAACATTTATAAATATTAATAAACTGGCATTTGACAAGGACTAATTTGACTCCCTAATTATTTTAATTTAAATTAACTGTAGAATGTTTTGTATTTTTATTTTCAGAAACAATATTTAAAAAAGAAATATGAAGCTAGATAAAAATTCTGATATACTTGGAAAGAAATGATACTGACACAAAGTCCAGAGAGTATAATCAAAAAATAATTATATTATAAGATATAATATATTATATAAATTTATATAATATTATTTATATTATATATATAAAATATTATACTAATGTAAAATAATTATATTTTACTGATAGGTTAGTCTCTTCAGAATATTGAATAACAGAAATGGAAAACACTTATAGTATACAATGCAATCCAGTTATATTTCAGAAAACTTTAGCTGTATTATTAGAAGTGAAATTTATCACTAAATGTATTTCCCTGATTTTAAGTAAAATATTTTTATTGTTAGAAAATTAAGGAGAGGTAGACACAGAGGGGACCACTTTCTCTAGCAGCCCGGGGATGATGGTGGGGGATATGGGTTGCAGGAAGGGAACGGGGGTGGAGGGAGGACAAATCTATTGATGGAAATTCCCTTGATTCAATGTTAATGTGTACATAAATTACTACTGTGAAAGATATGTAAGCCAAGATGGTCAAAATAAAAATTAATAAAAAGAGAGAGGAAAAAAAAAGAAAATGAAGGAGAGGGGCTGGAGAGATAGCATGGAGGTAGAGCATTTGCCTTGCATGCAGAAGGACAGCAGTTCGAATCTCGGCATCCCATATGGTCCCCAAGCCTGCCAGGAGCGATTTCTGAGCGTAGAGCCAGGAGTAACCCCTGAGCGCTGCTGGGTGTGACCCTCCAAAAAACAAACAAAAAATTTAAGGAGAGGAAAAACTTATACCAGTTTATTATATGTACAAGATGATTTAAGAGTATTAGGTGCTAAACATCATAGACTGACATTTATCATGTACATTAGCGTGAGTCTTTATGTAGAATAACTGGCTAGGTGCTGTTTGCAGTGTACCAGGTACATTACCCAGATAATTTTCTTTTATCTTCAAACTAATATTATCATCTCTAATTTACTAAGGTTTTCTAAATTAACTTGACTCAGACCACACAGCTAGTGCATGTTAAGACAAAGATGTAAATCTCTTTTTATCTCTGAATTTTATGATTTTCTTACCTTCTAAATTGACTTCTCTTTCTGGTCCCTAGCATAAATAGTCCCAAACTAAATTTCTGGCTTGTTTTCTCTTGGTGTTGCTAATTTTCCAGGGGATTTTTTTTTATTTCAGTCACTTCTTTATTAATACATGAATTAAAGCCCTTTCTGTCACGTGAAACACTTTCACTTGAGAGTCTAGATTCATAAAGTGAAAACATGATCCTTTTAAAGGAAAAAGGTGCCAGCATCTTAGCTTTCCAGATTCTAGTATTTATCACAGGCTCTCTCTACCTTTGACACCTGCCTGCAGATACACTGATGCTGGTCTTTGTCTCAAGGGTTAAAGGAAAAAAACAAAAACAAAAACAAAAACAAAGGACCTTAGTAGTTGCTTTTTGGAAGAGATATTGAAAATAGAAATATTTCCACATTAATCCAGGTTTAATGTGATTTTAAATATTTCTTCTTGGAAGCTTTCCAAACCTTGTTATGCAGACTTCCCTTTGATTCCAGGTTCCCAATATTTAAGTTTTGAGTTCACCTAGAGTTAGTTTCTGCTAACTCAAAAGTTTTAACTTAAATATATATGTACATAAATATACGTATGTGTAAATGACTTATATATAATATATCAATAATTCATTATATAATATACAATATGTGATATATAAATATCTAATATGGTTATATGTTAGTTATATATAATATATATGTTTATATAGGAAAATATATAAAATAAACATTTTAATGTAATACATGTATTCATATATAACACTATATATGTATCCACAAAAGTTAGTGTTATAGTGAAAATAACTCTATATATGCATGACACTGACATAGATATTGATACATGCACACTACACATTGAATCATTATACCTTTAAATGATCACCTTAATTTCACTGACAAGGTACATTAAGTGTTTTAAAACATTAAGTGTTTTAAACCATAGTTTTATTTTTAAACTTTAATATTTAAAAAGCATGGTTCTATTTACTATTTGTAACCTACAGGATTGTGCATGTGTGTGTGTGTGTGTGTGTGTGTGTGTGTGTGTGTGTGTCTGGATATGTTTTATATTCTGACTGAAACCTGATAGCTCCAGACTAGGAAATATTATAGAACATTTTGAAAATTAATTGACATTTATAGCCTCTTCCTTTGTGACATTACATAATCTTCATCTTGCAGACCATAAATCAGTCCTTTGTTGTTTTCAGCATCTGATCTTTTAGTATTGATTATTGCCTAGCCAGTCCAAACAGATTCTAGTAATGTACAGCAAAATATGTCATTTTCAGATAAAAGGTAACAGTGAGGTCAAACAGACAGCTCTACTTCAGGATGTTTTATTGATAAAAAAAAATAAAGATGCTAAAATTTTGAGGAAAATAGCTAAAGCAACATATAAAATTTACTGAGAAATGCTGAAAAGCCAAAACCAAAATAAAACACTTAAATTCTCATAGTTAATATGAAATTCAGATAAAGGGTAAACAATTCTACCAACTTCCACATTGTCTTAAAATGAGATAAGATTTATCGACAAATATGAGAAATTAGAGCATTAGTATTGCAGGTAATATGGCTGCTTTTTACTGTCTTGACCAGGATTTGATTTCTGGTTTCACATGTGATCCCTTAAACTCCTCCAGGAACCTGAAGTAAGTGTTGAGTCAGAGCCAGTAGTAATCCAAAACTTACTGTTAAAATGATTATAGCCAGTTGTGGTTCAAAAGCTATATATTTTTTTTCAAGGCAGTTATATATTTTGTCATTTTAAAAAATGTTCAATTGAATCACCATAAGATACAGAGTCACAAAGTTGTTCAAGATTGAGTTTCGGTCTTACAATGAACCAACACCCATCCATTTATTCGCCTGTCCAAATTTCCCAACATAAATGTCCCAGTTTTACTTTTTCACTGTTTACACAAGCTAAGTTCTCAAAATTTTTTGAGAGATAAGTCATTGCTCTGTAAAAGTCATGCCAGTATTGAGATGCTTGTTTCAACAAGATTATCATAAAATAGATCTATAAAATGAAATTTGTGATAATCATCATATTTCAAAATGGTGTTACTAAAGTAATTTTTTGAGGATTTACTATATTGATTTCAGCCTTTTGGGTTATTTTTTCCACTCATTCAGCTTGGTGACCTACTATTAAACTTTCCCATACCATTAATTTGTGTTTTATTGGACTAGGAATACTATGAAATTTGGAGTTACACTGTCACTTATAGTGGCACATTCTCTAAAAGCTATGGCGCTGAAATAGTTGGCT
The DNA here is from genome assembly GCF_024139225.1 of Suncus etruscus. NCBI lineage: Eukaryota > Metazoa > Chordata > Mammalia > Eulipotyphla > Soricidae > Suncus > Suncus etruscus. The sequence goes on from NC_064864.1 coordinate 3,758,217, forward strand.
GGAAAAATTGTTGAGATTTAGTTGAGGAATTGGGATATTTCTATTCCATAAAATATCAGATGTGGACAAAGGCTGCTGGTCCTTCTGGAGAGGGAGGGTGAGGATGAGTCCTTCTGGCAGTGTGAGACATTGGTTGGAGCAATTTGGTAGTCTTCGTTGCGAGAAAGCACCAGTGTTAAAAACACATACCAGTCAATCTGGAAGATTGGGTAGCTAAGCCTTATGTTCCATCTTGGGAGGTGATGGGGAGAATTTGAACAACCCCATTATCAGACCAGAATGATTTTTTTTGGCAAGATTCGGTAGTTTGGCATTATTTTCAAGATTAATTGTGGATCATTGCCATTTCTATTACAGAAAATATTATGTGCAGAGAGTGCATCTAAAATACAGAAAATATTAAGTGCTGAGAAATCTTGGTGGAACTTAGGGGAAATGTAGCTGTTCCCATTTTGAGAAGACTCATAATTCTCAGCCCCAATCGGTTTATCAGGGATATTCAAAGACTTGACATTATTTTCAGGATTATTTGTGGATCTTAGACATTTCTGTGCTACAAAATGTTGGTTGTGGACCCATGGAGGTGGTGTTGCAGAGTCTATTAGAAGTTCCCATTCTGACAATATACCAGAGTTTTCAACCTATATTGCTGTAACTAAGAAAATCGGATTATTGATGGTTTTTCATGCTTATTTGTGGAGCTGGGCCTTTTCTATAACAGAAATGTGGGTTGTAGATAAAGACTGTTGATATTTTCAGCAGGGGGTATGGAAAGGTTGAGGATATCTGTCCATCACATTCAGAGAAGATACAAGAGTTCTCCTTCCATTTTGGTCAACATGCGAGATCTGTTTGCTTAAGGCTCTTTTCAGGATCATTTGTGGGTCATTTCTTTTAAAACACAACAATTATAAAGCAATGATTTAGAAAGAGAAATAAAGTAAATCTGAACTCTAAGAGGACTGATGAATCTGAATGTTAACTTTAAAGTTAATATTAAGTTGAATATGTAAAGTTACATTCTTTCCACTTAAATTATTAAATATTGAATATACACAATATAAAAATGAAATTTCAACATTAATGTTAAATATAAAGTATGTTTCACTTCAGTTGAAAAAAAAAGATTACCTTTCAATGAGCTTTAGATATTGTATGGAAAGAGTAAATCACACATTCTCAGAAAGTCTCTTAAAGGTTCTATGCAGAATCAAGAAATGAGAGTTTGGCCATTTCATCTCAGTTTTACAAGAAAGTGGTGATGGTTGAAAGTTAATATTATCTGACTGAATGAGATGTCCACAGAAGTAAATCAAAGTTGATCCTCTTTTTTCTTTACTATTGAAACCTACAGAGATGGGAAAATATCAAACCATATATAAAAATATTTCCAGAAATATTTCAAAACAACACTCCAAACAGTAAAATAAATAAATAAATAAATAAATAAATAAATAAATAAATGCATTCATTTTCTATTAGGTTATAGTTATAAGTACTGAGACTAGGCAAGATTAGGAAATCGCATGAATATAGCTAAACTAATAAAATTTGAGAACCTAATGAAAATCAAGAAATGTGCAATTTTTAAGGAGCATTCACTGCATAATACATGATTCTTTCTCATAACATTTTTATTCTAAGATCCTGAAATGGCATATGTTGAAACAAAATGATACACATAGGGTAACATGAAAGAACCAAGTTAAAAATGAGAAATAGAAGCCAGAGTGATAGCACAGCAGTAGGGGGTTTGCCTTGGGTTAGATTTCCAGCATCCCATATGGTCCCCAGTGCCAGGAGAGATTTCTGAGCACATAGGCAGGTGTAACCTCTGAGTGTCGATGGGTGTGTCCCAAAACTAAAAAAAAAAAGTGAGAGAAACAATACTAATTCTAAACATGTGAAATGTTTCATAATTTCAAATAGGTTGTCTTGAAAGTTAATATATCAAAATATGGAATCAAGGCATGCATTATGAGTAGAATTTAGGCTGCTGAATGTAGAGAGAATATGAATTCATTCATTCTGATCTATGAAAATAAGGTAAATCAAGAATGTTAAAAATACAGGACATATTCATGGAACAAGTCCAAGAAATCTATACAAAATATATTTCCCACTCCCTTATAAAAGCTTGATTCATTCTACATTCTTGTTGTCATCTACCTTTGAGTTAGTGACACTGATGCAAACTAACAGTCATTCTAAAAACTGCAAATAGCTTTATCAAAGTTAGCAGAAGTTTTGTAAATATAAAAATTATTAGAGGACATAATTTATCCATCACTAAAATTGGGGTCATTTGACATGGTTTATTCGAGATTTTTAACAACAATTTTTCAATTATCTCAACTTGACCTCTTGAATGAGGTATTATATTTTAAAAATCCCCGATCATATGGTAGATTTTATATTAAATATAGAGAAAGAACTATATAGAAGCATATTATAAAGATAGACTGAGAGGATGGGAAAATCTACGCCTGCCCAGTGATTCCCGACTGTGAGAAATGTGAGTGTTGCCTGTGTGTATTTTTCCATTGTCCTGTCTCCTGAACCTCTTGGGAGTGGGCCGAAAAGGGCCATGCACTCTTTCTAATGAAAGAACGCCACTGCAGGCTGTGCCTGTCTCTCTTTCCTAAATACCTGAAGCTCTCCTCAGAGGCCTAGGGAGCACACCCCCAAAAAACTGTCACCTAGAGGCCGTAGAATAGCATGGCCACTCTGCTACACTATGTGGCCACGCACTTTTTCTAACCAAGGAACCCCACCGCAACACGCAGAAAAAAATCACACTACAAGCGTGACAATGGGGAAACCTCGCAGGCAAACACCATGCACAGAGAATGAAGATGATATCTTGGATGACCTAAAATATTCCAACCCTCTGATTAACCTTTTGGATAAGGAGTTTAGAATAGAAATATGGAAGACATTTGTAGAACTCAAGAAAAGCATAGATCAATCTGAACAGAACACAAAGACAAATCTGAAAACTACAAATTGAAAACACAGTAGCTCAACTCAAAAACTCAGTGGATGGCCTCACCAGCAGGTAACAGCAGCTGAGGACAGAATCGGCGTGCTGAAAATGAGATGCATAAAAACTCAACACAGCAGAAGAAATTGGAAAAGAACCTTAAGACAAACAATCAGGCAATGCAAAAAGTACTCAAGGAATGTGAACAGATGAAAAGTCTTTGATAAACTCAACAGAAACAACATAAGAATCATTTGAGTCATTGAGGCCCAAGTAGGAGATCTCCAGAAAGAATCAATTGTCAAAGACATCATCAAAGAGATACTCCCAGAGTTAAAGACTACATGTAATCAAACCCTGCATGCCCAAAGAGTACCAGATAAAAGAGACCCCCCCAAAAAAAAAACAAACCCCAAGACACATCCTTGTTATGATGACAAATCCCACAGATAGAGATAGAATACTGAAAGCAGCAAGATCAAAAAGGGAAATTACATTCAAAGGAGCATCCCTAAGACTTACAGCAGACATGTCACAAGAAACTCTCAAGGCCAGAAGACAGTGGTGGGATATTGTGACAAGACTGAATGAAATGAATGCCTCACCGAGAATACTACACCCAGCCCGACTCACGTTCAGGTTTGAAGGAAGGATACATAGCTTCATAAATAAACAACAGCTCAGAAACTACACAGATGAAAAACCAGCCTTAAAGGAAAAACTGAAAGGTCTATTTTAAGGAGAGAGACCAACAAACACAGCAAACTTATCTACAAAAATGACATTAAATGCTATGACAATCATCTCCCTCAATGTCAATGGACTAAATTCACCAATTAAAAGACAGAGTGGCAAAATGGATCAAAAAGATGAATCCAACCTTCTGCTGCCTACAAGAAACACACCTGAATAATCAGAACAAACAGACTCAAAATCAAAGACTGGAGGAAAATCATCAAAGCAAACAACACCCTTAAAAAACTGGGGTGCCATATTAATATCTGATGACACCAACTTTATACTCAGAAAAGTTTTAAGGGACAAAGATGGACAATATGTACTAATCAAGAGATATGTGCATCAGGAAGAAATCAGACTATTAAACATATATGTACCCAATGAGAGACCAGCAAATTATCTAATACAATTACTGACAAATCTGAAAGAACACATAAATAATAACACAATAATTGTGGGAGACCTCAACATGACCCTGTCAACACTTGATAGGTCAACCAGACTAATACCCAACAAAAACATACTAGCCCTGGAAAGAGTAATGGAAGAAAGAGGACTAGTTTATATATAGGACACTCCACCCCAAAAAACCTGGATACACATTCTTCTCCAATGTACATGGGTCATTCTCTAGGATAGACTACATGCTGACACATAAAACATACCTTCATAAAATCAAGAGGATAGAAATCTTGCAGGCTAACTTTGCTGACCATAAGGCTCTGAAATTAGATGTGAACTACAAAGGCACACAGAAGTAAAACTTTAACAATTGGAAAGTAAACAGCCTGCTACTGCACAAGCAGTGGGTCTGAGATAAAATCAAACAGAAAATCAAAACTTTCCTGGAAACAAATGATGATGAAGACACAAACTGCCAGAATCTATGGGACACAGCAAAAGCAGTCCTGAGGGGCCGGGCGGTGGCGCTGAAGGTAAGGTGCCTGCCTTGCCTGCGCTAGCCTTGGAAGGACCTCGGTTCGATCCCCCGGTGTCCCATATGGTCCCCCAAGCCAGGAGCAACTTCTGAGCACATAGCCAGGAGTAACCCCTGAGCGTTACCGGGTGTGGCCCAAAAACCAAAAAAATGAAAAAAAAAAAAAAAGCAGTCCTGAGAGAAAAATTTATAGCTTTACAAGCACACATCAGGAAGGAAGAAGGGGCATACCTGAATAACTTAATGATGCAGCTCATAAAATTAGAAAATGAACAACAAAAGGAATCAAAAATAGGGAGACAGAAGAAAATACCAATGCTTAAAGCAGAAATCAATGAAAGAAATCAAGAAATCAATCCGAAAGATCAACGAAAGCAGAAGTTGGTTCTTTGAAAAAATAAAAAAGATTTATAGACAATTGGCAAAACTCACAAAGAAAGAGAAAGAGAGAAACCTGATAACCCTAATTAGAAATGAAAAGGGGGAGATCACGACAGATATTGCAGAGATCCAAAGGGTAATCAGAGACTACTTTGAGAAACTTTATGCTACTAAACATGAGAACCAAGAAGAAATGAAAAAATTCTTTGACACTTATAACCTTCCACAGTTAAGGGAGGAGGATGTAGCATATCTAAACACCCCCATCACTATTGAGGAAATTGAAACTATAATAAAACATCTGCCCAAAAAGAAAAGCCCAGGCCCAGAGGAATTTACTAATGAATTCTTTCAAACCTTTCAAGAGGAGCTACTACCAATCCTAGCCAGGCTCTCCCATGAAATTGAAAAAACGGGAACACTCCCAAACAGCTTTTATGAAGCCAATTATACCAAATCCAGACAGAGATGCTGCCAAAAAAGAAAATTACAGAGCAATATCCCTGATGAATGCTTATGCAAAGATCTTCAGACAAAATCCTGGCAAATAGTATCCAATGTATCATCAAGAAGATCATACACTACGACCAAGTAGGTTTCATCCCAGGAATACAAGGATGGTTTAACATCCATAAATCTATCAAGATCATACACAACATCAACAAGAAAAACAAAAATCACATGATCATATCAATAGATGCATAGAAAGCATTTGATAGGGTCCAAAAGCCATTCTTGATAAAAAATATCTCAGCAAGATGAGAATGAAAGGAACCTTTCTCAATCTAGTTAAAGCCATATACCACAAGCTAATGGCAATTATCCTCAATGGAGAAAAACTAAAAGCCTTTCCTCTAAATTTTGGTACAAGACAAGGCTGTCTGCTCTCAACACTCCTCTTCAACATAGTATTAGAAGTGCTTGCTATAGCTATCAGGCAAGAAAAAGATATCAAGGGAATACAGATAGAAAAGGAAGAAGTTAAGCTCTCACTGTTTGCATATGACATGATACTCTATTTAGAAAACCCTAAAGACTCTACCAAAAAGCTTCTAGAAACAATAGACTCATATAAGCAAGGTAGCAGGCTATAAAATTAACACACAGAAATCAATGGCCCTTTATACACCAATAATAATAGGGAAGAGATGGACATCAAGAAGGCAATCCCATTCACATTAGTGCCACACAAAGTCAAATATCTTGGAGTCAACTTGACCAAAGAAGTGAAGGAACTATACAAAGAAAACTATAAAGCCCTGCTCCAAGAAATATGAGAGGACCCATGGAAATGGAAACACATACCCTGCTCATGGATTGGCAGGATTAACATAATTAAAATGGCAATACTCCCCAAAGCATTGTCCAGATTTAATGTGATCTCTTTAAAGATACCCATGACATTCTTCAAAGAAGTGGATCAAACACTTATAAAGTTCATCTGGAAAAATAAACACCCTTGAATAGTTAAAGTACTCCTAGGGAAAAAGAAATGGGAGGTATTACTTGCCCCAACTTTAAACTGTACTACAAAGCAATAGTTATCAAAACAGCATGGTATTGGAATAAAAACAGACCCTCAGATCAGTGGACTGGGATTTTGTTCTCAGACAATGTTCCCTAGACATACAATCACCTAATTTTTGACAAAGAAGCAAGAAATCTCAAGTGGAGCAGGGAAAACCTCTTCAACAAGTGGTGTTGGCAGAATTGGTTAGCTACTTGCAAAAAAGTGAACATAGACCCCCAGTTCACATCATGTACGAAGGTAAAAATCCAAATGGTTTAAAGACCTTGATATCAGATTTGATACCGTAAGGTATATAGAACAAGACGTCGGTAAAACACTCCATGACATTGAGACTAAAGGCATCTTCAAGAAGAAAACTGCACTTTCCAAACAAGTGGAAGCAGAGATCAACAGATGGGAATACATTAAGCTGAGAAGCTTCTGCACCTCAAAAGAAATAGTGCCCAGAATATAAGAGCCACCCACCGTGTGGGAAAAACTATTCATCCAATACCCATCAGAAAAGGGGCTAATATCCAAAATATACAGGGCACTGACAGAACTTTACAAGAAAAAAAAAACATCTAATCCCATCAAAAAATGGGGAGAAGAAATCAACAGACACACTGATAAAAAAGAAATAACAATGGCCAAAATGCACATGAAAAACGCTCTTCATTAGTGATCATCAGGGAGATGCAAATCAAAACAACGATGAGATACCATCTCACATCACAAGAGATTGGCACACATCATAAAGAATGAGAACAATCAGTGCTGGAGGGGATGTGGAGAGAAAGGAACTCTTATCCTGTGCTGGTGGGAATGCCGTCTAGTCCAACCTCTATGGAAAGCGATATGAGATTCCTCCAAAAACTGGAAATTGAGCTCCCATTTGACCTAGCTATTCCACTCCTAGGGATATACCCTAGGAACATAAGAATACAATACAAAAACCCTTCCTCACACCTATATTTATTGCAGCACTATTCATAATAGCCAGGCTCTGGAAACAACCAAGATGCCCTTCAACAGATGAATGGCTAAAGAAACTGTGGTACATATATACAATGGAATATTATGCAGCTGTCAGGAGAAATGAAGTCATGAAATTTTCCTATACATGGATGTACATGGAGTCTATCATGCTGAATGAAATAAGTCAGAGGGAGAGAGAGACGCAGAATAGTCTCACTCATCTATGGGTTTTAAGAAAAATAAAAGTCATTTTTGCAACAATCCTCAGAAACAATGAGAGGAGGGCTGAAACTTCCAGCTCACTTCATGAAGCTCACCACAAAGAGTGGTGAGTGCAGTTATAGAAATATCTACACTGAGAACTACCATAATCATGTGAATGAATGAGGAAACTGGAAAGCCTGTCTGAAGTACAGATTGGGGTGGGGTGGGATGAAGGGAGATTTGGGACATTGGTGGTAGGAATGTTGCACTGGTGAAGGGGGGTGTTCTTTACATGACTGAAACCTAATCACAATCTTATTTGTAATCGAGATGTTTAAATAAAGAAAAAATGAAAGAAAATAAAGTAACATACATAAATATGCAAGAAAAGAAATATAGACTGAACATTCTGTCCCTATGTGTCGATTTACCAGATAACTTCTAGATTGTGCATGTTTCATGTTGTTTCTGGTTTCTGACTCTCTCTCTCTCTCTCTCTCTCTCTCATGCTAAGAGGCAGAATCCAGAGGCTATAAAATTCAGGGCAAGTTCTCTGTCATTGAGTCCCATTTCTTGCCAACCTGTGCCTTTCTCTGTAAAAGGAAATTTTAATTAATGTTCTCCTAATGAAAAAGTATCATGGTACTAAGACAATAACAATCCAGTGAGGGCTCTTTTTTTTTTTTTTTTTTTTTTGAGCAGCTGAAACTCTGCAAGTGATTGATTTGGCCATAGGATGTCATCAGTGTTCTATGGAGTACCTGCTGAGTGAGTGCTGTGACATGAGCACTAAAGTTAAGTGCAGTAATTTCTTTATCGCTTTGATAGCATATTGGCATACCACTTAGTTAGCAGTATGGAAATGTCATCTAGCAATAACATTTTCTAAAGCAGAAATCTATATACAGATACTGAACTATGAATTTGACAAGCTTCATTCTCAAGATTAAGTCAAATGCTAATGCAAATAGATAAAATAATCGAATGCTATGGCCATGTATTTTATTTTATTTCTGGTTTCCACTGATCAAGGGAATAATGATTTTTCTTTCCTGGTAATTCTAGAAATGAGATCTATGTTGGACATTTTGGAAAATCGAGTGTTCAAAGTTACTTTTACTTCATTTTGAAGCATACCTGGCATTCTTAGTGCTTAATTCTGGATCCATGCATAGGAATCACTATAAGGAAGGAATCGTATGTGGTGCAAAGTTCGAAATCAAGTTGGCCTCATTATAAGAAAAAGCACCCTACCTGCTGTTCTATTCCTCACCCACAAAGAAGTATTTTTGCTAATTTCAAACTTACACATATATACATGTAACATTTTAATATGGTCTGGAAAATAAGGAAATATATAATTATATATGTCTAATGGATGTTATCAATCCAGTAAAATTTTAACCAACACTAAAAAAAATTTACTATTGCAAATTAATATTTTATAATTACAGATCAATATTTTATAAAAATTGTGGTTTCATATTATTTCATATAAACCAGTAACACTTTGTGACTATAAAATTATTTAAAATATAAAATTATGAAATATGTAAAAATATTATATAAATCTTGAAGTATTTGCCAAAACATAAAAGATTTTAGTCCCACAAAGCCTTTCCTTTTTTCTCTCCTCTTGAATTTAAACATTTTGTTAACACTTCCTTCTTCTTGCTTTTAGATGAAGTCAATTGTTGAATGTTTGCCTAAACCCTTTCGGGTCTTTTTCTTTGTATTTGTATGGTTCTTGATAATTGAAAAGATATTAATAATTGGATACATTTAAAGTTAGGTTATCTTAGTTTAGGATAGAGTTCTAGCAGTGTAAGGACATCAGGTCCCTATGGAGAGTTTAAGTTTGTTCTTTTATTATGTCTTGGTTATCTAAGTCTTCTAAGTAGGATTTAGATTGCTATTATACTTTCTATCATAAAACACAATTAATCCTTTCAAGTTTCTCAAGGTCTTTGTTGGTACCAGAGACATAAATAAACGTAAGTGGTACAAGTTACAATGACCTTTGTTTGGCCATGTAGAGTTTACTTTGTCTTCACTAAGGAGTGATAGCACATTATCAGAACAATAAATTTTGATTGATTTTCTTGCTTCCATTGTTATCTGATTTCTATATTTAATTATTTTTATAATTTGTTGAACTAACATAATTTAATGAAGGACTAACTAAGGGTATCTTATCATATTTGTTCATTAAATAAGCATTAGATTATATACACAGAAGGTCAAGAGAAATAAAAGTAAACATTTTCTCAGAAAATACTATACAACCAAATAAGTTCATATCTAATAGAGATTGGAACACACAAATCTCATAGTGCAATGGGACCTTACACCCTGAACATTGATATAATGACCTGGCACAGGCCTCAGAAGAATGGGCATCCTCCATTCACCTCTGAACCAGGGAAACTATCTACAAAACATCCAAGGTTTTTTATAACAACACCTGGAAGCAATCCTCTACCAGGAAAGACCCTACCACGGCTCTGACATCGACCTGCTCAAAAGAGACTTCCCTTAGCACTAAGAAGACTGGACAACAACAACGACCTGCTTACAGGACAGGGTTCACTAATTTGCCCTTTAATTGTGTGGTGAAACGAAAGGACGCTCTGCACCATCCTAACTGCAATGTAGGTTAGGCAGATTCCAGGATTTTTAATACAGAAACATGTTACCAACAACAGAGACTGTGTGAAAAATAAAAGTATTTGCACTACAGACAATGACCTGGATTGGACAACCTAGTTTGCCTGGAGCCTAGAGTTGGTCTTATGCCAGGAAACCTCAGGGGTAGGGTCTCCATGTATTTAGGCCAAGGCTTTCCCTTTCCATGTCCCTCATATTTTGGTGAGCCTATGCAAACAATAATTGCCACTCGAACACCGTTTTTACTGTGCTCCTTGGACTCTAATCCTTAAGAAAAACAAACCACCTAAACTTTTGAGGTTAACTTAAACTAATATGCATGTGCATGGAAATATAAAAAAGTACTTTGCCTTCAATGTTTAAGGAGTTACATAAGTTTTATGTCTTAAGATTGCTTTGTGTGCTGCTAAGAAATATTATATACTACAATCTGGGGGCTTGAGGGACAAAGTCATTGTACATGGGTTCTGTTTTATTTTTCTTAATGTTCTTTGGCTGAAAGTTCAAAGTTAAGATATCAGCAATGGGTCTACTGAGAATTCTGTTTATGGGTGACTGTCCTTCCACTTCAACTTTACCTTGTCCTCTCTCTTTGCATCTTTGTTCTCATAATTTAACATAAAAAATTAATACAAAAGTAAACATTTTCACTTTGCTTTACACAATGTTCATTAGATGATGTTAAGAGCATGATAAGTGCTATACTTAGGGAAAATAATTTTAATATGTCAATGCACATACATTCAGATGCATATAAAATGCATATGTATTTATTTAAACACAATATTTTCTGATCTAAAATATTTTAACAAGAGAAATCTACCTTTGTTTTTTGCCAATATTTTGTATACAGATATATATGCAAAACTATAGAAAGCTATATTAATTGTACATTTTAAACATTTAGCTTCACGCAGTAATAGATTGCTTCTGGAAGTCTCATACAAAAAAAGAAAATGACAAAGATTTCACAAGAAAGCTGGAGGACAAAGGAAGATGAAAGGAATTGAGTTTATTCAGCTTAGAGAAAAGTAACTCAGGGGCAAAGTAATAATGTTCTTTACACAAGTGTGGACTTCTCAGAGAGAGAGAGCAATAGCTTTTTAGGGTGTGGTTTTTCCAGTACAATCCCTGCTGGCCAAGAGTGCACTTAAAGAAAGAGAAGGCTTTACTTTATAATTAACTAGGGTCAAGAGATTCATTTTGAAATCTTTCTTGGAGAACAGCAGTAAAAATTCTCCACTGTCAGCACTAATATCAGAAGGAATAAAAGTGAATTCACTCCTCTTCAGTATGAAAACTTCTAGTTTTAAAGTATGATTTTAAAATTTCACTGAGTAAAAGGAAAAAAATTTACTGGAGAAGTTGTGCCTAGAATAAAAAATACTAGCTTCTCACATTAGTCTAGAATGGGTGGGTAGCAAGGAAGAAAATTTAAGCACTACTCACATCATAACTCAACATTAATACTATTTTAAATAACTCAAAATAGAAATCAATAGTTAATTATAGGAAGAAGTAGATAGGGTAGTCTGAGTACTAATATCTTCTTAGAAAATTCGCATCCTCTGTTTCACTATGATTTATTTAAATAATCTCACTCTGGCATGGTTGGCCAGAGTTCTACCATGTGATTTTAATATGCACTTTATGAACCATTTATCAAGACAGAAAAGAAGGAGTCTCCTCAAATATATTAGAAATATCACTAGATGGAAGGAAAGACAGTTCTATTGATTGGGACACATCCTTTACATGTAGGAGATATATGGTCTCCCAAATGCCACCATGAGTGACCCTTCAGCACATAAAGTGTGCCCCCCCAAATTACAATAATGACCAATAAATATCAGATAGAAGAATGAAGCCAAGAATATTAAATTTACATTTTTGTACCATAAAATGTATTAGTATTGATTCATTATGCATATTTTAGATTAATTAAAATAAATAGTACTTTATACTAGTCACAGAAAGATGCCAGAAAGAATTATAATATATGACCCAGTTAAATAGTTCAAAGGGCTGGATTATGTACAGCATAAAGGCATAAATAAATGAATTAATTGATATATATATTATTAGCCAATGGCCTAAGTAATTAATCAATACTTTAATCAATTGTCAGTGGCCCATTATAATACTGAAATTCCTATAAGTTTCCTATTATAATATGTTCAGTTAGACCTTGGTCCTCACAATCATCAAAATAACATTGAAAAGTTAGACATTTTCTCCACTCTATTATCCTTCCTTTTTGCTTAATTATTTTAGATTTGAAGGAACCTTAACATGAAAAACAAAATCGTATCTACCTTAGGGACTAATGTGCCAGCTCTATTCTTGGCATTTCTATTCAGACCACCGCTTTGTTACTTAATGTTTTAATTAGCAGCCATATTATTTTCTGGGAAAAAATGTTATCTATAATCAACTGCATCCATTGAAAAATATCACAAACTTTTACACTTTGCCCTGCTGAAACAGATGGTAAGCCAACTGTCAAAAATAATTTTTAAGGCACAAAAAAGGAGGCAGAAAGAAGAAGAATGAATGTTTTTCTCTGCTAGATGTCTTAATTATATTCCAAAGTAATTCCTTTAATGCAAGAACAGATAGTACTATAAGATCCTTGGAACTCAAAATGAGAGATAGGTACTATTTAGCAGAAATGAAGATGAACTTGCTAACCATTTAAAGAGTCTAATTCGACTAATTAGCAAATTTCGCATCTGTCTACTTTTCCCTTCATCTAGTCCATTTAAATTTCAAACTTTAGAATGATGAACTAAGCCTAAAATATTTTATAACAAACTTCCTATGACATTCCAGGAAAATCACGTTCTGGCCCCAACTGCCCCCTCATAAAGTCTAGCTACCCTCTACCAGAATTGCCATTTTTCAAGTGATTTCTAGGACATTTTTTGTGTGTGTTTTTAAGTTTGCTAAGCACTGTGACTTATTTTTGTACATTAATCTATTTTTTTTTAATAGAAAAGGGGTGACTTGTTTTTCTTGGAACCACACCCAGGTGTGTTCAGGGTTTACTACTAAGTCTGGATTCTAGGATCACTCCTTGGGATCAAGCTTGAGTCTACATATGCTAGGCAAGCACTATGAAAACTGTACTATATTTTCAGCTCTATTGGTTAATAGTTGTACACTTTAGTTTACAATAGATTTAAATGATTCTTAGGGATTTGAAGACAAGAGGCACTGAAGTATAAAAAGCTCTATATTATTTAACATGAACTAGTACTTATCTCTGTACTATATTACTTTTAGATAAATAAAGATATCTCAATATTATTTCTACATAATATCTCTATATAAATTCTAAAGATTATTCAGTATTAAAATATAAATGACTCTGGTCTGTTTTTTATTGTTATTACTGTCAATTACTATTCTCAGTTTCCCTCTTGATCTCTAATTGGGGATGTACATTTGATAATGCCCTTATTTTTTAAAGAAAAAGAAAACAATTATTTTCCAATTTAGGAATAAAAGAGAAAGTAGCAGCAATATTCTCTTGTGGCTGATTGAAAAGCAAGTCAAAATAGAAAATTTTGAAGACAAGTACAAACTAAAGAAGTAAAGGAAACTAATATTTCTTTTTCAGTAATTAGGTTCCAGAATTTATTTGAAAAAATAATTAATGTGAATGTCTTGGAAATATTCATTCTATACTTTATTTCTTCAAAATAACTAAAAAGGAATAATTACATATGGAATGTGGGGTTTGAATAATTTTTAGGTAAAACTCCTACCTAATACACAGTTCTTAATGTATTATTAAAGCTTATAAAAGAGTACTCACAAAATTATTAGCTTAAAAGTCCCAGTGTCTTCAAATAGAATTTTACTACTGGCCTGATGGAATAAACAACAGTAGACAGAAAATAACATTAAATATTTTCAGGTAAAGATTGAGTGTACTATCTCCTTGATCTATCTATCTATCTATCTATCTATCTATCTATCTATCTATCTATCTATCTATCTACCTATCTATCTATCTAACTATCTATCTTCTAAAAATTATTCCATGTTGGGAATACCTGGTAATCTAGCAGTAATTTCAAGACATTGTACCTACTCAGAAAGCAGAAAATAATGACCTGGACCATAGAAAATGTCAAATTTCTACAATTGTTGTACTAGACTGTATATTCATCCTCCTCCCATTTGTTTCCAAACTAGTTACTCTGAAATCTTATAGTTCATGGCTTTAGTCAAAGATAAATTACAATTGAGAAGTTAATTAATCAAAAACTACTGTATTCAAGACTATTCCAATGAGAAAGATAAAATAAATCTTTCTAAAACATAGCAAAGATATTTTAAATACTGGTTGAACTAGTGGAAAATATTAGCTGTATCTTTAGAGGTCCTCGGACTATAATTAGATTGTGTATATTGGTTATCAAGTGATAATCTAAATTATAGTCTACTATTCTACAATGATTGGGAATTTGAAAGTCTTGTCTTTCTTGATGAGTACAGTTCAAAGGGATTGTTGCTAGAATAGTTTTACCTACTAAGTGAGATCGGAGAGACAGCATAGAAAATTATTTGGAATCAAAAATACCCAGAAGTGACATCTTGCCATTTTTGGATAATGAGAGCTTGGAAAAAGAGTTGAAATAGTTTATCAATGTCTATACACACAAAAAAAAAAAGAACCCTAATCTTAATGTTTATTTTACCTTTTTCTTTAATAAGACCAAAATACAAATCTCATTGGCCCTCTAGCTGCCTAACCAGATAAGCAAGACTGTAATTCATTGCAACTGCAGCAAAGATGCCCAGCACCATGAAGATAACCCAATACTTTCATAAATATTTGCTCCTTCATTAAATCAGCACATAAAATACCTATTTACAAATAGGTAGACACTTCTCTTCTTTAGTTGCACTCATACCTACAACTCCGTTGTGTAGTTTCACTTTATTCAATCCTTGTACTCTCTATAAATGCACTATATTTCTTAAGGAAAACAAGAACTTTCTTTGTGTGTGTGTGTGTGTGTGTGTGTGTGTGTGGTTTTTGGATCACACCCAGCAGTGCTCAGGGTTTTTTCCTGGTTCCATGCTCAGAAATTGCTCCTGGCAGGCACGGGGGACCATATGGGATGCCGGGATTCGAACTGATGACCTTCTGCATGAAAGGTAAACAAACACCTTACCTCCATGCTATCTCTCCGGCCCACAAGAACTTTCTTAAGAAGTCTGGGTTTAAGGCACTCAACTTCTCCTAAAGACAGAATAAAATCTTCGTTATAACTTCCACAGCTTGCTGTGTTCCATTTTTGTAGTGGATCAGAGGCCATGAAATTTGTTGTTTAGAAACTCCAATTAGCAACAAAAATCTATTATACTTCCTAAAATGTTTCTTACTTCTTAACATTATTTTCTTGGCATTCGTAAGTAGAGCAGGTTTATTTTTTTAAGATATAATTGATTTTCCTCTTGTTTGAGCTCAATAGAATCTTAAATCCAGTTTCCTAACTGTGTGTTAATAGGAACTACATCAGATATTGGAAGGAATTATTGGTTCATAATAATGATCATTTGGATGAATTCTGAATAATCATATATATATACATTCAATGATTGCATCCTCTTATTATGAAGATCAGAAAATATGAAAATAATCATATCATGATATTTTTTCATATATAATTTTATAATGTATAGATTTCTACCTGCATATTTCCAGAAGGTATTTGGCTTTAGCCTTCACCATAACTGAATTGCTGTGATTAGAAGAATAAATAGATATATTCATACACAATGAGTGGATACACACATGCATACAAAGATGGATGCATCTTTGACATTTAAAATAATCTATATGAATAGGTGATGTAGTAGCAACCTTTGGTTTTTCACTTTCATTTTTTTATGTTTAGAGAGTGTTGACAAAAATACATCAATTAAGTTCATGAATATTTAAGCAACCTTGTAAATGAGGTGGATGGGTAAAGAGAAAAATTTTTCTCAATATTAAAAACTGATAATTACATTTTCAGAGATGTTATTCTACCTTGAAATTGAACTTTGAAGTAAAGAATATGTTTTCCTGTTAATGATTTGTATAGTGAATATTAATTCTAATGTCTGAAGTAGAGACAATGAATAGATTCAAGAATTTCTTCTCTTTTTTTCTCATATAATTTCTTTTCTTTTTTTTTCATACTGGAAACATTTTATTTCTATTCTGTTAACACAAAGAAAAATATTACAAAAATAATACAATGCAGATAATTACATACAAAATCATGTACATGAAATGTATTTGAAAGTTTTGTGGAGCCATAGATTATAATTACAATAGTTATAAAAAAAACCTTTCTTGCAGTACAACTATTAAGTATATAGCAAAACACATGCTTATGTGTGAAGGAAGTTACTACTGATAATTGAGATAGAAAAAAAAGGATATAAACAAGGTCTAACTCTGAAATAGCTAGAAATATATTTACTCTGAAGCCAGAGGAATATCCAGGGTGCATTAATGAGAATTAGGAAACAACTTCTACAAAATGTGACTAAACTGCAAGAATGCACTGAGATCTACCCAGTAAAAAATTAGGTAGGCGAGGTGAAAGTTGTTTCAGAATCTCATTTCTCTTCTTTCTATTGATTAGAAGTTATAAAGCCTGAGAGAGGTGAAAATTGTTTCAGAATCTCTTCTTTCTATTGATTAGAAGTTTTCAAAGCTCGAGAGCGAGAGAGAGAGCAAGAGAGTGCAACGAGTGAGAATGAGTGAGAGAGAAGAGAGAGAGAAGAGAGGGAGAGGGATAGAGAGAGAAAGAGAGACAGAGAGAAAGAGAGAGAGATAGAGAGAGAGACAGAGAGAGAGGGAGAGAGAGAGAGACAGAGAGAGAGAGAGGGAGAGAGAGAGAGAGAGAGAGAGAGAGAGAGAGAGAGAGACCAGACCAGACAACATCAATCAGGTCAAGAACAGAAGTCCTTATGGCTGAGAGCTTGATAAATTAATTATGAAAGTCTAACAATATTAAAAAGACTAAAACCTTAAACCTTGCAAATAAAATCAGATTTTAAAAGGACTATGCATAGAATTTTAATAAAACTAATAAAACATAGTACTGTACTTGAGAAACTAAGTTTTTAAGCATGCATAGATATAAATACTATAACATAAACTCAGACTAGCAGATAGAGTAATATTCAAAATTACTTAAATGGGACATTCTCTAGATTTTCCCCTTAGCTACTAATGATAGGGAGCACTATGGTATTAATAAAATATTAATATTGGTATCAATAAATTAATAATTAATATTGATATCAATAAAATATCCTGATAACAGAAACAACATTGAAGTCTTTGATATTAATGAAATAACCTGATGACAGCAAGCACACTAGAAATCTCTGATATTAATAAAATAACCTGATATTTGTGCTGGAATTTTTCTAGTAGTGATGTGGGGCTCATGGCCACTCCCACTGATCTTAGTTCTCTGAATCAGCCTGATAGTTTAGGGCCCACACATGAGGATCATGCTCTAAGCCTCTTATATTTATAGCCTAGCTTCACATTTTAGCTATCTCTAAACCCAGCCCCAGTCACACTATTTTGAATGCCCAATGTATATGTGAGAATTCTGAAACTTACTTGAGCCCTGAAGCTAAGTCATACATGATAAAAAAAAAAAAAAAAGGTCACAGAGATGATAGCTTAGGGGCGCAGAGAGGTAGGACAGTGGTAAGGTGTTAGCCTTACACGCAGCTGATCCAGGACAGATGGTGGTTCAAATCCTGTCATCCCACATAATCCTCAAGCCTGCCAAGGAGCGATTTCTGAGTGCAGAGATAGCAACTCCTGAGAGCTGGAAAAGAAAAAAAAAGATGAGAGCATAAAGCAGGAATTGAACATAATAAATGTTCAAGGTTATACAGATTATTTTATTTATTTTGCATTTGGGGGGGTGCAGACCCAGCTGTGCTTAGGGTTTACTCTAGGCTCTGCACTCAAATATCACACCTGGAAGAGTTCAGGGGTTCATATGGGGTGCTGGGAATCAAACCCAGGGTGGACATGCACAAGGTAATATATTTTTATTCACTGGGGCAGTAGCGATAGCACAGTAGGTAGAGTATTTGCCTTGCACATGGCTTGACCTAGGTTTGATCCCTGACATCCCGTATGGTCCCCAGAACCTACCCATAGTGATTTCTGAGCAAAGAGCCAGGAATAACTCCTGAGTAATGACAAGTGTGAACCTCCTCAATAAAACAAACAAACAAAAAGTGTTTTTATCCACTGTATTACATCTCTCTGACCTCACACTTTTACTTTTTGTTCATTTGTTTTTAGTTTGGGGCCTCATGCAGCAATGCTTAGGGGATACTACTGGTGCTGCAAACACAAATCATGTCTGGCAGTGCTTGGGAAACCATATCAAATGCCAAGAATCAGACCCTGGTCTGCTGCATGCAAGGCAAGCATATCCTACCAGCTCAGTGTATTTTTGTTTTGGCCCTGATTATGCTTTTGAAAAGGGGTTTCCTTTAAGGTAAACTCTATGGTGTTTTAACCTGGGTCCCAGCCTTTTCTAAATCTATCAGCTGAGCAGTTTATGTCAAAGACCCAGACCTAAGATTTCTTCAAGTAAGGGCATATTAAGAGCTACTGATGAGGGACCTAAGCAGTAGCACATTACAGAGTTTGCCTTGCAGGGGATGATCTAGGAAAGACCAGAGTTCGATCCCCAGTATCCCATATGGCCCCCTGAGCCTCCAGGAGTGATTTCTGTGCATTGAGCCAGGAGTAGCCCTTGAAAATAGTGGGTGTGGCCTAAACCCAAATAAATAAATAAATAAATAAATAAATAAATAAATAAATAGAGCTACTGATGATGAAGAACAGTATTCGAGCATAAGAAGGACATTTTGTACTTTAAACTTCACTTGTATTTTCTTTCTTTTTTCCTGTTCACCCTTAACTAGTCCCTTTAAAAACTAGTTTTAAAACTATATTTCAAGCCTATTTGGCCTTTTCATTCTAAGAGTCCTGTATTTTTGATCTTGAAAAATTCATTAAAGGACATACATTGCTTTTCCTTTGGTAATGAATATGAAATGGTAATTAAAGTTGCACAAAAAATATAATGGTGCTTACTGCATATTTCTTACTCCTCATTACCAATATCAGTCCTCCTCTACCATTTTGGGATTTGGTAAATTCTTGTAAAGTCGAAGTAAATGGATTACCACAAGTTAAAATACCTTTTTGGGATTTGGTAAATTCTTGTAAAGTCGAAGTAAATGGATTACCACAAGTTAAAATACCTTTTGGGTGAGGCCAGAGTGTTAGCACAGAAACAGGGCAATTGCCTTGCACACGGCTGACCCAGGATGCAAGTTCGATCTCCAGCATCTCATATAATCTCCTGAGCCTGCCAGGGAGAATTTCTGAGCACAGAACCAGGAGTAATCTCTGAGTGCTGCCAGATGTGGCACAAGCACGCATGCACGCACACACACACACACACACACACACACACACACACACACATACATACACACCCCAAAAATGTCTCTTTGGTTATTCAAATCTCCATGATTTGATTTCTAGAATTATATTAATAATAAAAATTTGTTAGCATTGAATAATTCGGAATAACAATTAAGGTGATTTATGGTTCCCAAATATCTTTGTTCAGATTTCCATAGCCCAGTCTTTATCAATTCTATCAAAAACCATCCTCAGGCCATGAAATGCTCTAAATCCCCATTGAAGAAGCTGAGACAGCTTTTTGTGATGAATCCTGAGAAATAAGATGCAAACATCTAGTATAAAGCTTTAGTGCCTCTTTGTGGCCCTGTCAATCAGGTTGGGGTTCTACTTCAGTAAGAAGCTATAAAAGAAAACAGCAAACAGTTAAATTTTCCTCTCTTTGCTCATCCAGGAAGACTTAAAGAGATCATAAAATGAACATTCATCCTCTCAAGTATGGTCGAATCAAAATATTATTATGTTTTCGGTGACTTCTTAAGGGTAATGGCAAATGAGAGACACCTGTTTATGATGTGCCACCAGGGAGATGACAATTCTAAGACAGATTCTACTTAAAACATCTCTTCCTTTATTTGTTGGTGGGTTGTTTTCTGGGACAGCAGCTGATCCCCAACTCAAACCGTAGCTCACACAACTCATGTGTTTCATCTGCTTCCACTGGCAATGAATGGCAGTTCAGGATTTGCATGAGGGATTAGTGGTAATTATGAATAAGACACAAATGAAAGGATTGGTCGCACTGCAAGTGAGCCAATTATATCGAGGAAGAGAACCTTTTTATTCGATTCGGGGTGGCTACACCCAGCGAGTCTCAGGGGTTGCTCCTCACAGCACACAGCACTTTATGGGATTCGAGGAAAGAAGGAAGGAAGGAAGGAAGGAAGGAAGGAAGGAAGGAAGGAAGGAAGGAAGGAAGGAAGGAAGGAAGGGAGGGAAGGGAGGGAGGGAGGGAGGGAGGGAGGGAGGGAGGGAGGGAGGGAGGGAGGGAGGGAGGGAGGGAGGGAGGGAGGGAGGGAGGGAGGGAGAAAGGGAGGAAGGAAGGAAGGAAGGAAGGAAGGAAGGAAGGAAGGAAGGAAGGAAGTGAGAAAAGAACAGAGGGAGGGAGGGTGGAAGGAAGGAGGGAGGGAGGAAGGAACAGAGGGAGGGAGGGCGGAAGGAAGGAGGGAGGGAGGAAGGAACAGAGGGAGGGAGGGCGGAAGGAAGGAGGGAGGGAGGAAGGAACAGAGGGAGGGAGGGCGGAAGGAAGAAGGGAGGGAGGAAGGAACAGAGGGAGGGAGGGCGGAAGGAAGGAAGAAAGGAATAGATGGAGGGGTCTGAAAGGTAGGGAGGGAGGAATGGAGGGAGGAAGGAAAGAAGGAAGAGAGGGAAGGATGAAGGGAGGGAGGGAGGAAATGTAGACTTTGATACAAGGTATTTCTTTGTTGTTGTTGTTGTTGTTTTTGAGTCACAACCAGAGGTGCTCAGGGTTACTCTTGACTCAGAAATCGCTTCTGGCAGGCACGGGGTACCATATGTGATGCCAGGACTCGAACCACCATTGGTCCTGGGTGGGCTGCTTGCAAAACAAACGCTCTACCGCTGTGCTATCTCTCAGTTCCCAACATACAAGGAATTTCAGAAGTGGCATAAATGGACTCATAAGTTTGAAAGTTACTTTACACGAATATGTAGACATGTATACAGGATGTGAGAAAATATTAAATAATATTGTCAAACAAGCTTTTCATTTCAAAATATAGAAAATGGTTTTTATTATTCTGAGACAAGTGTTCATTGAAGGTTCTCCTGTAGTATTGCCAAATCAATGTCATAAAGAATTAACATTATAAACATGATTCTTTAGTCCCCAATTCCACAGGGTCTCTGTAAAATGCAGTTATGCAAAGGATTAGATTTACTAGTTATGTGGATTAAATTTCCTCTACGAACACTGCCAAGATTCGGATTTAAACCTCAGTGTTTCAGCCGGCAATCTCCATCTAAAAACCAAAGAACAGTTCACAGAAATTCAGAATCGGGGAATATTAAATTGTTTAAATAATAGGTGATTTTTTGCCTAATAACCACCAAATCTGATTATCTTTCTTGCCCTCTTAAATATTTAACCTAACTAATATGACTCACTTGACATTCTGTTTTTTTTTTTTTTTTTTGTGTGGTTTTTGGGTCACACCCAGCAGTGCTCAGGGGTTATTCCTGGCTCCAGGCTCAGAAATTGCTCCTGGCTGGCACGGGGGACCATATGGGATGCCGGGATTTTAACCGATGACCTCCTGCATGAAAGGCAAACGCCTTACCTCCATGCTATCTCTCCGGCCCCTCACTTGACATTCTAATCAACATTTGTGTCAAATAAATTTAGTAAAAATGCAATTAATTATCTGTGTTGTGAGTATAAAGTAACATAAGCTCATTGTGATACTTTTAGAATTTTTGAATTCCATTAGTTTCTTTCAAAGGCAAAAAATTAAGATTCATTTGACATCCTAGAATCAGAAAGCCTTTGAGAACAATTTTTCTCCTACTTTTGAAATAACATAATCTTAGTCTTCAGCAAGAATTACTTTTTCCCATTCTAACTTTATGAGCCAGATAAACAAGCCACACTATATGAATATCATGAATATACTAGTTATATTTTATTATCATAGATACGAGAATGAATAAGGTCATCATTGCAAGTCTATAATTCTATTAAATTGAACAGGGTGGTAAAATGTTTAGTACATTATTCCCATTTTTTGGTGTATCAAATAAAGTTAAAGTGGAATATGTAAAAGAAATGTAATGTGTAGGGGCCAGAGATAACATGAAGGTAGGGCATTTGCCTTGCATGCAAAAGGATGGTAGTTCGAATCCCGGCATTCCATATAATTCCCCAATCCTGCCAGGAGAGGCATAGAGCCAGGAGTAACCCCTGAGCTCAGCTGGGTGTGACCCAAATACAGAAAAAAATGTAATGTGGTCTCTAGTATGAACTCAAACATGCAAAAAAGATTGGAAGTCATCACTCTCATTTGTAAATCTTTCTTAAATTTATCTTTTAAACTTTCCAGTAATCAAGTCAGTATTGTACTGAAAATATTGATCAAATAAATAGAATAGAATCCCAGACTCGTAGGGACAGTCAAGTGATAATTAATCACACTATAAAAACACTCCAATAAAAAGAAATAACGTTTTCAACTATTAGACTTCTATTTGCAAAACAATTCCAATAGATTTGTAGTAGAATTCTTTGTTTACTTTGCCTCTATTAGCAACAAATGATTTCTTAGCATCGTTTCATACACTCATTTGTCTAGATGTATGTATTCTTTGCTGTATTTTTATTAGATATTTTGTTCACATCATTATCAGTCTGTTTGAGTGTTATAAGTTCTTCAGAATATTATGGTTTAATTTTTTATCATATATCGTCCTATGATATATCTTTTAACATATATAATCATGAATATGTCTTTGGGAATAGTACATTGGGTTCACCTGGCTGTTCTTGGGTATTTCTCCTTGCTCTGTGCTCAGGGAACATTTCTGAAGGAGGTGCTTGGATGACACATGCAATGCAGAGGAACCTGTCTCAAATTAAGGTTGACTGCTCACAGGATAAATTCCTCACCTGCTGTACTTTGTCTCTCATCCTTTACATAAATATTTTCCAAATTCTTTCAAGGAAGTTGTGGCTTGCTTTTCACTGTTTATTTTAAAGCAATCATTTATTTAAATATTAGGGCCAGAGTAATAATGCAGCAGAAATGCTGCTTGCTTTTTTTAAAATTAATAATATCTTTATTTAAACACTATGTTTACAAACAAGTGCATTTTAAGGCTGCTTGCTCTGTATGCAACCTACTCTGGTTCAATCCCCAGCATCCCACATGGTGTCCTTGGCATTGCCAGGAATGTTCCCTGATCACAGAGCCAGGAGTAAGTTTGAGTAGAGCTGAGTGTGGCAAAAACAAGAAAAGAGACAGAAAAAGTTGTGCCTTTTCATTCTTTTATTTTAAATAAATGTTAAATTTAAGTTTAATTTTCAATTTCCTTTATTTCTTTTACTTTTTATGAGACAGGTTTTTGGTCTTACAGCAGAAATTCATCTTAAAACCCAAGTTTATTGTGTTTTTTCTTAGATTTGGTAAATATATTTTGATTTTTGTACTTTGTATTTTTAAACTTTGCATTTTGGTTTGCATTTTGGACTTTGATCTGTCTTGTTTAAATGAAATGGGAAGTCACCATAGAGTGGGGGATGTATGTATATGTATATGTGTGTGTGTTTTTAGTTCCATCCACTGAAAGTGTTGGAAGCAAGCTAGTTTGACAACTTTATTACAGCAAACATACACCACCTATATTTCAGTTTCTAACACATTCTCCAATAGAAGGATTTGACACTTTTCAAAGGAATAGATACTTGTAGAATTGGGGAAGAAATGTGTAAATGAAATGGGTATTTCGTATGGTAGGAAATAAGTACACACTGCTGGTACTGACAGTGGTTGTTTTGAAGTTGATGATTAGACAGTGATCATAGAATCTAAGAAAGCAACTGAACGGGGTCCCAATGTCAAAAGTAAAACAAGTAAATAGTATTGAAGTATAAAATTGGCACTAACCATTTTAATAAAGTTAATGATTTAATAAATGAATAAATAGATAAATAAATGAGTTAAACAAATCTCATATAAAAGTTATAAGATATTTACATAGATTTATTCATCCATAAGACGATAGAGACAGCTATTACTTTTACTTTTGAAAGAACCACATGCATAACGATGTCCTCCTAATGAAAAATACGAACAGAGATAAACAATCAGTATCTTCATAGTAAAGAAATCGGACACTTGAATGAGATTAACATTATACTAATAATTCATTTTTATAATATATAAATTGATGTGATATAGTATAAATTGTATTTTATCTACCTGCTTAAGCACCACATTTTTGAATATGAGATGGGTCGAATTAGATACTTTTCTTTGTATTATTCAATAATTTAGCAAATTATGTTATAAACTTATTCATGATGAGTTTCAGACATACAGTATCCTAGCAACAATCACTTTACCAGTGTCCACTTCTTCCACCAATGTCCCCAGTTTCCCTTTCACTTCCAAGTCTGCCTCTATGGCAGATACAAAGAAAAAATTAATATTTACAAAATACCTGACTCCTGAACCCTCAAACTCCTAAGGTCATGAAAATGTATGAAGTTCAAAAAGAATAGATAAATTTAAAGAGGTAGGACAATCACATGTTAATATATTTTGGGTAGGATACTGGAATACATAAAAACTCCCCCCAAATAATACTGAAGTAGGAACTTCATATTATAATAATACAAGTATTTATTCATTGCCATAACAAATGCCCAGCAGCAACATTAACAACAGATCAGAGTTCAGCTATTTGAAGCTCTAGGACGTTTATTAAACTTTAGTGTGACCACCAAAATATTTTAAATAAAAGTTGATTAATGACTTTTTTGAAAAGTGAATGGGGTAGAAACCTTAGAGATAATGCAGCAGATAAACTTCTTGCCTTGCCTGTGGATTACCCAGGTTTAGAACCTGCACCAATAATGTCCCCTGGGCTTCTCTAAGAATTATTTCTGAATACTGAGCCAGTAGTCAACATTTCTGATTGCTGGATATAGTTCCAAATCCCCACCCCCAAAATAAAGAAGAGAAGTTAATGTGGCAGGACATAAATTCCAAAGTCATTATCATTGCCTTTATTAACTTATTTTTATTATTAATATATTTATTATATTCACTCTTCAGTAGGTAAGCAGTCAACAGACTCGAGACTCAGGTATGATGACATTTGAAAATATTGAAATCTAAGGGGCCCTGTTCCTTACTACTTTGTCCTTGCTCTTAGTAATTTCAGTTGTTTTTTTGTTTGATTGTTTACCTGAATGACTATAAAGTTCTCTCTCTAGATCAATGTATTGAGATAATAAAAAATATAAATAAGTGGTTAAATATCACAACTGTTAAGAAATCTCCTTATTTTTCAAGAGTTTATGGCTCTAAATTCTACCTAAATTCCTGTATGTTTAATTCTGTTAGCACTCATTTAAACTATCAAAATTTCTTTCATTAAAGTCTAGAAAAAAGTTGCAATGTCCTCTTAGGATGTAATATTTTATGGCAGAAGTATTAAAATTGATACCAAATTTTGTAAATTTACAGAGCTTAATAAAATGACATTTATTTTAGAGTTTGAAAAAATTGCCACCTGCAAAAATTATGTTCAACTGCGCAGTTCTATCCAGAGCATTAATAAAATATATTATAAAAGAAAAATTCCTCTGTTATCTGTCATAAAACGTTATAAAGCTATTATTAGTTGGAAGCATAAAATTTGCTATGAAAAATTACAAAAGATAATTAGAGTCTACTTTGTTGGAGTTTTAAAATCATAGTTTTATGTGGAGGGATCCAAATAATCTTAACAAAACTGATTTATGAGTGTTTTTTCCCTTTATAAAGATATGCTTAAGTCAAACTAAAATGAGCTCAGAGAGTAAAAAATATATCAGCCACTCTTGCAGTAATAAAATATATTCTATTCTTTGTTTTTCTTTGCTGGTTTGAAATTATTTTATTTTATTTTCTTGTACAGGGGAAAAACTAGATAGCACAAATCACAACTGTGGGATCAGTGCTCAGGAGTCATTCCCAGTAGTGTGCAAAGGAATCTGACGTTAGGAACTTGAACCCAAGGCTGTAATTTGTTCCCATTTTTCATTCTGCATTATATCAGAGAACCCAGCTAGTATCTGCAATTTACTGGTTGTTTCTCATTTAAAAAAATGTTCTTATGCTGTTTGTTGAGGCCCTGGATACTTGGGAATAGAGAGATGGTAACTATGAAACAAGTCATTTCAAATTTTATTTACTTGTTAAATATCAAATGATAAAGAAAATAGGACCTAAAAAAATATCTATCCATATATTGCTAAAAATGCCTCACATTTCAAATAGAGCACAATAGACTAAATTATTTTATAAAATATTTTATAAAAAAATAAAAATTTTATAAAATATAAAAAAAATTTTATAAAAAAAATTTATAAAATATTTTATAAAAATATCTATCCATATATTACTAAAAATGCCTCACATTTCAAATAGAGCACAATAGACTAAATTATTTTATATACTTACTTGATTATCACAAAATTATTCTGTAAACTCGTTTATACTATAATTTTACTTTGCAATTGTAAGATATTAGATTAAACTCTGACCTGAACTACTGAGAGAAATAAGTTTCTTCAGCATTTTAACATGAATAGCTAATTCTTAATTTCTACACAGTGGAAAAATCTGGTACCCTTAAGAACCTTAAGGCCAATAACATTGGTTACTTATAAATTACCAGAGCAAAAAGTTTCTTCCTTTTATGCCTTATAAAATGAACATCCAAGATGTGATTTAAAAATCATTATTTAAGGAGCCGGAGTGGTTATGCGGAGCGGTAAGGCCTCTGTCTTGCCTGTGCTAGCCTAGTACGGGCTGCAGTTCGATCCCCTGGCATCCCATATGGTTCCCCAAGCCAGGAGCGATTTCTGAGCACATAGCCAGAAGTAATCCCTGAGCATCACCAAGTCTGGCCAAAAAAAAAAAAATTACTATTTTTAAAAAAAGGAAAAAATCAGTTTAAGAAAAGATGGAAAACGTAAAAATAATACAAAAAAAATCAGACCCCCGAAAAACAAAACAAAAGCAAACAAACAAACCAAAAACCTGAAAATCACCACAGCAATAAAGACAACAACCAAATCTATAAATAAATAAATAAATAAAATTTATTGATAAAAAAATTGCTATTTAAATAGCAGGTAATTCATCTATCTGCATCACAACCACTACCTCTGTACACATTCAAAATTAAGAATGCTTATCATATCATGGACAATATATTTTATCAAAAGCACTAAGAATTGCTGTTAATGAGAAGTCCTCAGATAAAGAAGCCATGGAAATTAGACTGAGATTATTTAATATCTTTGTTAGTTTAGGCCATTTATTTTAGGAGTATAGAATTTCATGAGCAAAGCAGTAGCTTTGATATCTTACTGGCATAAGTCTAATGAATGAATCACAAGTGCATATGCTCAGTTCAATTTTGTTTTTACTATTGTAACTTCAAGAAATATAATCATCGAAGTGCTTCCCTGAACCTCAGTGCTTTAACATGACATGAATACAAAGAGGCATGAAAGCACTGTCAGTGAAGCTAGAAAAGTTGTTTGCAAAGTTCCTATGTCATTTCACACCACATAAAATAAGTATAGCAGCATTTTGTTTCCTTTTACAAGTCATTGACTCTATGCTGCTAAAATTCTCTAAAGACCATATTTTTAAAATTCCAGCAAACGTTGTTATCATATTTTTTACAGAAAAATTATAGGAATAATACATACTGGATGAAATTGTTAATAGTAAGTAACAACTACAGATTTCGGTAAATTATAGAATTTCTATATCTGAAATGTTTCTATAATTAACTAAATGTAAAAATTTGGGGGCAACGGAGAGATAGCACAGCGGCGTTTGCCTTGCGAGCAGCCGATCCAGGACCAAAGGTGGTTGGTTCGAATCCCGGTGTCCCATATGGTCCCCCATGCCTGCCAGGAGCTATTTCTGAGCAGACAGCCAGGAGTAACCCCTGAGCATCGCCGGGTGCGGCCCCAAAACAAAAACAAAAAAAATTGAGGGGCAAACTTGTTTTTCTTTGCCTATAGATTTATTCTATGCTTTCTAACAATCCTTATGTTTCATTAATATATCTTGATAACATCCTTTGCACTGACATTTTTTAGGTCTTTGCAAACTATTTTCTTCTTGACCATTTTTCTAATTTATTTTTTTTGTTTGTTTCTTTTTGGTCCATGCCTGTTAGTGTTCACGAATTACTCCTGGTACTGTGCTTAGGGATCACTACTGTGGTACTAAGGGGGACCATTATGGGTTTCCAGGGAACAAATCCAATTTGGATGAATACAAGGCAAGCACCCTACTGATTCTGTTTTATGCCAAGCCCCAGGAATGTTCTTTAGAAAAGAAGGCTCCAGGGCCAAGCAGTAGCACAATGCTAGGATATTTGCCTTGCATGCAGCTGATGTAGGATGACCTTGGTTCAATCCCCAGCATCTCATATGGTCCCCTGAGCCTGCCGGGAACAATTTCTGTACGCAGAACCAGGAGTAACCCCTGAATCCCATCGGGTGTGGCTAACAAACAAACAAATAAAAAGAAGGCTCAGTCCAATAAATCCTTAATCTAAAAATTGGAATGGAATACTAGACCTTCCTTTGCTATCTTTATATTTTCGTCTGAAAGCAAATTTACTTTGCTACCCACAGAATTGTATACATACTTTGGTTCTCTTTCTATTTGATTATCTCACACTTCTCACGGGGAGAGATTTTATCTTATCAATGATTATCTGATATTTATAATAGGAGCTACAGATTATTACACTGAGAAGTTAATATATTCTCATCTCTCCTTTTACTATGATCTCTCAATTGTGAATTAGGTTATGAAATAAGTTTGTAATATTCAATGTCATCAGTTATCTTTCAACCAATAATTAACTTCTAAAAGGAGGGAATATAAGAGGTTTTATTTTCATCTCTATTTCAATTGTATTTCTAAGTTGATAAGATAGACCTTGAGTAATAATAAATCATTGAATACAGTTAATCAAGAAACATATCATTGATTTCCAATTAATATCCACTTCATAGTTAATGACATGCCTTATTTTTGGTTCATATCCAAAGCAAGAAGAAATACGTATAAGGTCAGGTTTATATTTCCTCCTTTTAATTCAATATATTGAGGACATTATGCGAGATGTTGGATTAACCTATTTCCATCCTATTTAGAATATTTCTCCTTTGCTGATGCTTGTTATTCATTGGATGGAAGTGCTGTTGGATTGAAGACACTTTTGGATTGGTACGTTAGGCCACCAGTTCTTCACCCCAGGAGGTAGTTTGTGTTCCTAATAAAACCTGAGGGTCTCAGTGGAAAACTGCTTTCAGTTTCAGTTTTCCACAACTGAGCTAACGGCTTTCTAGGAGTGGAAGTCTTGCTGTGGAAGTTCCTCAATTTGATTTATCTACTTAATCATGTGTGGATTCTTTCTTGTGTCAGCATTTGCTTTCAGAGCTGCATTCCTTCAATCCTCTGGATTGGATCATGAGGCTTCTGTTTCACAAGAGAGATTTATACTTAAACATAGATATTGATTTGAGCACTGGCAAACAAATAGAAAGTCAGACTATGCACATTTGTTTTGTCATAGAGGATCAGGTTGTGGTGACAGGTTTGTTCATAGAAGATCATGTTGTGAGAACATGTTAAATCATAAATAATCAGGTTGTGAGGACAGTTTAGGTTAGAGAGGATCAGATTGGAGGACAGGTTAGGCAATCGAAGATCAGGTTGTGAAGATATCTGGTCTACCTGGATTTATAAGAGTCAGATAAAGCAAGAAATGATCAAGATAGCATGCTTGGTAGCTTCCTTTCATAGAAGTGAGGATGCTTTATTATAATCCTGGAATGTTTTAGCCAACTTGGGATGGCTACCACACCCTACATTGCTCAGAAATTATTTATGGATATGTGCTCAGGAGTTAAACCTGGTGCTGTTCAAAGGAACATATGCATGGCTGCCATGGAACCAAAGTCAACCACAAAGGACATATACAATACTATTTCTTTACTTCAGTTCTCTCTGGCCCATAACTAGCCATTATAAAACTCACCTACGTGAGGTGTTAGTCAGATATGTTGTGAAAGTGTCTAGAGCAGTAATAAGTTAAGACATAAAGTAGGATATAGTTAAGTAAAGTAGCTTTCTCTTTGACCCTACATTTATATCCAGATGTATAGAAGCCTTTCTTGTCCGTACACTCAAATGCAAACTGTGAGAAGTCCCTCTTTGACTTAACCCCTTATCTGCGCCCTGGTAAATGCCCAGAAAAGCAGCTTTTCTCACTAAGATAAATGGTGTCTGGAGAACAAAAGACAAAGTCACAAAGAACAGGAAGTAACAGCAAGGTGAAACCATAGAGCATTAATGACAGAGGAGCAGGCCATTGAGGACACAGTATAAAGAGACTGAAGACATAAACATTGAGAGTTATATCCAATAAAGTAGAGGTTCCCAGACATTTGGTGACCCATAAATATTCTCGAAAGTTTAAAAGTAATTATTACATCATAAATATCTGTAAGTATGGCAGCTAAGATTACATGCACTTTTTCAAAGACCCAAACAGGTTTGCTAATTTAGTATTCTATATTGATAGTATTGACCATAATCAGTTTATTTATTTTACTTCTATGGAATGGGAAAAGGAATTCTATTTAATGTATGGTCAAGATAAATAGGAGATAGCGGAGTTGCTATTAGGTTA
Organism: Suncus etruscus; assembly: GCF_024139225.1. Classification (NCBI taxonomy): domain Eukaryota; kingdom Metazoa; phylum Chordata; class Mammalia; order Eulipotyphla; family Soricidae; genus Suncus; species Suncus etruscus. Next base: position 3,789,622 of record NC_064864.1, read on the forward strand.
TTAAGGCCAACAATAAAACAAAAGGATAAAATCTCAAATGTCACTTATTTCCATAAAGAAGATAAGATCTAAGAAGTCATAAAGAAAATCCTTTTTTGACACATTAATTATAAACATCAAAAAAAATTAAATAGGGGCCGGAGAGATAGCATGGAGGTAAGGCGTTTGCCTTTCATGCAGGAGGTCATCGGTTCAAATCCCGATGCCCCATATGGTCCCCCGTGCCTGCCAGGAGCAATTTCTGAGCCTGGAGCCAGGAATAACCCCTGAGCACTGCCGGGTGTGACCCAAAAACCACAAAAAAAATTTTTTTTTAAATAAAATTCTGATCTTCAATTACAAAACAATGGCTCAATGTTGCTTTAATTTGGATCAGAGAGAAGGTGCAGTGGTGCAGCATTTGCCTTGGATGTAGCTGACCAAGGATGGACCGGGGTTTGATCTCCATTGTCCATTATGGTCCCTAACCCAGGAGTAATTTTTGATCTCATAGTCAGGAGTAACCCCTGAGTGTCACAAAGAACAGGAAGTAACAGCAAGATGAAATCATTAATGACGGAGGAGCAGGCCATTGAGGACACAGTATAAAGAGACAGAAGACATAAAAACTGAGAGTTATATCCAATGAAGTAGCACCACCTTCAAAAAACAAAACAAAATAAATGGCTTTATGTTTTTATAATCAAGTGTGTTTTAGACCAATTCACTTATAAGAGTATGACTTGGACAATTAATATTGAAATAAAGCAATTAGGAGAGAAAAATGTCAGCGCTCATAAAAGAAAAGGTGGTAAGAATTTTGAAAGCTAATGATGAAAGATTCATGGTTTTCATATCTTTCATTGAAGAATCCCCTGAAAAACAAAATTTGTGAACAAAGTAGGCAAAGGTTGGAATTGAAAGAATTTCCACATATGATCAAGTCAAAAAATGCATGAAGAGGGGAATAAGTAAAGGATCAAAATAAGTATCTTGAACTTATGAAGATTTACATTTTTGAAAACATTTTAATAAGTAAAAATATTATTAAAATACTAGAACTAAACTAATGATTTTAGCAAACGTATCCAATAGCAAGGTAAAATAACATTTGAAGGATAAGGGTCCATCAGATAATTTGTATATGGTAGTATCACCAGTTCTTTCAATTCAGCCCTATATTGTGGAGATCTTTCAAATGAGGTAAGAAAGCATAACTTATGTATTTAAAAGTGTTGTGTAAAAGAAAATAGAATCTTCAAGAAAGAAAGGCAAGCAACTAAAACTTTACTAAGGACTTTCTGGGAATTCAGAAAAGGATAGATATTTTGTCTCTATGAAATGCATAACAAACTTTACTTAGGGAGATTCCTTTTATGAATATTGGATATTCTACTTAGAGTGATTAATGAAGACAAAGCTGGCATACAGCAAGGCCAAATATTTAAGATTCAAAGTCCAATATTATAATTAATTTCTGTCATAATGTGGTTGAAGTGAGAATAAGATCATTTAATTACTTGTTTCCTAGCCTCTTTTCAATTTTCTTCCAGATATAACCATTGAATATGCATATTATATCCTATGTTGGTTCAAAAATTACTGCATTGATGGGAATAATTATTTTAGAGATCTAAAAAGTGTTGTGTATTTTATAACATTTATAGGTATGTTCTAAGATATTTTGGTAATTTTCTGAGGTTTAAGGAAATTTATATTACAAAGATTTTTTTGAGTTTTCCCATAACAAACACATAATGCACAAAAGCTTTTGTGCTGTTGATATTTTTTGGAGGGTGGGATACACCTACAGGTGCTTCAGAGACTGCTCCTGGATCTACATTTCAGGAATCACTGACAATGGGATCATATGGAATGCCTGAGATGGAACCCAGATCAGTCTTGTGCAAGGCAAATACACTATCTCTAATACGGTTTTATGGATCCAGCTCTGTAAGCTATTCATTTTATCATTCTTTAAACTATTTTAAATTCCATATATAATAAATATAATGCAAATATATTTTATTTGCATATCTTAGGAAAGTTCTATTAATATGAAAGACAATTTTTTATCCATATGCAAATTTATTTCAATAGTTTTGATTTTAAAGTACGGGGCCTGAGCCTTTTTTAACTAGAGATAAGAATGCCAGTTACCTTAATATGAATAAAATGAAAAATTTTTAAATGTCTTCACTATATATCTATCCAAAATTCCTAATTTTATCTTCTTTTACTATTATATCCTTTAAAAGACTCTATGGAAAAGAAAGACATGCCAAGATAGAACTGGAATTGAATTAATTCAGAATTGAAGCATTCAGAGAAGCCATATTCATTCTACTGGAAAAAAGATAACAAGAAAAATGATGCAAGGAATTCAGTCTCCATCTGTTAAGATGCCTCTGGCTGAGACTGAAGAGAAACAAACAAACATAAAATGAGCAGGAAAAATGTTTGGCATTTAATTTCTTTGAACTTCAACTTAAAGGAATTTTCCTTTAGAATCTTTTATTTGGTGGAAATTGAATAATAGGACTTTGATCGTGTCATTTTTTTTTAATTTCTGTTCATTACACATGAGTTTATTGTGTAATCTCTGGTGAGTGACATTGAAAACACATTTTGCATAGTTTGAAACACATAATATAAAATGAGGTAAATATCCAAACTATTGTATTTTCTGAATAGAGATATTTCTTGTGACATAACTTAAAGTCCCTAAAAGTGATCACGTTAAAAAAAAAACTTAACATTGTTAAAATTTATTGGTATTGCCTTACTAGTTAATACATTTCTTAGAAACAGCATGTTTGGGAATGAAGATAAAGGGACAAATGTGAAATGAATGTCAAAATATAACTGGGTATTTTTTCTTTACCCTTGTGTTTCTACACAGTAACATGCTATTACAAATATTTTTCTTATTTAAGTCCCCAAACCCTGAGTTAGAAACTCAGATTTGGGACCCAGCAATGTATTTATGCTATAACAAGTCTTCAGAGTAGAACTAATACACAAAACCTTGAAAATCTCTATTATAACTAAAACTTTGTCCATTTGTCCTGTATATTTTAATTTTCTAGCTTATAATAACACTCTAATAATACCTAACTTATAAAGTTATTGTGAGAAATAAAAAATATATGAATGAAGGTACAATAAAGCGTACCTACTTGGTGCTAATTAAGAATATACTCTAGGGGCCAGAGCAATAGCATTGCTTTGCATGTGGCCAACCCGGAACAGAACTGGGTTCAGTTCCCGGCATCCCACAAAGCCCCTGAGCCTGCCAGGAGTTATTTCTGAGCACAGAGGCAGGAGTAAACAAAGTGCTGGTGGGTGTACCCCCTACCCCCCAAAAAAGAGTATACATAAAAGAGAATACTAGAATGAAGAGTCAATGTCTTTTCGTTTCCTTTAAAAGAAAGAATAAAATAAATCTTGCTTGTGAGAATGTGCTGACAAGAACTCCCTGTTTTCCTGGTTGGTGGGATTAATAATTAAAATATTCAACCAGTTTATCATATCCCGGGGAGTAAGTTTGCAGCTCATCTCTAAAACTTGTGCTCTTTCTTTCTTGGTTTGGTAGGAAGATTAAGATACTTGATGTTTACCATTCTTTCCATCTATATATTCTCTAGAGGTGATAGAATTAGGTAAACATTTAAGGCTTGAGGCTCAACTCACTTGGACTCGAAAGAAATGCACACATTTTAATTAGATCTACACTAAGTTCACAAGTTCAGTTAAAGAAGTATGTTGTTAATATGCAGATCTTAGCCACCTGATTTCCAGTTATCTAGCAAATATTTTCTAATTTAAACCAAAATTTTAATGTAATAAGAAGAAAGTATATGTTAATAAAACAGTTGACAATTTGTGTAATGCTATTATGAGCATATTGCTAGAGCTAGTCATTCTAGCAAGGAACTCGAGAAATACTTTTAAACATGAAAGGATTTAAGCATTTCTGTACTCTTGAGTTTAAAAAAAAGCACATGAAAATAGGATCTTAATCCAGCCATAAGGAAATTTGATAACACTTGACCTCTATGTGTAGACCCCAAACTAAATAAAGGTGAAAATGAGTCTAAAAGGATAATACACAAATATCAACATTTGAATGATAGAGAATGCAACTTTAATTTAACTTTGTTGTTCACAAAAGAAATATTTTGCAGATGTAATATTTAGTGAGAATAATTAACCACAATAGTAAAAATGCTTATGAGCAACTCAGGTAGGAAAAATACGAGCAAAAATATTGTAAAGCATAATTATCTTGGAATATTTATAGAAGGGTAGTACAGTTGATGAGTAAAGAGTAAGTGAAAGAGTAGAAAAATATATGATAATATATAAAGTTCTTCATTCTCATTATGTTCCATAAGAGACCTAAAAGTAGTAGTGGGTTATGACTTTGTTCAAACAGTGCTGGCTGCCAAAAGTGAAGGGTGGCTGATGAAATCACTTAGTGTATTTAGAGGAGGTCAGTCTTTTTTAAATAATATTTTTATTTAAGCACCAAGATGACAAACATGTCTGTAGTTAGGTTTCAGTCCTAAAAAGTACACCCCCTTCACCAGTGTAACCTTCCTGGCACCAAGGAGTGCAGTTAGAGAAATAACAACACTAAAACTATCATGATAATGGTAGTGAGTGAATGAAATAGAATGCTGGTCTCAAAGACAGGCAGCAGGGGGTGGGGGGGGAGGGAGACAGGAGGGGCATTGGTGGTCAGATATTTTTCTTTTTCTTTTTACAAGTCTTTCACAGTTATATTTAAGGTATATAGTGATAGTGAATTAGGAAAATTCCTACCACTACTGGTGACACCCCTCCACCATAGTTCCCAGAATTGCATCCCATACCTTCACTCTTAGACCCCTGGACTACTAGAGAAACAGGTCTCTTTTGTGTATAGCGTGTTGTTATTTGGGTCTCTTAATTCTATTGTCATTGATTTGGGTTGGGTATTTAGGTCTGATCATTTTTAATTTTATCTCAATGCTCATGAGACCACTTTGTCCCTAGCACCATCACTTTTCTTTTTCTCAATATATAGGAAAATATCGAAAAAATGAGGCAGAAAAAGATGATTCAAGTTTTATGGTTCTGTTAAAAAAATGATAATGGGCAGTATCCCCTGTCTAGAGGTTATAAATATAAATTTAAATGAAGAAAAAATAAGAAAAAGAAAGAAAAAAGAGGGTGTTGATGTGGCAAGTTTTCTGTTGTTGTTGTTTGTGTGTTTGTTTTTTTGCACAGGCATAGTAAGCATTGATGAAATTAGAAAGAAAATTTCCTTGGCTGAAGAGCTACAAGGTGGTGTCTCCACCATTAAAGATTACTGTCATGGGGCGGAGAGATTAGCATGGAGGTAGAGCATTTGCCTTACATCCAAAAGGACGATGGTTTGAATCCCGGCATCCCATATGGTCCCCGTGCCTGCCAGGGACAATTTCTGAGTGCAGAGTCAGGAGTAATCACTTAGCACTGCCGGGTGTGACCCCCCCCAAAAAAAAAAAAAAGATTATTGTCATGAGACCAACTACAGATTCCATATGTGTTTGTTGTCAAACCCCAAGGTCTTCCTTTATGGTGTCAGAAAAAGTCTGCTCAGTCGTGGTTGTCCAGGTTAGTCCTCTGTAAATAAAGATCTTGGTTTTTGCACAGATCTTAGGATGAAGTCTAGGGTGGAGTCTTTATGATCCCAGATGTTCCGCTCTGTGGCAGCTGTTGTAGTCAGCCTTCTATAGTTAATGATCTTGGTTTTTTGCACAGATACTAGGATGGAGTGAGTGTCTTTGAATTCATCTCATGATTAGGTGATGAGGTATGGCAACCTGCCATTAAATCAAGTTGTTGCTGTTTCCTGGTCATCAGGATGTTGTATGCACCTACACTGGCATAAGTTGTTGCTAGAGTGGTATTATGGACTTCTCTGAGGCAGAGGGGGGAATCTGATTTCTGGTGCTGCTCTAAAGTTGGATTTGGGGTTGGACAATCAATGTCCAATAACTTGAGGTCTAAGTGGAGTCCCCATGACAAACATTCAGAGTTGAAGGTGCCCTTGTCTTTAAAATTTGTGGGTTCTTATCTCTAGAAGATGAAAACTCATTTCTACACACAAGATTTCTCCTTTTTAGTGTGCCTATGAAAAAAGGAACGAGTGAGATTATATTGTTGGTGCATTTGGGGTAAAAAATGACAAGCTATACAATCTTTGTGTCCTGGTTTTGACCTGAGCTTTGAGCCCAAGCAAGAATTTTTATACTAATCAGAACCAAAACAAGCATAAAAAATGGGATGAAGCATGCTACCTTTATATTTGGAAATAAACACACTAAGAGGTTTTCCTATTAAGGAATTAAACATACAAAGAAAATATGAATATCATGAGTAAGTCTTTTGAGATAGTCTTGTGGAGGGAGGATAAATCCAGGGCACATTTTCATCCCACACTGTAATCTTAGTCTATGAAGTAGTTTGCAGCAGTAAGGGATCAGGTAGTGGCATTGAGATGGGCATCCCTCTGGAACTGAATCTGGTACCATATAATAGTCCACATTGAGGGTCGGGGGTGGGGGAAGAAGTGCCACTTAGAATGAGTAAGCAGTAGTGGTGGCTGCAGTATCTTGCCAGTCTGAGAAATGTGGGGGCTGAGAAGGTGTCCTTTCGCTTTGGAAGCCAGGTGTCAGCTTACTGGGGCAGGGAGAGGGTCTCAGTTCCTAAGGAGTAAAGAACTGAGGGTAAAGAGGGTTAAATAGGAAAAGGTAATGGATCAAGATTGAAGGTTTGGGAGGATAGAAGGAGTTTTGTATGTGAGGGGAGATGACATATAAAAGTGGATATACACAATATAGTAATGGTTTGTTTATAGTATAGATTAGGCAAAGAAAGAGGAGTCCACTACATAGTCAGACATGCTCACTTATAGACATTAGATATCTATTCATAGGTTGTAGTTGGAGGCCTGACCCTTATGCAATGGGTCAGAGAGCTTAAAAATAATTAAATTTAACAAAATAAAATAGATAAAAGAAAAAAGAAAATTGGTCCAGCACACCAGAGGGGAAAGGTTTTCCAATTTTTAGGCACTTCATTCATGTTGGGGTCAACTTTGCTAAATGAAGCTCTCAGAGTAAGTGCGTGGTGTATTTTAGGATAAATATTTTCACATCTAGAATACTAAGCAATATTGTAGTGAGCACTATAAGAGTTTACCCTATGTATTATTCACTGTGTCTTGTGCATGCATTGACATTCCTTTTCTGAAAGGAAACTGAGAGCATGAGCATTATGATATAATATAAACATAGCTTGAATCGAAAAATAAGAAAAAAAGAGAAAAGATAAAATGGGGAGGCTGGAGCAGTGGCACGAGTGGTAAGGGACTGAACCGCCTTGCATGTGCTAGCCTAGGATAGATGGCAGTTCAATCCCCTGGCATCCCATGTGGCCCCCAAGTCAGGAGCGATTTCTGAGTGCATAGCCAGGAGTAACACCTGAATACTCAATGAGTGGGACCTGTAACAAAAGTCTATAGTGTGCAGTTGATTTTAGTCATCTCTCTGGATAAGCTTTAGCTCATAGTAGAAACTCAACTCAAAAGGAAATGGGTAAATTGAAGTATATTGTCGAGAGGTTACTAGGTCATATGGCAGCTCAATTTTGAGTTTACTGAGAACCTCCATATTGTTTTCCATAGGGGTTGCTCCAGGCAGCATTTCAGCCAGCAGTGGATGAGAATTCCATTCTCAGCATATCCCCGCTAACACAGACTGTTACAGTATTTTTGATATGTGCTGCCTTACTGATATATCTCATTGTTGTCTTGATTTGGATTTCCCTAATGATGAATGATGGAGAATTTTTTGATGTGTTGGCCATCTCTATGTCTTCCTCAAAGAAGTATCTGCTCATTTCTTCTTCCCATTTTTCAATGTTTTTAGATTTGTGAAGCTAAACTTTGTGAGTGCTTTGTATATCCTAGATATCAAACCTTTATCTGATGTACTGAGTGGAAAAATTTTACCCATTCTGTTAGCTATCTTCTAGTTTTAGCCCATGTTTCTGTTGCCATACAAAAACTTTTTAGTTTGACATAGTGCCATTTATTTAGGTTTGATGCTATAGCATTAATAAAATCAATAGAATGCCGTTGGCATTCTATCATTAGAGACTTTTTTGAGGTATAAGTTTTGAAGTGTTTTGCCTATGTCTGCCTCAATGAACTTTATGGCTTCAGGTTTAATATTGTCTAATTCATTTTCAATTGATTTTTGTGTAAGGTGTGAGATAGATTAATATTTAATTTCTTACACATGGTTTTTCAGTTGTTCCTACACCATTTGTTGAAGAGATTGTCTTTGTTCTACTTCAAATTCTTGGCTCCTTTGTCAAATATTATTGGACTATATACTTGGGAGTGTGTCATTGGATATTCTATTCTGACTCTTTGGTCTGAGACTCTGTATTTGTATCAGTACAATGCTGTTTTGATCACTATGGCTTTAAAGATTCAGGTTAGGTAAAGAAATGTGATGGCCATATTTTTAGTACCAGCTAGTGTCCTAGTGAACAGTCTTTCCCAAGACCAACTAAAAAGCACAGCAGGCTGGAGTGTATCTTTACTAATGGTCTATGCTTTGAGATGTGCATATATTCCTTAGGTTGGTAAGTGACTTTTTACCAAACATACATGGAAGGGCAGGATTCTATTCTGTTTGTCTGGAGAAAACACATTAAAAATTCTCTCTCCACCAGTTATCTTACTAGGATTACTTACTTGTGTGGGTGATATGTTTACCATATATATTTTCTCAAAAGTTTTGCTATGATATAAATGATATGGTGCTCTCTGGTGCTACAACCACAAGGTTATCATAGTGTAGCAAAATGCCCATTATCATGTACTGGGTAGATAACTTAATGTGCTAGAACACTGCAGCATATGGTCTCCTGAGTACCACTGGGAAAAACTATCTTGGAATGAATTTGGATTATACCCAAGAAGAATCGGATATAATTCCCTACTGGCTAGATACATTCTAGCTAACTAAATAGAAAATAGATATGTGTGTAGGTAGGTATGTGTGTGAATGGGTGGGTGGATGGATGGGTGGGTGGGTAAGTGGATGGATGGATATGGGTGGATGGATGGATGGATGAATAGAGATGCTAACTGGAAATAGCTGATCGCCCTTTTTCTTATATCCTATAGTTTCTTGCCTATCATTCCGGTAATGTAAACATAGCGTTGTAGATAGAGCTACCATAAACTCAGTGCAACCCTACACTCTCTGCTTCATGTGATAGTCCTAAATTCCAGAAATCTTTCTCTAATTGCAGCTGTGGCCTTATAATATTGCTTTTTCCCCTTGATGGGATGTCTGTCTCTGATTTTGTTTGGGGTGACTGGGGTAGCTCACCCCACTAAGTTCAGGATCACTCCTGTTGTGCTTGGAGGATCATGCTATGCCAGACATCAAACTCTGACAAGCTCTTGCAAGGGAAGTGTCCCATGGGGTGTCCTATCTTTCTAGCCCCTCCAATTAATCTGAATAGTGTCCTTTTCCCTTTATTATAGAAGCTTTGATCACCATATTTCAAGGTGATTTTCTGTGAAAAATAGTCCAGGTTTTATGTAGATTTGTTGCATGAAGATGGTAAACATATGATATTATTTGGTGAGATTGACACAATAAATCTAAGACCAAATTTCTAGAAAGACCATCATCTCTTCAGTGAAGAGAACAAAGTAAGAGGTGGCTGACACTGGACAAAATCTACTGAAAAGGCACTCTTAGAAATTTAGAAATAAAGGACACAGTCGACTTACAGGGTCCTAATGAATATGGAGAATTAACTGAGACATAGATGAAGTGAATTAATTTATTTTAAGCAGTTGTTGATATTAAGTTGAAGCTTGAATTTAAGTTTAAACTCAACAATTCTGCAGACTACCTCTTTTCTTCTGTTCATCAAAGGTAAATTTTATATACTTTTAATATTCTCCTGGGACCAGAGTTGTAGAACAAAGGGTCAAGGAGCATGTCTTACACGTGGACAACTCTGGTCCCTTAGGCATAACCTGGAGTGATTCCTGAGCACAGAGCCAGGTGTAAGCCTTGGACACAAGAGTATGTAACTCAAGCCTTAACCAAGACTTACCCGAAAGCACTCTTAACAAAAGCACTTTAGTACTTACTAAAAACACTCTAATAATAAAGACTTTACCTTATCTTTCCTCACATTCACTTATTTAACAGCACACAATTCTAGGGGCAGAGCTGTGGCACAAGCGGTTAGGTGTCTGCCTTGCCTTCACTAGCCTAGGACAGATCCAGGTTCAATCCCATGGTGGTACATATGGTTCCCTAAACCAAGAGTAGCCAGGAGTAACCCCTGAGTGTCACAGGTGTGGCCCAAAAACAAAACAAACAAACAATAAATAATCCAATTCTAAGGTTGATATAGTTGTCCAGACTGGAATCTGCCACCCTAACCCAAATCGTTGGTTCTTCATTCATAATTACCAAGGAATAGTAAATAAGGTCATAGTAAATCCTTCTACTTAATCTCGGTATAATTTTTTACCTAATATAAAAATATATACTGAATATATACAAGATGTTAGAAAGTGTTTTTAGAAAATACCAATAAATTCCATAGTACATTTGCTAAGCTTTAACAAAATCTAATTAAAAATATAAATTACGTGCATAATCAAAAAAATTTAACAGAAAAATTTAAGCAAAAGGTTCAAAATTATCTATGTAAAGATCAGTTTTCAATTCTACACATTTTGGCAATATTTTAAATATACTTCATAAAACTTGACACTTGTAAACTTGCTTACATTTGGCCTATAATATTTTCTAATTCTAACTTATTTCCTTTTTAATTTACAGACAACTGGTAATTTTTATGTATCTTTTGGGTAAGTAATTTTTTATGTGTGATGGTTTGAGAACCTACATTGTATAATTTGAATATTTTTAATATCATTGTGAATTATTTTCCACTCTTGTGGATATTTTCATAAGCACAAAACTTTTTTTAATAATGAACTTATTAATTATAGAAAGAACAACAGTAAACTGTTGTGTTGAAAAAAGCTGGCACTTATCAACTCAACCAAATAATTAAAGACAATGTCATTGGAAATCATCCTTTTGGGTGCCCTTTGTCTTCTAATGTGGTCTACTGAGAAGTTAGAAACATATTTCTTGAACGAATTCTTAAGGAAAGATTGGTGAAAACCAAATTGTGGAACAATCTGTAAAATAATTCTCTTTAAAACTGTCAGTGTCGGGGGAAAAATTAAGACAGATTGGGAAATTGCCACAGACTGTGCGAGACTAAACAGATGTTACAATGAAATATAATGTTAGTTCCGGATTATTTCTAAGACTAACAAAAGATGATAAGGAATGGGTGAATTCTTAGTTCATAATAACAGATTTGCCAATAAAACTATATCAATTGTATTTCCAATTTAGGAATTTACAACACTGTTATCAATAATAACAACATGTAGGAAAATCTAGATAGAAAAACATTGAAATACTATTGTGGATAAAGTCACTTTTTAAATTATACTAAAATACAAAAATAAAATATGTCGCATGTAGAATTCATCTCAAGAAATCAAAAAGGGGGTTGGAGATAGCACAGTGGTTGGTGTTTGCTTTGCACTCAGCCAACCCAGGACAGACAGACCCAGGTTCTATTCTTGGTATAGCATATGGTCCTTAGAATCTTCCAGGAGTAATTTCTGAGTGCAGAGCCAGTAGTAACCCCTGAGTGCTGCTGTTGGTTTTAACCTCCCCCAAAAAACAACAAAAGGAAAAAAAATTGTAGACTAATAGATGCCAAACAGCTGGGAGCAAAGATTTGTCAATGTGGTGATTGAAATTACTTGTATATTTACATATTTTTCTCACATGAATATGTTTTCTTTTCCTACCCTCTACTTAATTTAATTCTTTTTAAAATTAAAAGCAGTTACTTAATTCTAAAAAGCCATTCATCCTTTAAGAATCTTGAACCTGTGGGTCTATGATAATCACAACTAATGTTTGAGTTTTTCTTTTATTATACTTTGTTTTTAGAAATTGAAAATAACACTTTTCTGCATTGTTGCAATCTCTTAGAAGAACTTAACAAACCTTTAGGTATTTTGCTTTGGGAAAAGGTATATAAGAACTTATGCATCTGTCACTTGAAATGATTTATTATAGAAACAAACTTTCATAACTTCTATATTAATAGGCACTGTTGAAAAATGATAAAACTGAACATTAATGTCTATACAAACTGTTTCATCATATCAAGGAGTAATATATTGTATGGGCTTTTAAAAATTCCTTTTAAAATTATTTAAACACTGCAAAAATATTCTGAGCTTGTCTCATGTTCTCATGATAATTTGACTATTATTTTCATACTTTTCTAATAAATTTCCTTGTGCTTTGCTGACTGATAAGAGAACACTTATTTTTCTATGAGTACAGAGAAGAATTCAGTTCTACAATAGTTTTCTTTCATCTAACTTCTTAAGTAGAATTTATTTTATATTCTAACTCTTCTGAAGATATTTTAATACAAAATTATTCTGACTTTACATATATATTGCTTAAGACACAATCACAGCCCTCCTACTAGCAATAATTTTACCTCACAGAAACTTCATTGGCTCTGATATTGCCATTGAGTAGAGCTATCACAGTCCTATTGCCATCAAAAGAGGCATATTTATGTTTTACTCCATAATGTATTGCTTTTGTGACTATGTTTTTTAAACACAACTTTTTGATTATTTTAGTACATAGCCATGTTAATAACTTTATCATCTAGCTTCTTTTATTACAATAGGAAACTCTTTTTGAATAATTATCAAATTATAAAACAATGTGGGTACCAAGGAAGGTGAATTTGTAAAAATGTGTTCTAGCCCTAGCAAAGAAACTTCTCCATCTTTGGCTGTGAAAATTCCATAGATTTGCTTGGTTTGTCTACACTCTACACATCCATGTTTCCATCTGAGGTGTTCAGGCCAACCAAGCTGTAAATACCAGGGCAAACACCCATTTAACAGTAACAAAATCCTATGGCTGACTGATATTCCTAACTATCATTTCTTTTGACTTAGAATGTTTTATTTAGAATGAGTATCTGCTAAAATATACATTTCTTGATAAGTCAGAATATTCAGAATGTTTATATGCCCATCAAAAACTCTAGTGAGAAATAAATACTAGTTCCAACTACTTATATTAAAACCCTTCCTAGAAAGAGTAAAAAAGCAACTAATCACAACTCTCTTATTTGAATTTTCCAGTATTCCTAAATGAATATTTTATTTGTTTATCCTATTCAATACATTTTTTGTCTGTTTGTTTTTAGGGCCACACCAGCAATACTCAGTATGTATTCCTGACTCAGGAATCACGCCATGTGCCTCAGGGACCATATCAGATACTGGGGATTAAACCCTGCTGTGCTACTACTGCTCTGGCCCTGGCATAGTTTATATTAACACAATTGTGAGTTTTTTAATGATGCATTTAGAAACTCAACTATGAAAAATTATAGTTTATACTACATATTAAACCAGGAAAACTGACTCTATAATCTTTTTCTGACATCATCTGTGTGGAAAATTTACAATCTAGTTGAAAAACTGGCCCAAGACCACATGTATAGAATTGTAAAGTGATTGCCTTGCTGCAGTCATTCTGATTAGATCTCTGTCACTCCATATTGTCCCCTAAACACTGCCAGAATTAACCATAGTATGAGTCCAAGGGTAAAACTTGAGTAATACCAGTTAGATAATATGCAATATTATTTTCTGGGTTTTTGTTTTGTTTTGTTTTGTTTTGGGTCACATCCGGCAGCACCCAGGGGTGCTCTGGCTCTATGCTCAGAAATTGCTCCTGGCAGGCTCTGGGGACCATATGGGATGCTGGGATTTAAATCACCATCCTTCTGCATGCAAGGCAAATGTCCTACCTCATTGCCATCTCTCCGGCACTGATATTTTAAGTGCAAGTATTTAAAAAAAAGTGTAGGCCATTTAACAGTAGAATATTTGGGATGGATATTAGTGTATACCATATTAATATTAGGCAACTACTTCCCAAGCAAAACGTAGGACTGGTTTTTACTTCAAATTAATATCTGAGCTATATACATTTTCATACCTATTCCTTCCCTTACTTAGCTTTTATAAATATACAACCTTGTGAGATTCAAAAATGAGATTACATAAGAAGAAAAAGTTAACTTTTTTGGCACATTGTCCAGTTTCTAATTAATCATTTTGCCAGTATTAAATGCACTACTTAATTGCTTTAGGAATCAAATTACATTAACACTACCCAAATGCTATTGAAAATTGGCACAAATACATTAACAGATGAAGTATCATTTAAATTAAATGCTTCATTTATTTCATTATTTTAAAGTCACCACATAGTTTAGAATAAATGAATAAACAACTTACAACTATTTTTCAAATTCATTTTCAAAGTCTTCTAAGGACTGTGTATACCTAGAATGTGTGTGTGCTCATTTGTACAATAATGAATGAAGTCCAGGGGCCAGAGAGATAGCATGGAGGTAAGGCGTTTGCCTTTCATGCAGAAGGTCATCGGTTCCGGCATCCCATATGGTCCCCTGTGCCTATCAGGAGCCATTTCTGAGCACAGAGCCAGGAGTAACCCCTGAGCACTGCCGGGTGTGACCCAAAAGCCACAAACAAACAAACAAACAAACAAAAAAAGAATAAAGTCCAATCTTTATCCATAATCTATTCTTTTCAGGTTGATGAATCAGAATATCTGAGCTTTTGTAAAATCAAAAAGATAATGGCTTATATTTTCAAGATCTGGCAAAAATAATGGCTAGAATTTAGAAATTTTTGGAATTGCAGAAAGCAGTTATCTTCAGTGATAAAGATGATGAACAATTTTGAAAATCTCATAAGGTTATATATGTATAAAATAATATTTATATATATTTTTTGTGTAAGTAAAATGGGGTAGTAGTGTGACCGACCTATGTTTATAACAAGGACATAAAATTTCATGTTATTAAAAAAAATTTTGTAAAGGCCATAGAGTCATCAAGAAAAAAATATACTTAAAGTTTTTGCCCCTGTGTGACTTTAGTGGACTTGACTATTAAACAGAGGTGGAAGTTTCAGAAGAAATCAGATAGTCAACTGAAAATTAGATGAACTGACCAAAGCTTGACTTATTATTTTAATGGGATTGACTTCTTCTTCCTACAATTTAGCATCTTGTTTTTAATATTTTAAGCAAAATAAAATATTGTAGCCAACTGTACAGCTAGATGTGTAACAAAGAGGAACTTCCAAGTTAGAGAACCTGTTTCTCAGAACCATTTCTAGAGTTAAACTGTCATCTTTCAGTTTCATTACTGTGATAGTACAGCTACTTCAACTGCAGGTACTAGGACAAGATATAATCTTCTGAAGTTTCAGATGTCTGAAATTTGTTCGGTGGTAGCCTTGAAACTAAGGGACCAGCCTAAGCCCTGAAAATTTTCTCATCATGAAAGTAATAGTATCTAAATCTTCTAGAAAATATTATTTGCCTTTCTCAACATTTCTCCTCCTTTGTCGCCACCTTCTCAATTGTAGACAGTTATATTAATATCAAGCCACAGATATCTGAGTCAGAAGGAAAACTGCATTTGTCATGAATACCAGTAGACAGGTGCTATGGTCCATTTTAAAATCACATTTCTTTGTGCATGTGACTAATACATTTTCAGCTATGTGTTTCCCAGGTACAATTGATTACATAAAAATATTTATGAGAAATGACATTCACTCTCACTGAAACATTCAATTGTCTATCTTTTTCCATTAACAAACACCTGCATATCAGCATTTTAGGTTCTTAAGAAAGTATTTTCCCTATTTAATTGTAAGAAAGACAAATTTTTGCCCCATTTAATTAATCAAGCTTAGTGCCATTTTAAGAGGTAGAATTGTATTATCATGAGGCTTTAATAAATTATAATTCTTTAAATGGTTAAAGGCAACATTTCCTAGACGTAACATAATGGAATTGGGCTAATTCATTCAGTGCTGCTTTCTCTGGAACTGAGCTATGCCTGCCTCCAGGCAAGTGGCATGTATTACTCAACATTTCTTACAGAGAAGTACATTGTAGAATTAGAAATTTAATTCAAAGATCTTACATAATGTTTTTGCTCATTCTAGACCTTTAATAATCTCTAATATAAATTATCACATAGGGAAAAGTATTGACATTGATATCTCAACTAGTAGTAAATATACAGAGGCAATATGTTTCTATACTAAAAGAAGTTGATATCATAGATGAAGATAACCCTTTGAAAACTGGAAAAATGTTCAAAGTGGTTTATTCTAAACCATCATATTATTCTAAATTGAAGGCTAATCAACAGTGAAATTTGAATACTTATAGATTATTCCTCCAAGTTATTGAGCTATGACATAATTTTACATATAATCCAGGGTTCTTATAATGTGTCAACAACTACCTATTGAAGTGGGTAAAATTTGTGTAAAGTGGACAATGGTAAAGAGAGGGTGCTTGAATATTTTCTGACTGAAACTAAATCAAGAACAATTTTGTAACTGTGCATCTCATGGTGATTCAATTAAAAAAAAAAACCTTTGATATGCATTTCCTCCATATCTCAAAAAACATAAGTCCTTAAAATTGGCATTATTTCCTCCAACAAACATACGCATGCATATGTATCTATAAATTCCTCTTTAGACTTTCATTTAGAAAAATCAAGTTAAATTATAATTGTTTGCAGGCCATTGACATTTTTTATAATTTTTATTGAGTCCAATGTAAATTATAAGTTTTTCACAGTTATTTTTAAGGTAGCAGTGCCAGTGAATTAGGAGAATTTCCATCGCAAGTGTTGACATCCCTCCACACCTATTCCCAGCATGCATTCCATACGTCCACCCTTAGCCCCCTGGACTGCCAGGGTAATTGATTTCTTTTGTGTATAGCTAGTTGTGGTTTGGTTCTCTGACTCTACCAATTCTGACTTTGGGTTGGGTAATCATGTCTGATCATTCATTATTTATACTCAATGCTGCTCATGAGACTGCTTGCCTCTGGGTACTATTCTACCATCTGTTTTTTTTTTTTTTCAATTTGTAGGAAGACATAGAAATATGAGGCACAACAAGAAGATTCATGTTCTATGATTCTATGGTTCTGTATGGAAAAAAAAAGCGAGGAGGAGCCCCTGTCTAGAAGGTGTAAATATAAATTTAGAAGAAAAAAAAAAGAATTGAAACAAAGTAAGGGATGCTGTTGTGCCAAGGTTTTTGGAAAGGGTCATTTTTGTTTATTATTTATTTATTTTGCATAGGCACAATAATAATAATTGGGGGAATTAGAAAGGAAATTCTCTTGGCCTAAGAGATACGGGGTTTCTCCACCCTTGAAGCATACTGTCATGGAACCAACTACAGGCTCCAGACATGTTCTTTGTCGAACCCTCAGGTCTTTGGTTTTTCTTTTTTAAATAACATTTTCTTTATTTTAGCACCATGGTTACTATTTGTATTTATGTAAATAAATAAATATATTTATGTAAATATTTGTACTCAGTTGCATTTCAGTCATTGAATGAACACCACCCTTCATCAGTGTCACTTTTTTTATTAATAATATAATTTTTATTTTGATCATAGTGGCTTCATATTGTTGACAATAATATTTTAGGTACATATTTACATAAAATCAGGGGGATTCCCATCACCGATTTGTCCTCCCTACACCTCCATTTTTGTCCTATCTCCTATATCCTCCCCTCCCTCACCCCCGGGGGGCTGTGAGAATATGTGTTCCCCTCTGTACCTAGCTTACTACTTAGTAGTCTTGCACCTGTTGGTCTTGGTATTTCCCCTCTAACTGGGAGGCAGGACTAGCTAGTTCAAGTAATGTGGTTTTGTTTGAAGAAGAAAAAATAATAAACTGGGGTAAAAGTCTAATATGCCGAAAATGGGTGGAATCCTTCTAGAGGCTCTCATCATCGGTTTGAGAGATGGAGAAAAAGAAGGTGAAACACCCCAACAGTACAAAAAGAAATATCACATATCCAGTGAGGACTCCAACAGTAACGATAAGCACCACAAAAAAAAAAAACAAAAACAAACAAACAAACAAACAAACAAAAAAAAACATACACGGTCTTGAGATAAGAAACATGGCAGAGCACATAAAGAAAGAAAAAAAAGGAGAAAAAGTGAAAAAATATAAATAGGGACAACAACTTCAATAACCACGCCAAAACAAAGAAATCAACAAAAAGTAGATAGGTAAATAAAAACAAAAAATAATAATAATAAATGAAGATAAAAAATAATATATAAAAATAAAAAATGTTTTGTGCTTTTTGCTTTTTTTTCCCTCCTGCACTGGCACAATAAATATTGGGGTCATTCAAAAAGGAATTCACTTGGCCTAAGAGATATGGGGTTTCTCGACCCTTGGAGTATATTGTCATGGGATTAACTATAGACTCTGTTTAGTTTCATTTACTCTCCTGGTGGTGCTTTCGTGGTGTTTGGAAGACTTCTGCTCCATCCTGGGTGATAAAATCAGACCTCTGTTTCTAGAGATCTCAGTATCTGCACAGATCCAGGAGTGGGACTTATGATGAAGTTTTTCTTTGTGGTTCTAGAAGTTCTGTTCCCTCAGTGTCATTTTAATCCATCTTCTGTGGTTGGTGGTCTTGGTCTTTGCACTGATCCTAGGATAGCACCTAGGATAGTGTCTTTCATTGTGTTTCCAGAAGCCCTATTTCATTGCAATTGTCTCTGCCAGACCTTTGGAACTGGGGATCATGGTTGTTGTACAGGTCTGAGAACATCATTTGTCTGTTTTTTTTGTATTACTTTATTTCATACACCATGATTAAACTACACTATTATTGAAAAGGCTTCAAGAATTACACCCTAGACCAGAGAGCCCCTGACCATCAACTTACCCTTTCATCTCTGACCATGATTAGCTCTATTCTATCCACTAACTCTCATGTTATCTAGTCTCCTCATTTTTGGGTGCTACATTCATTTATATCCCAGATATGAGAGAAGACATTCTATATTTGTCCTTCCTCTTCTCTCTCACTTCACTCAGTTTGATACTCTTTCAGGTCCATCCATGCAACCCTCGGTGAGGGACCCCTGACCCACGGGGGTGTGGGAATGAGGGTCACTAGTAATTTGTGGATTCACTCGAGCAGATTCAATCTGTGAAATAAACTTGAGAAGTTAGTAAGAAAGACCCTTAAGGCAACTCACGCTGTTCTAAAGGGGTTTATTGTCTGGGGAGATCAGCTTTTAAAGGCAAAATAAGTCATGGGGGCGTGTTACAAGTTTCCACCAATTACAATTGCAAGCACTCATTAGCATAAGCTGGGGGCAGGTAATAGGGAGGGGTAAAGAGGTAGACCTGAGCACATGTTTGTACTAAAAGCACGAGTTTATACTGAAAGCACAAGATCCAAACAAGTTCTTCTACATCTTACTCAGCAAGCATAAATAAAACATCAGCTGTAAACACATTAATCTTTTGCTAACACAAAGGCAAGTTGCTCTATATGGGTAATTTTCTCTCTGGCTGGGTATATTGGGCTGCTTTGAATTATTATAGTGTTTGTCTATTTCCTTTGTCCTCAGGGCATGGGTGCCTCTGGTCACAATGGTAACAAGGTCAAGGATTTCTGAGACACCCTTTTGTTCTAGGTTCCATCAGCTTGGCTCCCTACAGTTCCCCCTTCTCTGTAATAATAAAAGAAAAGGAGCAAAATGGGTGGAGTGCCTGTCTTAGGTTACTTTGGTGGGCTTCCTGTTCTGGACATGGCAATAAGAGACCAAATTAAAAGTTTTTGTGCGCAAAATATTAGGAATGCCATGTTTGCACCCAGACACTGGCACCAAGCTATCCCCGTCTTAAGCATCTCCACAGCCTGGAGCAGAGCAAGCGAGGGCATTTAGCCAGATACTCAAAACTCCTTAAAGCTCAGAGGTTGAAGTGTAGGTTTATCCATAGCTTCATGTCCTTCAGGGTGCAGTTAAGGGAGCCACTGATATTGGACCTGCACTGAACTTTAGGGAAGCCTCATCAACCTGATTCTTAACAAAACTTGTGAGGCAACGGAATGCCCAGGGGCCAAAGGAAAAAGTAGCAAAAAAGCCAATGAAAGGACCTAATTAGGCAACAGCTTGGACAGCCAGAATGAGGTAAAGCACCAATTTTTATATCAGGACTCATCTTAATCCCTCTGTCTATTTCTATCCTCTAGACTTTCTTCCACAAGTCTAATGCTATCTTTAACTAAGCCAAGTTTATTTTAAAAAAGCAACATTCTACTTTAAGGATGACACAAATTCCCCCCTCCCTCAAAAAAAAAAAAGCCAAATATAAACCACAGCGGTTTTGCTGCACCATCTCTGCTAGGGATTCAACAGTGTGCTATAAGTAGTGTAAACTTCTTTTAAGTTTGTAAACATTTCTAACAACAGTTATCCTTAGGCATTAACAGATTCTAGAGTATGAACCAATGAATAAATTCCTGTGCCCGCACCAGTAACACCCAGGCCTATCAATAAGGCTAGGGTGAAAGTAGTGACTGATTTCCTACTGTGGCAGGAGAGAGACGCAAAGTTATATCTAAGAGGTAATAAAGCAGTTTCTCGTCTATTTAGGCATTAAAACAACCAAAACACAGTAGTCCTTGGACTAAAGAAACAAATGTGAAACAATGGGGGAGATAAACTAGTGAAACAGGCAAAAAAAAAAAAACGTTAAATTGGGAGCAATCATGAACTGAAAGGAGGAATTAATGACAAGAATTTGATTACAGTTTTCAATAAGGGGAATAGGGAAAAGCATATTGAGGCCCAGAAGGCAAAGTTCAAGTCCCACCACCTGTCCCAAGGTGATGCTGAAGTGAGGCTCGGGGCCGCAGCGCAGACCGAAGGGGTTGGAGACAGGCAGGGGGTCGCCAAAGCAGAAGGGAGGTTGAGATGAATAGCAGATTCAGCACTGCTGGTAGGCGGAGTTGGTGATGGTGGAGGCGTTGACCATCTGCAGGATGAGGTTCGAGGTGGAAACTGGACCAACAGGTTTGATGGTTAATCTAGGCATTAACAAAGCTAATAGTCATGATAAGCAAGAAACATTTCAATAACAATATGGGGAGAAAGTCCAGTGGAGCAAACAAAATAATGAAGATGGAGGAGTTGTTAACCACAATGGTTTGATTGCAAACGTCTGATAGTTGGACAGGGGGGCGCATATATGGTCCGAGTAAGCAAAGTCCCATGCCCACAATCTGTTTTAAAGTTAAGCCTTGGTGCGACAGAGGTTGTTGGTGGCAGTGGGCATCAAGGGCAGCCAGGCAGATTATCAAATCCAGCATTGTCCTTAGGCAGAGTCAGTCAGAAACAGGTCCGGCAGGAATGGCGGGCTAGCAGGAGGGATGACAGGCTCTTTTGAAGTGGATGAAGACAGGACTGCAGGAGGCTGCAGGAGGTCTATAAGGAAACAGCTTGGCAGGAGGCAAAATGGTTACTTGGGTGCTTTTTTTACAATAAAATTTTCCATGAATTTAATTCTTCATATAAAAAATAGGAATTTACTTAGTCTTCTGGCCTGGGTTTACAGGCAGAAGACACTAGCAATTTACATTACACAAATTATTTTTGAATACCACAGGAATGTTTTCTGACTACTGTTAGACTTCAGCATTCAAAAAAAATGTTTTTAATTAACAATCGCCAATTTTTCAAAAACTTTTAAACTGAATCTAAATGATTTTTCTTAAACTTCTTAGTTATTATCTTAAAGCTAGATGCTATTCTCTAGCCACATATCCATATTCTTTAGGCCTTAACTTACACATAGCAGGAAAGCTGGGTGATTGCAAAGTCCAGAAATTCTCCAGGGAAAAGTTATCCCCGATGGCCATTGAGAAATCTGGGGTTTACTATCCCCTACACTTTCTGCCATGTTGTCAGAAGGAGAAAGCTAGCTTAAGACAGGATTTTTTACACATGCTTTTTAGCAGGATGTCACAATCTGTCAGATGACCAGACTGAACCAGGTTGAAAAAAAAATTAATTGAAATTTCAAAAATGGATAAGGCTTTAAAAATTGTATTTATCATGAAATGTAGAAATAACAAATAAACATACAAAACAAAACAACACTAAACACAACATTGTAGCCACTTTCACTCATCACAACACACACATGAACAGACAAAAGGATTGATTCAAAACTTGCATTAGAAAAATTGACAAACGCTTTTAAATATTTAGCCAGCATGTTTTTAAGAAAAAAAATTTTTGTGGAAAAACTTTTAGTTTTGATTCAAAACTTGCATTAGAAAAATTGACAAGCGCTTTTAAATATTTAGCCAGCATGTTTTTAAGAAAAAAATTTTTTGTGGAAAAACTTTTAGTTTTTAGAAGTACTTAATGTAGCTGGAGTGAAACTTTGCTGAAAATAAATTTTAAGGTTTAGATTTAGCACAAAACATTTTTAAAACAATCCTAATTTGAAGTTTAAAACATGAAGTAAAATGTAAGCAGTTAAAAAATTTGTTAAGTAAAATGGTTAATGAGCACTGTAGAAGGAGTCTCCACTCTGAAGTATGATATCATTTGCTGTAAATGAACAGGTTTTCTTTAAATTAGTTTAATAGGAAAACAGTAAGGCAGCTGCAATAAAGTGTTAAAATTTTTATGATTAAAAAAGAAACAAACAACTGTTCCTACTTTGAAGACTTCAGGTGAATAATTTGTAAAAAATATAATATACCAAATTAACAAAATGTTTAGACATTATAAAATATAGTTAAAGACATCTGATGCATTTCCACACCTAGAACTTAAGACCAAAATTATATATGATACTTGTTGTTAACCTGATTATAAAATTTACTTATATAACATTACTCATAAAATTAAATATATATATATATTTTTTTCATCAATACTAGATTTCTTCACTTTGACACAAATGTACAGATTTGTATAATGTGCTGACCTTCTGAATACACTTAAAAGAATAGCTGTTTTAATGCAAAGGTAAAGAACAACCATTGCTGTAGCACAAAGTTAAAACTAAGGGTACAGGGTGTAGGGAGCCATAAGACCATAAGTATTAACTGCTTTAAAGAGTTCATGTAAATTCTATCTGTTAAAGGCTCTATATTCTAAAAGCTGTTTATGAATGGGGTGCTCTGGAGGCTCTGTGCCATCTATGGGAGCATTGGGGACTAGGGCAGCCACCACGATGCCCTCAGCCAGAGGAGGCTGGGGGGCTCCGGCAGCAAACCGAGGCAGGCAGGGGAGGGGCAGCCTGGCCAGGAGGGCAGGGGAAGCCTGAAGGGCAGAGACTTGTGAATTCTATAGCTTTAAGAGGGGGAGCGAAAAGAGGAAACTGAAATCTGGGAGCTGTGCTGTTTTTTTGGGGGCGCGGGAAACAGAGAGATGTCTAAGGAGTTAGCAACAGTTTGTTGCCCTGTCCGGGGGATCTGAGGTGACAGCTCGAAGGGAGGGGTAAACGCTGATAGAGAGCACATTTTTTCAGTAAGAGAGGAGGGGTGGGAGGGAGAAGTTTCTGAGTTTCCTTTGGAAAGATCAACAAAAGAACTGCCTTGGGAGCCAGTACAGGAGGCAATTTTTAAGTGCTCCTGTGCATTTTCCACAATCTGCAAGCTCTCAGGGTCAAGATTTGACTTAACAATAATGCTTTTGAGCAGATCCAAAAATTTCAACAATTTTTGCTATACTCGGGCTGGTCCCCATTTTTACTCTGGGACTATAATGGGATGGTGGTTTTCACCTAGGTATTAGACTGACTAATTTTGCGTTGCTCTGGTCTGGTTGACCTGACGTCTTATAAATTAGCTCCGGACTTGTCGCTCTGCCATCCGATCGGTGGTCTGTAACTCGAGCTCCCACGTAGGCGCCACCTGTAACCCTAGGTGAGGGACCCCCAACCCGCAGGGGTGTGGGAATGAGGGTCACTAGTAATTTGTGGATTTTATAGAGCAGATCTGATCTGTGAAATAAACTTGAGAGGTTAGTAAGAAAGACCCTTAAGGCAACTGACGCTGTTCAAAAGGGGTTTATTGCCCGGGGAGATCAGCTTTTAAAGGCAAAATACGTCATGGGGGCGTGTTACAAGTTTCCACCAATTATAATTGCAAGCACTCATTAGCATAAGCTCGGGGCAGGTAATAGGGAGGAGTAAAGAGGTAGAGCTGAGCACATGTTTGTACTGAAAGCAGGAGTTTATACTGAAAGCACAAGATCCAAACAGGGTCTTATAAATTTTACTCAGCAAGCATAAATAAAACATCAGCTGTAAACACATTAATCTTTTGCTAACACAAAGGCAAGTTGCTCTATATGGGTAATTTTCTCTCTGGCTGGGTATATTGGGCTGCTTTGAATTATTATAGTGTTTGCCTTTTTCCTTTGTCCTCAGGGCATGGGTGCCTCTGGTCACATGGGTAACAAGGTCAGGGATTTCTGAGACACCCTTTTGTTCTAGGTTCCATCAGCTTGGCTCCCCACACATCCACAAAAAATTCTGTTCGACACTGAATCTAAAAAAATCTTCAATGATTCAATGTCACTTAATCCAGTAAGTGAAAGCAATGATAAATGGGATCATATCAAATCAAAGAGTTTCTGAAGTGCAAAAAACAAACAAACAAACAAAAAACCTTGATCAGAATAAAATGCCAAATTAGAATTTGGGCTATATTTTTAGCCAAGAATCATCTTATTAAAAGAATAATATTCAAGATACAAAAAAGCACTAGTAAAATTTAGAAAAAAATCTAATCAAGTCCACACATATTAGGGAAATGAATAGAAATTTCTTCTAAAAAGACATGCATGTGGCTAATAGATGTTAAAAAAATTGTATGCAAAACATTATGTAAGTTGTTTTTTGTTTTAATCTGGGATATTTCTTGAGAAACAATAAATAGTGTTGCTTTCCTTCTTAGCAAATACAGGATTAAGCTATATGCCACCAGATATAATTTTTCATGATATATATAGTATTTTATAAACATATTTATAACACACAATGTTCAACTATTTATGTCCATCCAATCCTATTACTGGTAAGAAGTCATCATTTCACTTATTAAGTCAAACAATATAAAAGTCATTATTATTTCAGAAAAAAATTTGTATGCATACGTTATCATCTTATTTTAAATTTGTGAAAGTTTGTTCTAGCTCAAAATATGGTCTAATTTTTTTCTTCCCACTCCAGCCCACCAATATGGTCTAATTTTTAATGTTTAAAGAAAATAATTTAAGTTTTACTTTGATTAAATGGATGAATAATGATTAGATTAATATGACTGCTATTTTTTTGGTCAGAGAAATTTTTGCAATTGAATTTCTTACCATATATTTTTCTAATTGAGAGTGGAATTTTTTGTTTTAGGGAACTATTATTCCTTCCTCTATGTGCTTGCTTTACATATACATATATGTATATATATACATATATATATGTGTGTGTGTGTGTGTGTGTGTGTATGTCTCTGTCTCTCCTTGCTCAGAACCTTAGAAAAAGCCTGCCATGTGGCCTTTACAAAATGGTGTCCCTCCTTGTTCAGAACCCAGGTCCCAACATTCCCTCCTCTTCTTATGAACCTGAGTCAAATCTTTGACTATCCTCAAGGTTCCTCATTCTTATTCCTACTATAGACACATAAAGTGACCTTAGCTTTAACATCTTAATCAGGAGGTTTTTCAGGGTGCTATTGAACCACTGTTTATACTAGGAGGCAGAGCCTTTCCATTTCCCTTTCTGTTCCTGCAAACTAGCCTTCACATGCTTTAACTTCTGCAGTGTCTCATGGGTGACTCTTGACTTGTTAAAATAAAAACATTGTTCCTAGGTCTAGTCCCACCTATTCTGGAGAGCTACTTCAGCTAACATCCTTATCAGCATCCACTTGCTGGGAGAATTCAACCTTTTCTCACCCTCCCTCTCCCAACAGGTATGACACCTGAGATTGGAGAATGGTTATGATGCAAAACTCATCTGGCTTTGCAAACAGTGGCAAACACACAGGTGGGTCAGTTCCTTGATACATATAAAGCCATGTCCCCATTCAGTCCCCAATGAGAATTACTTCCCCATGCAACTATATTGGCATCTACAGTCTCATTGCAATAATTCAGGTAAGGGTAGGGGACGCCCCTCAGTCCAGTCTGTTGTTTGAACCACTGCCCCCATTATTATGTCTTGAGTGCCTCTTCCCCTTCAGTTATTGAGCCAAGAACAGGTATAGGGTTATGGGGCTTATGCTGGCACCTTAATGCAGTGTTGAGCAGCTGAATCCCTCCTTATTTGCCTTAATTGATGTTTCCCACTAGGAAGTTAGTTTGGGCACATTGTTTTAAAAGGCCCTACTGATATTTGGGCCAGACATCTCTGGTTAACCCTCCCAAAAGTATGCCTGAGACCTCCATCCTTAGCCTCAGGTTTCAGCTCCCTCTGTGCTGCCAGGTGGCTTCCCTGACAGGTGCTTATACCAGGCAGAGAAAATTCCTCTCCCTACAGTTTGGGGAACTCCATTTTGTACAAGATAAAATGAGAATGCTCTTGGAGCAACTTCCCTATCCTAGAATCCGCTGGTCATACTGTAGTCATGGTAAAGTCACAGCCACAGTAAGCAGGAACACCCAGACTATCTCCCTTGTCCTGGTCCTGTGAGTTGAATTAGCTGGATTTGCAGAGGGTCCTCCTTATTCAGGCTGTGGCTCCACCAAGAAGAGAAAGGAGGTTACTGGTTCTTCAATCCTGCAACTTAAACAGCTGTTGGGGTGGAGAGAACATAGGGCCCGAAACTCCTATTTCCTTTACTGTACTGGGTCAGACAGAGATGAAGAAATGCCTCCCACACCTGGTGCTAAATCTTTTATCCCTAACGTTACCAAGTTAACTCCTTCTTAACTTATACCACCCATCCTTGTTAAATGTCAGGGTCTGGTTAATTTTACAACTTTCCCTATCTATGTAATTTCATATTGATGTCATGGCCTTAGCTCATTGAATTCCCATGGTCCTTCTTTGCCCTTATTCCCCTGGAAGCTTTCCTGATGACCTTCCTGTTCCATATTTTCCTTAGAGATTTTACCACCTTGGAAGTCAATAAAAGAGTGTGGCCAAAGGTCTAACTTCTATAACTTCTTCAGGCTGACAAAGGACTGTTTCTCTACCTAAGAATGTGTGAAATCTCATGCCACCTTAGCTCAAATGAGCAATTAATTGGTTCAGTTCTTTAGTTTCAGCACCTGAAAATGATCAGATAAAGTAGACAGGAAAATATTATTTAAACCAATCAGGCCCTGCAAACAATAAATGATACTCTACTAAACATAGCCCTTCTTATTTCTCTGATTCAGATTAAGTTACTTCCTCTTCAACATAGGCTACTCAAAATGAGTGGGCTGTATGTTAAGCCCACTAGAATGCATTTAATTCAGTCAGCTATAGAAAATAATTTTTCTCTCCACCTTCAACTTGAACTTCACCAGATAACTGAATTCAGATAACTGAATAATAATCTTAGCGTATTCCTTTGCATAAACACAAAAATACTGGCGAAATCTCGATCTGGGACACATTATTATTATTATTATTATTATTATTATTATTATTATTATTATTATTATTATTGGTTTTTGTGTCACACCTGGAAGTGCTCAGGGGTTACTCCTGGCTCCACGTTCAGAAATCGCTCCTGGCAGGCACGGGGGAACATATGGGATGCCGGGATTTGAACCAATGACCTTCTGCATGAAAGGCAAATGCCTTACCTCCATGCTATCTCTCTGGCTCCAAGACACCCCATTATTTACAGAGAATCTCTGAGAATTGTTCAAGGATAGAGTAGGTGGTTCACCAATAAAGGCATCAATACTTTACCTGTCATGTCAGATTTCTTAGGCATGGCCAATGTAGAGATGAGGTCAGTTCAGCATGATAATGAGGATGAGCTTGGGCATCTCATCTCACCCTCTGTAGGAAT
Source organism: Suncus etruscus (assembly GCF_024139225.1). Classification (NCBI taxonomy): domain Eukaryota; kingdom Metazoa; phylum Chordata; class Mammalia; order Eulipotyphla; family Soricidae; genus Suncus; species Suncus etruscus. Next base: position 3,817,756 of record NC_064864.1, read on the forward strand.
GTCATGGAGGTCTCCTGCCCCTCTCTCCTCTTCAGGGTTCGGAGAGATCCTGACCTCTGGAACTTTACTTGAGTCTCAGAGCAGAGCTGTGACTAGTTGGTGCTGATCTAAAAGTTCCTAGATCTTAGATATTTTTCAGGCTACTCAATCTCTATGTTTTCCCTCTCACATTGGCCAAATGCTTTAAAGTAGAAACTTGCTTGTCACTCAACCTCAACCCCTTTCAACTCTGTTTCCCTGAAAGGGAAAACTATCTGACTTTTAAGATTTTCTGTGTACATAAAGATTTATCCCCAAAACAGAAAGGAAAACTTCCTACCTGTATCTCTGCAAATTAACACAAGAAACGTCAAAAATACTGAAGATGCCACGAAAAGATAAAAAGCAATCTACAGAATTGTTTCTCAATTGACAGAACACACAGAACCACTATCATGCATGTAACTTTAAATCCCATTTTGAAAATCTTCATTTCCTTTAATTTCTAAAGATCCAAGTTTTCTAAGAGCACTGTAAAATGAGTTGAAAGAATCTGAGCTCCTTTCCTATAAGATGCTCTATACAAAGGTGCAACACCCATTCTTGTTACAAACACCCATCAAGATAGGAATGAAAGGAACTTTTCTCAATATAATCAAGACCTTCTACAGCAAGCCAATTGCAAATATTATTCTCAATAGAGATAAACTATAAGCCTTTTCTCTAAAATCTGATACAAGACAAGGCTGTCTTCTTCACCACTTCTATTCAATATAATACTGCAATATTTGCCATAGCAATTAGGTAAGAAAAAGACATCAAGGGCATCCAGATAGGAAAGAAAGAAGTCAATCTCTTACTGTTTGCAGATGACTTGATATTATTTAGAAAGACATTTCTAACTTAGAGATATACTACTAATAATACAGTTTGACCATACCATTTTTCCTAACACAATTCTGCACATTACTTTGTTCTGTTTTTAACTTTATTGCATAAAACACTTATCTGCACTCCATTTTCTAACCTCTTATCTCTTCATCTGCCAGACAGCCACTTGCTCCCAGTTGGAGTACTAGAGGGCCTTTTCTGGTTCAGTGCTCTAGCCTGCCCTGAAGTCTGGCTTCCAAGTTAGCACCTAGAACCCATCAATAAGGCCCTAGAAGAGAAGCTTTAAATTGCCTGCTGCCAATTTGGAACCAAATTGCTAAACATTCTTGCACCTAGCGGGACCAAATTGTTCTTTATAGTATTTATTTAAGATCTTTAAACCAGTTCTATTGATCTCTTGTTCTTTAAATTTTCACAGCCTAGTACCATCGAAACTTTCACATTAAAGCTATCTTAGATTTTAGTTACCTTAACAATAGCATGCACTCACAAAATTAACAATATTGTCTAAAATGACCAACCACAATAATTTGCAACATTTTCCACTCAATTCTTCATTCTTAGAAACCTCTAAATTCAGAGAAATGTTCTTCAGTAGAAATGTAAAGGCTCAATTTTCACCCCCTATGGACTCCCAGCCATTAACAAAATAAAGATATTCTCCCTTATCCAAATCTTTCCTTTGATATGTAAAAGACCCACCTGGATCACACTGCCCATCTCCCCACTCCACCTCCCCTTACCCCACCCCATCCTCACTCCCACCACCCACCAGTCAGGTGGAATTTGTTTTGGGATTACAGACAATAAACTCTGGGAGGAAGGGGGCTGGGAAAGTTTCTCTTTTCAGATAAGCTCCAGTAGCAAATTTAAGAAGACAACTTTTTTCCCCCCACTCTCCAGCCTGTTTTTAACCTAAAGAGCAGCAAGGCAAATAGCTTCCATGATCTTTTTGATTCTGCCCTCCCTCTCTCTATAGGCACGTGCAGGTAACTTCATCTTCCTCTGGCCTCAACTAAGCATGGCTGGAGAGTGGCTGTGATGTTCGTATAGGTCTCTAGATCTTCTGCAGTACAAATGTATGTCCTGATGTCCTCCTGATGGCTATTGAGAAGTCCAGAGTTTATGACCCTCCCCCACCGCTCTGCCCTGTCTCTAATAGATTTATATCAGAATTACAAATTAAGTTACACAAAGACACACAAAGCTAACACAGCTCACAATTTCTGCTGAACTCAGACCAAATTTCATCGACCCTAAGAGGACTTACTTTCTCCCTAGAATTAGAATGACAGACTTAAAGGCAGACACAGAGTGAGTGGAACTCTCAGTGGGAGTAAAACCCACCCACGAGGTTGCACCCAAACCCACATATCACTTCTGGTACTGGACACAAAGACAAATAATGGAACCCCTGGTGGGACTCGAACTCAGGAGGACCTAGGTGGGACTCAAACCCACAAAACACTTCATGGGACTTAAACCCATGCAGTATCAACCCTGGAAATCTGGGCTGTACCAGAAGCCTCCTTCCCTGGGGAGCATTACCACATCTGGTTTCTCCCTCTTGGCAATTCCCCAGAGCTCCATTTCCTTAGGCCTTTACATACTGCAAAGGTATCCCAGTGTATGTTCATGGGACCTAAGCATCATATTGGGAACTGAGTCATTGTCAGTTCTATCCTAGGAGAGCCACCAAATGGTAGGGTCCGAAGTAGAAGGATATAATCATACAACCGGAATAAGGTTTAATACTTTAAATCAGTCTGCCAACAAGACCCCCAAACTGCCCAACCAGGGCCATCTTCCAAAGGCAATGAGCCCCTCCCAAGTTCATGAGGAAGGTTATATAGAGAAGAGATATAGGGAGGGTTCCAGTTTTCTGGTGATCTTTAAAATCATTGGTTATTATCTAGGGGTCCCTTCCTTCTTCCCTGATATACTATCTAGTATGCCAGATTGACAATTGTCTAGGGGCACCTTCCTACTGCTCCCTTCTCCTTGCCTGATAGCTTGGAGTGGTATCTTATGAAAATAGGCTTGTGAAGACCCAGCATGTAGCTTAGACCATGTGGTTCTTACAAAATGGCACCTTTCCCTGTTCAGAAGCTGAGAAGAGGCCTGCTATGTGGCCTTTACAAAATGGTGTCCCTCCTTGTTCAGAACCCAGGTCCCAACAGTTCAAAAAGAAAAATTTCTGGGTTTAAGGGAGTTACTCTTTTTTAAATTTTTTGAGAAATACATTCACACTATTTTCTGTACAAGTTGTGTCACCTTTCCTACTAAAAGTGTATGAGGATTATTTTGTCACTGCATCCCTACCAGGGGTCCTCAAACATTTTAAAGAGGGGGCCAGTTTACTGTCCTTCAGACTGTTGGAGGGCTGGATTATAGTAAAAACAAAAATTATGAACAAATTTCTATGCACACTGCATATATCTTACTTAGAAGTGAAGAAACAAAATGGGGATAAATACAATATGTAGTTGAGGACCATTGCATTAACATTAGCTGTTACTGTTAATTTAATATAAGTAATTTATACTGGTATAAGGAGATATCTCCCAGTGACTTATTTCCATTTCCCAGGTCAAAAATTGAGAACATGTTTTCATCTGCCTGTTGTCCATTCATATGTGATTTTAAAATAATTGTCTTTTTTTTTTTTGGGTCACACCCAGCAGCACTTAGGGGTTACTCCTGGCTCTATGCTCAGAAATCGCTCCTGGCAGGCTTAGGGGGCCATATGGTATGCCAGGATTTGAACCACTGACCTTCTGCATGCAAGACAAAAGCTTTAACTCTGTACTATCTCCCCAACACCAAGAATTGTCTATCTTATTATTCTTTCTTTTATGATAGTTCCTTGTTGAGAACCTTCAAATTAAGCCAATAATATGTGTTTGAATTAATAACTACCATGTTTAAAATAACCTTATCACTTTTCCAAAGGTTTATTTTTCTTTGCTCTCAGACTTTACTGAACATTTTATGGAATTCCATTTACTCCTTTCTTTACATATAAATTACAAAAATATAAAAATAATATAAATTTCAAAAAATGACTACTCTAGAACTTAGCTTATTTAAAAATAATCCTATTATTAAAAATGCCACTTTAGTTAATATATCAATGATATAATGAAATATTTTCCAACTATGCCTATATACTATTCACATTGCTGTCATATATATTCATTCATAATCATATAATCACCCCATTCATTGCACCAAAACTTTCTTTGTCTCTAGGAATGCTACTTGATTAACATCCAAATTACTCAACTGTTTTGTGATTCTAATTCTTCCACTTGAGATATTTCTTTTTTTTTTTTTTTTTTTGGTAGTTTTTGGGTCACACCCGGCAGTGCTCAGGGGTTACTCCTGGCTTCATGCTCAGAAATTGCTCCTGGCAGGCACGGGGGACCATATGGGACGCTGGGATTCGAACCGATGACCTCCTGCATGAAAGGCAAACGCCTTACCTCCATGCTATCTCTCCAGCCCCTCACTTGAGATATTTCTAAAGCCTATCATAAGCTACAATGCAAAAAAAATAATAAAGTAACTATCACACACATTTTCTTCTTGAAAGAGGGAGAACCTTCACTGCATCTCCAAGCACCATACCAAAGTTAGGATGGATGTTTAGATATACCTCCATGTTCCTTTGTTTTATACATTTTTAGAGGTAACAGGGGTTTATGAAAGTCTATCTGGTCTATTAAAAAACAAGAGTTAGATCTGGATTTTAGAATGAATAGAATGGATCTTTGGGTCATTTAATTTCTTGAGGTGGGGGAAATGTTCTTTCAGCAGTGTTTTCTCTTTTAACAAGTTTAACTCTCTTGGCTGTCCTAAAGGCAAAAGATAGGTAGTAACAAAGGATTATGGATTAGTTCTGATTGTTCCCTTTGTTTGCAAATTCAGTTTTATGTTTCTTGCTTCTGCCAACGGGCGTTTTGTCAAGCAGCCCTATTCTTTTGCGATCATAATTCTATTTCCATTTCTTTGCATTTCTAAATCTCATCATATTTCTGATCATCACTCCTTCTAATAGCAGACATCCTTGGTACGTTTGTTCTAGAAAGCCACGATCCTTAGTTGCTTCTATTTGTATGATACTAGTATTGAAATAAGACTTTTTGTTTTGTTGTGTTTCTTTGGGCCACACCTAGTGGTGCTCAGGGGCTACTCCTATCTCTGTGCCTACAAATTGTCCCCCTCAGACATGCACTACCATATGGGATGCCAGGATTTGAAACCCCTTTCTTCTTTATCCACTGCATGCAAGGCAAACGCCCTACCACTTTGCTATCTCTCCAGACCCAAGACAAGTATTTTTAGATGTCATCGCCATCGCCAGTCTTTGTAAGAGTAGTCATTATTTTTCTCTTTTACTTTTTCCTATGAAACTTCTATTTCAATGCTCACTGATCAAGACTTTAAAGCACAATGAGATCTAAACAGACATTGTTGCACTGTTCTGCGGTGAAAGAGCTGAGCTTTGTAGTTGTGAAAGATATTATGTGGGCCTGGAGAGATAGCGCAGCGGCGTTTGCCTTGCATGCAGCCGATCCAGGACCCAAGGTGGTTGGTTCGAATCCCGGTGTCCCATAGGGTCTCCTTTACCTGCCAGGAGCTATTTCTGAGCAGACAGCCAGGAGGGACCCCTGAGCACTGCCAGGTGTGGCCCAAAAACCAAAAAAAAAAAAAAAGATATTATGATTCATAAGTTTTTATTCATTTTATGGATTTTTACAGCAAACTTTGTCAACCTGTGGTCTGATGTATAAATAATGATGATGCATTTCAAATACATAATCTTGCTCTGATGTTTCTTACATTGATATCAAACTAGTAACAGAATATAATTTGGAATGAGTAATGTAAATCACAGAAAATTAAAGAAAATAAGATTTGTAGGAAGAGTGCTGTTCTTACAGCAACATTATCCATGTTTGAGTTATAGCTTTTCCTTTAATGACTGATGGGGCAATTATGCCTATTTTTGTTTGTTTGTTTGTTTTGATTTGTCTTGTTTTGGTATGGTGTCTTATGAGAAGTGAGTAGGAGAAGATGGCAGTCTGAAAAACAAAGTTTGACACCTCCGTCTACAACCACCTCAATCACTGGGAAAGTGCATGGAGAAGGTTGGACTGATAAAATCTGCTATGAAGATCTGTAAGGTACAGATCTTAAATCTTACCAGAGCCTTAACAGAAATTTGACCAAAGTAGAGAAGTGCTCTTTGCAGGAAAGAAAAACCACACTTAATCTTATCCAGACTTTCCAAGACTATCATCTTCGCTCAAAGAAAAGAATTCAAGGAGGAGATGAAGAATGAATTAAGTTTTACTTAAAAATTAGAATGTATGGGCTGGATTGATAGTTCAGTGGTAGGGCATTTGTCTTGCACATAGCTGACCCAGAACAGACCAGGGTTCATTCCTCAGCATTCCATTTGGTTCCCCAAGCGAGGATTGATTTCTGAGCACAGAACCAGGAGGAATCTCTGAGCATCAATGGGTGTGGCCCAAAAACCAAAAAAAGAAAAAAGAAATTAAAATGTGTGTGATAGAGGAAAGAGAGAGGAGACAGGATGAGTAAAGAGAGAAACAATGACATAGAAAAAGAATGACAGATAGAAGAAGAAACTGACATGACATACAAAAAATACTTTTAGGAGAGAACATGGGTTTCTCCTCCAGAAAATGAATGTTTCTGGTATTCAGGACTGAGTTACGTATGAATATTATTCTTCAAATTTCCTGGATTGGAATTTTCTAGAGACATCATTTAATCAGAGTATTGTCGCAGAGGGAGAGTTTTGAACTCTCTGTGATCTTATGTCTTTATCATAGCTTTTTGTTTCTGCTGAGGTTTCTCCTCTCCTGTGGGGTTACAGACATCTTCTTAAGCCAGCTTGTAACAGCTGGTTTTCTTTTGGGCCGCAGAGGCTCATATATCCTATATCCAGTTATGACACTTGACCTTAACAATGAAAGCAATTTACAGGAAGTCCAGCCATTTAAAAGAAATGCCTACCAAAATAACGCCAGTTAAATCCTGTACTTGTTATGTTTATCAGATTCATGTTAGCATTTGAGTAATAATATATTTAAGATAATCACAACAAAAACTTGACAAAAGACAAATAACAAATTTACAACCACAATGGCTTAAAAATAAGACAAATCAGGGTGAGAGTGATGGCACAGCTGTAGTGCATTTGCTTTGCACATGGCCAACCCAGGATGGACCTAGGTTCAATCCCCAGCATCCCACATGCTCCCCTGACTCTGCCAGGAGTGATTTCTGAGCACAGAGTCAGGAGGAACTCTTGGCCACTGCTGGGTGTGGCCTAAAATCAAAATAAATAAATGCTTTTTTAAAATAAAAGACCAATATTAGATTGTATTTGGTGGGAACATAGCCATAAGAAAGGGCTGTGGGAATGCAGAAATAGTGGGAAGAAAAATGGAATTCTCCAAGAGACAGAACAGAAGGCTATGTCAAACATATTACTGCTAGAGCCCGTATAAAAGCAGCTTCCCCCAGCTTGTTTTTCTACTTTCTACTTTCTACCAGCCCCTCCACCCCCGCCTTGTTCTATTGAACCAGATTAGTTTAAGGTGCTTTCTTTAAAAGAAATAATGTTTATTTTAGCAATGAACTCCTCCCTGCTCTGCTACATATAGCTTCTATTCTCTCTAGCATAAGTGAATCTTGCTTCCCAATAAAGATTTGTCAAGTTCCATGATAGACAACTGTCCGTGTCCTCATTTCAGAGGGTCACTTGCAGGTCCTGGGAGGTAAACTTCTACAGTAGTCTGTTTCTTTGCATTTAGTTTCCTGTTATTTCTGAACAGGAGGTTTCAGAACGTTTTTTTTTTTTTCCTTTCCATTGGGAAAGTGGTTAGGAATAATGATTAGTAAAAGCAGAGGGCATTTGTTCACAAAATTGAAAAACATTTTCCACCAAATTATATAGTGAACTAAATCCACTATTTGGGACATCACCTACATCAAATATAATTATGTCACTGTCTGTGTGACATGGGTTATGTCCTTTTCAATTTTTCTTTTTTTCTTCAACTGCAATCTATGAGTCCCAGCTGTGTATGTAAGAACCCTTCTTACTCTGGTTTTTGAGCCATAAAACAAAATAATAGTAGTTGGGATGGCAGAATATCATACAAATTTTGAGACTTTGGAGCCAAAATACCATCTAGTACAAATTAACCTCTAAATGTGAAATTTTAATGAGCAAGCCTTATCTTGGGACAAAATCTAATTATCAGCTATTTGTTGTTCAATGGGAGGAAAAATGTCTGGGCATCTTTGGGGAAGAATAGCAAAAGCTTCAGCTGCAAGCTCATACATAAAACGAAGAAACAGACGAATAATGTGGTTTAGCGGTTCTTAACAGAAACAAAAGCAAATTAATATAAAATATGCATAAACTTGAGTAGCATTGTATAAAATGATATATCTACATATAAATATATTCACGGAATATAAAAGTAATTGAAGGTTGCATTGCCTAACCTGCAAGAATAAAGAGTGATTTTGTTTCTGGGATTTCAATGAGTCTTTACATTTTAATAGGTATTACTATCTTTATTTTATAAGTGAAGGTAGAAGTACTAAGTTTTATTATGTATAGAGAATTTAACCCATTTCAGAATTGGTAATAAAATCCAAATTAGTAAGTTTTCAAACACCTTATTTGGAACTACAGCCACAGGACACTCTGAGGCTCGTAGATAAGTAAAAGCTATCTTACTTCAAACATAAGTAAGGAATAACTTTGACTTTTAAGCCAAGCAGAGGTCCTATAATATGTTGTATGTGCTAAAACATAACATTTTGAGGAACATAAAAGTTTGAGGAATTTTTAGGAACATAAAATGTACCTAAACATTGAAACATGATTGGCCACAGAGGATGTAGAGAATATAATTGAAAAGTTAAGAAAATAACGTAAAATATTTTAGTATTCATCTGCAAACCAAATACCAGGAACAACTTCCTAGCAACATTAAAATGAGGTATCAAGACAACTGATAGCTAATTGCCTTCTCAGACAATGTTTATTTTAAAAATAATTTCCATATAAAATATTTAATCAAAATTCAGACCACTCCTGAATTGAACTAAAGTTACAAGTGTCTAGAATTATATGAATCTCTTCCAATGGCATATTCTTAAGATGCTCTGGAGTTGAAGACTTTGGGGATACAGGTATTGTATTATTATCCAAAGATAGCTTTTGCTTTGCATTTGTATTTTATATCATGCTTTAGATTTTACCTACTTAACATAAATTATATAATCATATTTAACAATGTCACTTCCAGATACTCTATTAATATCTAAAAATACTTGTACTTTAGCTTAAACTATATTTAACCCAGACTGCTAAATGATTTCATATTAAAATGTCCCTGAATTGTTAGGGATAGGTGCAAGTTTCATTTTGTTTTATGGAATTTACATTTTTGTATACATATACACATAATTAAGAATTATAAAATGTGGGGCTAAAGCAGTGGCACAAGTGATAAGGCATCTGCTTTGGCCACACTAGCCTAGGAAGAACCATGGTTCAATCCTCTGGCATCCCATATGGTCCCGCCAAGTCAGCAGTGATTTCTGACAGCATAGCCAGGAGTAACCCCTGAGTGTCACCAGGTGTGGCCCAAAAACCAAAAAAAAAAAAAAAAGGAATCATAAAATGTAACCAATAAATAGTTATGTATAAGAATACAAGTATTTTTATAAGCTATAGCTAGGAGAAAAGATAAGTTGTGCAAATCAAGTTTGTTAACAACATGCATTTTAAGAATTGAAAAAATAAGTTACAATACGTTCAGAAGTAGATTATGAAACAATAGCTTCTAATAGCTTTGAAGAAATTTAGAGTGGGTTAAGTAAAAATAGGCATTTAGAAAGTTCCTAAACATATAAAATTGAAGCCATTATGCTTTATTATATCAATTACTCTTGTACTAAAAAGAAAAATGTCAATAGCTTAAAATACACTCTTTCGAGAGGTTGACAGTTACATACCGAAACCAATCTTAAGGTTTCAAGAAGGTTAAAAGAAACAACTTAGATATTCTTGCATGGTTCTGTTTTTAAACTAAACCCAAATTCTACTGGAGGTAAAAGTACAGTATATATTTGTGATGAAACTATAATAATAATAAAATAGAACTGTCAGAGAAAACAAATACTTCAAATTGTTTAGGAATAAAAAACAATAATAGACCAGGAGATTTATTAAGACACTAACAATTAAATATACTGATTTTATTTAATTTATGTAAAGGCACTATTTTATACCCTGTAAAGAATAGCTGAATAATAATGGAGAGTGTCAAGCCCACAAAGGATGTTGTTATTCTTTTTATTCTAGAGGGGAGGAAAATTCTACATACTAAATTTTAATTAAGGCAAAAGTACAATAAATGTTATTTGTTACCAGCTGAGTGGCAAAATCATCAATGCCACATTTGAGTATACATAAAGAATATTTTTGAAGATATGTAAATAAATCTACTGTAAGCAAACCATAAATGCACTTTTGAGAATACATAAAAGCATACTTTTCATGATAGGAAAATAAGTTCTACTTTTGAGGAGACGTAAATAAATCTTTTTAAGCCACATTGATTTGTCATTTCTTTTTTGTTCACTTATAGTTTCCAGAAGATTTCTTATAAGCAGAGTTTTCATTTGTATAAACAGAGGACAAATAAAATGCTACTACATGAGGTAATTTACAAGTTAGCTTATCAAATCCTTCTAAGAAAGCTCACTCCGCTCAAAATAATAATATGATAAATATTAGTTCTCTCTATTCTTCTCACAAGAAAACCCCAAAGAGAAACAACTTAGTAGATTCACCTGGGTAATTTTTTCCCAATCAGGGATGATTGATATTCATAAGAGAATTTGAAGATGTAAGCTTACTTCCCCAGCACAGAAACAACAGTGCAAAATTGACAATGTTAACTGTCTCACAAAATAGTCAGGAATTTTAATATTTTGGTTGGTCGTAATGCAATGAAGCTTTTCCAAATATACTATAGCAATGTTCTAGGTGCTAGAGAGGTAATATAGAAGGTAAGGTATATGCTTTCATGCAGTCAACTCCAGTTATCCCCCTGGAAATACATAGTCCCTGAACACAACCAGGTGTGACTCTAAAAAACCCAGCACTATTAGTACTGGCTCAGGTAATCCCTGGTATGACATCCCTAACAGCAGCATCTACTTACATTGCTGTTGCGAGGAGCAGAAGAAGAGGAAGGGTGACATAATCTAGTAAAGACAATTGCTAACTTAAAATCTCACTAGCATGAAGACTAGTTGGTCAGTTGGATAATGGCAAATAACTAAGAGGCAGGAATAGGAAACAGAAGGTGTCAGCCAACTGGTCTGAAAAGAAAGGAAAGCAAAAGGAATGAGGAATCCTAGGATGACAGGCTTTGCAGAGCAGGTTTCAGAGTCCCAGGACAGAGTGGCAGCAACAGACCAGGAGGGCAATGGTAAAATTTGAGAAAGAGAATCCATGAGATTTCAGCATGGACTAGAAGGGCTTAAATCAAGAGATTGCAGCCTGGACCAAGGCTTATGGACAGGGGAACTGGCAAGATAACAGCTTGAGGCATAAACATAGAACATGGAGAGATCAAAAATTATCATCTTATACTCTTAAATGAATAAATATAAATTCATGAGCATCAGGAGATTTGTGTGTTAATTTTCCACCGAATTCAAGGACCCACATAGGAGCTAAACTAATTTTGTAAAAACTCTTTACACTCTACATTAAATTTGTAACACACAGTTGGTTTAGATGACCATTTGATAAAAAAAAAAGTCATTTTTCTAAGGTTTATTACCTGTGTATATATGTTGGTTCACTGTATTCTGAGTGTTCCTTAATTAATCAGATTATATTTTGATATCTGATAATGCAGAAATTTCTTTTTTGGATTTTGGGTCACACCCGGCAGCGCTCAGGGGTTACTCCTGGGTCTACACTCAGAAATCACCCCCTGGCAGGCTTGGGGGACCATATGGGATGCCAGGATTCGAACCACCATCCTTCTGCATGCAAGGCAAATGCCTTACTGCTGTGCTATCTCTCTGGCCCCTAATGAGGAAATTCTTATATGTAATTTGTGGTGTGTTCAGACTATATTTAGTTTGAGAAGAATTTCCTATTATTCAGGAAAACATCTACACCATCTACAACTTTAGTTGTATAATGATATTCCTCTGCTGAGCATTTATAACATTCAATTATATACATAAGAATGTACTTTTAATATTAAGTAGATTATGAATGCTAAGAAGTCAAGAACTATAGTCTTGTTGTATTCAATTGTCTATTAGTAGTACTATAATGAGCATTTACTGAGTTTATGCTATAATCCTACCTCCAAATCTATGGTCATTCACAGTTAGAGTTTAAATTTTTTATCATCACTTTAAGAATACGAAATTAAAATGGTTGATGATTAAGTTTCGGTCATAGAATGTACACAACCCTTTACCACTGCACTTTTCTCACTACCCATGTCCCTATTTTCCCTAAGACATAGACAAATCAATTTTGCCTTTTAAAAATATATCTTCAGGGGCTGGAGCAGTAGCTCAGTGGTAGGGCATTTGCCTTGTATGCAGCTGACCTAGAATGGACCGAGGTTTGACCCCCGGCATCCCATATGGTCCCCCAAGCCAGGAGTGATTTCTGAGCACATAGTCAGGAGTAAGTCCTGAGCATCACCGGGTGTGGCCCAACAACAACAACAAATATATATCTTTGGGAAACTGAGAAATATGTAAGTGGCATGGTAAGATTTTTAGAGCCCTGGCTGACCAGACAAACAAGGTACCAATCAGCATTGTGTTCAAATTAATGACCTCTTAAAGGTTTTTGTGAGGTTCCTCTTGGTTCTAGTGCTACTGTGAGACAGTTGACATGGAGGAGAAAGTCAAGATCCTTGAAGGCTCTTCTGATAGGTCTAAGTGAACAAAAGCAGGTGAATCTTGACCTCACTGGCTTAATGATAGGCTCAACTGACCAATATTCTATCTGCTCACTTGACTACAGACAGTAGAGCAAGAATGATATTTTCTCATTGATTTCCTCAGCTGAGAGCCGAGAATGTGAGAACTTGCCTTCAAAATAGAAAATTGGCCAAAGAAGGTCAAAGCCATGGGGCCAATTAGCAGAACATGTCCAAAGGTAAACGTGGGAAACCAAGAAGCAAAATAATCTTGCCCAGTTCATATTTATGATGCTACCTAAGGAGTCTCATATATGTTGGGCTATGTGTGTATGTGGTTGTATGTGTATGATTATAATTATGAGAACTTATATGGAAGACAGGGACTGTAAGAGAGTTGCTGAGATCAAGAGGGAAGATGTTGAATAGTTAGCTCAACCCAGGAAGTAAATAACAGTCAAGTATGTCTATGGTGTGTGAATCTCAAGTCCAGCCGGCGGAAATGCTAAGTATAGTGATGTTGGGATTAGAGATCACATACTCCATATGGCAACCCTGAGTCCTAATATATACTGTCTGGATTGGTAGCTCTCAGATGTTATTGTTATCCTAACTTGGGAAAATCTTGTGCAGGGCTCGACTCATGTGGGACACATACTAATTTTCCTGATTTGGTTACTGCCATTGTTTACAGAGTTCCACTGATCAGATGATAGACATTAATTTCTCTGATTTCCCAGTAAAGAAGATTGTGCACCACTCCACTAATAAAGTCCAAAGCCAACCGAAGGAAAGTGAGGGAACAGGTGGTCTCCACAGCTGGGGTAGGAGCTGAATGGGGAGACCCAGACTCTCAACCACTTACTCTCTTGGACCATAACATGATTTTCCCACGGTGAGGACAATGACGACCATGCACAATAGAGTGATGCCTCATAAGACACAAGAGCCTTCTAAAGGTTGGGTGTCTCCTGTAATCTTGTGTTCGAGTTGGAAGACTTGCCAGTCTAGATGGTGAAGAGGGAATATCACAGCCTGTGTTTGGACAGTTCTCTGCCCCCTCCGGCCCACCTGCTAGAGAGGACAGCTGAAATCCTCTGTGTCTTTTGCATAGTACCATGTCTCAGAAACTCTCCCTGGGATATTGTCTTTACAAGCTATTTCTGGAGGAGTTAGCATTTCTAGTTAAGCCAAAATCCCTGAGAAGATCCTTGGTATTTGTCATTTCTCTAGAAAGTCCTACTGCCTGTGAATCTGGTACATCTCTGCACATGGGCGTTCATATGTCCTTTACCATTCTGAGGTGCTGGGATTCCTGAGAAGAATCCCCCTGCTGGTTCTCAGAGCTTTCTCTGTGTGTTTCTCATCCTTGTCCAATCAAAAAATGAATCTGGCCTGTGTGCAGCCAAGGCCAGAACTGTGCTAACTCTCAAGGCATGGAATAGAGAGACTCAGTTAAATTTATTGCCATAAGTTACCTGAGCAAGGACTCTCTCCATATGCTTCTCGGAAATGTACCGAGTTGAGCTTCAACATTCTCCACTATTTGATTCATAGTAAATATGTCAAACTGCCGTGTAAAGTATGCACTGGCCTGTGGTGGAGGATTCCAGGTATCTTAGGCTCCGCCACCCAGGCTTCTCTTTCCTTTTTTGGGCGTCTGAATTGACCGATACATCGAGGGTCCCCAGCATCCTTAGCAAATACACTGTGGTTCAGGATTCCCGAGGCTTTTGCCCAAGTAAATGACTGTGGCACCACATCAACGTCGTGGCACACTTGGATCAACTCGAACCATTAGAGACCTAATCAGAATGTGAGTTTTCTGTTCTGACCAAGGGCAAGGCGGACTGAGTTTTCTCTCCTCTCGGGGTTCTTTCTGCGCAGGGAGCTGAGGCATACTACATGGAGTCTTTGGCGTATAATAATTTTGCTCTTTGTCCAGTTTCTGCTAATTAGCCACCAATGAGCCTTAGATAAAGAGGCCATGATCAAGGAGCACTCAGGAACATCATATCAGCCTGTGTAAGCTGGACCTCATGATGCCTCCAGAGTCTTCAGATGTACAACACAACCTGCAGGCCTTAATTCCCATAGAAGAAACAGCAGAGGGTTTGGGGACATGTACAGCATTACTTGCTGTGAAGGAAAAAGTACATAGAATACCCAAAAGAATGATGGAGCTAGCTTCAACTGCAGAGCCTTTCTGTGTTCAGAGTGGGGCCAGGATCAAGCAGTCAAACTACATTGAGACTTCTAGGCCTTCCTTCCCAGGCTTCTGGCCCAGCATATAACCAGGATAGACACAGTGAGTACAAGGCTCCCATCGTTGATGCTACATGGGCCCCCTCCTCTGGGCTGAGTTTCCTCTTGAGGCCTCCTGCCCTCGAAGTTCACTTGCATCTACCCCTGAACCATCCTACACCTAGCTCCTAAAAGTTATCTGCAGGGCCACAGAGATGGGACTGGACCAGAATTGTAAATACAGAGGCCATCAGAGAGACAGAAAAGCCCCTCAGAGAGAGACGCTTGTGGTCGATATTGAGGGGGCCTGGGTTTACCAAATGCAAACAATTCCTGCTTCCCATCTATCTATCTGCCAGGAGTCTGGGTAGCCTAAGCTTCTAGAAGTGCCTTGTGGGCATATCACTAGCAGGTAGATCAAGCGCATGGTTTCGTGACCCTGACCCATGTGTTTCTGAATAGGGCAGATCAGAGGGGACAGAAAGGGTAGGAGGCTGCCTGAGATGTGGGCATCCATCACCTTTTAGATGTTGAGACAGTCAGAAGTGAGGAGGGGCAGTTGAAATACATTTCTCATCACTGTGAGATCCCAGAGGTTCCTGGGTGTGTACCATCAAGTAGCAGCAAACCCCAGCCACTTCCGCATGGGGGATTCTGAAGCTGTGGCTCCACCTGTGACTTCTGCATGTGACTATACTGAGCTGTGTGTGGCATCTCATGATGACACTGTCCCTTATCCCCAGGATCTATTCAAGAAGACAGTGTCCCCAAAATTCCTGGGGTTCAAAATATGCCAAATGACCTGAAAATGGTGAGTCATGGCATCCGCTGTACAGTACCATATGCCATAATATAGCAAATGCCATCTTAATTACCAGCCTGAAATACATAAAGAGCACAGCTCAGGAGAGGGATATATGTGTGGACCATTGGATAAAGGTGGCTGAGGTTTGTCATGACCCCTGTGTCAGAGTAGAAGTTCCTGGACTCAGCTTCACGTGGTCCCTGGGCCCTTCCTGTGGAGTCTCCCAGGATTTGAACTACTGGTCTTCATGTCCTGCCTATTTCCTGGGCCCAGCAGAAATTCTCCTTCCTTCTTGTGTTCCTGGGGATGAACCCCAGGAACATAGTGATTTTCTAGTCCATTTGAGAAGAGTGTCAGTCATTGAGAGGAAGAAGGCTAGAGTGTACTCAACTGCCCAACTCATAGTCCCTCCTCCTCTCAGGAGTGCAAGAAACTTTGATCAATTTTCATCTTTGCATGCCATCACCTATGCTCTCATGAGCACCTCTCTTTTCCATTGCAAGAAACTTCAGACCCAGTGTCCAAGTCAGTTGGCCTCTTGTGAGAGGGGCCAACATTTCCGAGGGATATTGACTGTGTCTGCTGCTGGCCCCTCAAATTAGCTGGGGCCAACCCTACCCCAACAGCAAGCCCTGGAGTCAGGGACTGGACTAGAGGGCAATTGTCCTCAGTGTCACATACTGGGGTAAGATGGACACTTTCCAATGTTGACTTTACTGTAGCAATCTATCCAACTGAATTACTCGCTCTGAAAGAGAAGCTGTTAGATCCAAGGGAACAGAAGCTCTGAAGAGCAACAGACAAACCCTCCCCAGGCCAGTGGATCTCACACTGTGGCCCCAGAGGAAACCCTCCTCCAGACAGCTTGACTCTCTGGCTCTTAATTAGAGGGTTATGCACTATAGGATTCCCAATCGTTCTATCACCTTGGCCCTCCCCACTGGGAAAACATACAAAAATTAAGTGATCTCTATTACCAAGACTAGTAGAAATAAGATGCTGGGCCTAAAGGTAGAATGGAGGCAGGAATCTTGGAGGCGATTGAAGGACAGAGAAACCTTTGTATCATGTAGCATCTTTTCTTTGAAACTCACTTATAATGTGACCAAAATTTCACAAAACCTTTAAGCTATTTGGGAGATAGTGAAGTTCTGGATGTGGAATCTTGCCCAGGGAGATGAGTCCTTTACAGCACTTATAAATAAACCGAGGAGAAAATAGTACAAATGGCAGAAAACGGTTCCTGGTCCTACTTAGTTTGGGGACAGGAGACTGCCTAAAGGACTGAAAATGATGGGATGTTGGTTGACTGCCTCCTGTGAAAACCATGCAAGCAGCCCGAATGATGTGTGCCAGGAGGAGGTTTGGGTGTGTGTGTCTGTCACATTAATTTTGGAGGAGTGACAGGATCAAGCCTTGGGACTGGGCAGTTGAAGATAATGTGCATTTTATTGAGGGGAACAGGGAAATTGTGTAGTAGTAGCTCCTGAGGCTTTGATCCTGCCATGAGAGAAAAGAATCACTTAGTTGGCCAGGACAAAGCAGAAGGAGGGGTGTTTGGGGAACATTTCTGGTGATAGCCAAAAGCAGTTTTCTACTAGCACTGGCCCAATTTTTATAGGGTGTTGTACCTTTTCTGAACCCTTTCTTTCCACATTGTTAATGCTGGATCAAACCATGAAGGAACATCTGAAAGTGAGGAGGCCTGGATATCAATGTGGAGATTGAGGGAAGAGGTGCACACAATCCTACCCTGGTCCTTGAACACTCCATACCTGCTAACCTCCTCTCAGAGAGGCACAGCTCCCTATGTGAGCTGGAGCTCCTGTAAGGAATAGGTCCCATCTGGCCAAGGACAAGAATGGACTCTTTCTGGGTCAGTCCATAGCTATCTCCATGGCTCCATGGCTCCCTGCACTGACTATCTTTGACTGCCAGGAAGCAAGATTCCAGCTGCTGGGCAGACAACAGAAAGGCCACCAGAACTAGACAAACAGGAGTCTGTCTGTGTGTGTCCTTTTGTCCTCCAGCCTTTCCTGCTCCCTGGAGTCCAGACCCTAGGAAGACAACACAGTTGCTTGGAGCCAGAGAAAGATTGCTATTTTTCACAAGTTTCCTTTAGATGGAAATGTTGATACATAGAACATATAAACTTATATATGGAATTATCTTTTAATTATGTTATTAAAATTTTGTTTGTTTGCACTCTGGAAGTTCTTGGTTCTTTTTCCTATTCCCTATTGTTATCATATTAAGACCTCCTTCCCCTTTCTTTTAAACTCAAAAGTTTTGTAGGCCTTGGAGTGTGGTATGTGCTTTGCATGGGGGAGGCCATCTTGGAATCCAGGAACACATGGTTTCCTCAGTACTGCCAGGCATGAGTTGCAAAGTAATGTGCCAGGTGTAGCCCATGAAGACAAAGCTCAATATGACCCAACAAAATAAAGAACTTAAGTTTTTAACCTGAACTCTTATTTGGTAAAAAACACAGTATAATGACCAGGAATGAACTCAGTAATTACGATATCAAAGAATTTTTAGCTACATTGTGAAATAATGAAAGCATTTGTATTAGTTATATGACATAATCGTTAGATACTATACTAGTATGATTGTCATAACCAAGTCAGTTTATGTCCCTTAACTCATCAAGCCATTTCAATTTGTAGAAGGATAAGCTTCTACAACTAAACTTTACATGGCATCATTTTAGCCACGTTTTTACTAATTTGATTTACACAGCTTTTTCATTGATCACCCACAGTCTATCCCTACTAACCACCTTCTCTGCCCCATCCCCTTTTCCCAATCCAAGTAGAAGTCCAATAGCTCTCAGCTTTTCTGAGTGCTAATGTTTAAGCTGCTACATAGGAGTAAGATTAATGAATATATGTCTTCTAAGTCGTCGCTCTTGTGAAAATGGCAACGTGTACTTTGTTGATTCTGTAACTTTTCTGTTTTCCTCCTTTTGTAAAATTGCCATTGTGGCTATAACCTGTGATTACACATGTATGTGGCTGTTGGGATCACATATCTGATTGAGTTGCTGCTGCCAGAGAATTTTGGTCTGGTTTCGGTGCCCTTATAGTCTGCAGAAGGTATCATTGGTACTTTGGATTTTTTTTTTGTCCCCCAATTCACAATACACACCAGGCAAAGGGCCTGGTTTGAGGTGTATTTACTGTAACTCCTCTTTCTATACAATCAGTGTAAAGAACACAGCCTGTGGTAAGAATTGGGAGGCCTTATCTTTTCTTTCTTTTTTTATTTTATTTTTTTTAATATATATAAATCCTTCACCAGTGCAACATTCCCATGACCGATATCCCAAGTGTCCTTACTCCCCACCCCACACAGGCCTGTACTCTAGACAGGCATTCTCACTTTGGAAGCTCATGCGTTCTGTCTTTACTACTCATGGGGTTTCTTTGGGGGGAGGGCTGATAGTGTGCAAGCCAGTGTTGCACTCCTAAATGTGGATCTCGTTCATCCTTTTTAGACAGTTGGGGGTGAGGGTTATGTAGTATAGTTTTAGATTTGGTACAAGGACATGATACTGAAGAGATCATAGACTCTGCAGAGGCAATGGGGATCCCAGAGAGTAAAATTGCCTGAATGCTCCATGAATGCTAAATAAAAAGTCCTAAGAATTTCCCGTATATACATATGTGTATACACTTTTAATATTATGACAACATACTGACTGAGAATACAGAATATACTTCCCTGGCTTTTAATTTCTTTAATATTCATCTTCCAATTTCAATCATGTAATTATTTCTCTTCCTTCATTATGTAAAATATTTTATTTGTTATATGAAAGAAACTCAGGGATTGTATATAATTGGGAAAACAGAGTTGCCTAAAGAAATATTCAAGGGCTGAAATAACTATGCTGAATAATGGAATCATTTCATTATTAAGCTACACATAAAAATGACCTAACTTCTCAAAGGTTTAAAGATTAATCCTGATGAAATGCAAAACTTAAGAGTAAATTGGAAGTAAAATTCCCTGACATGGATATGCCCATATTTTGTTTTGGACATGACACCAACAACACAACCCACAAACACAAGACCCTACAAATGAAACTACATAGAATGAAGTAAAGTAATCAACACAAAGTTAAGACAATTCATGGAATAAACTGATAAAGTTGTAGTTTGTATTTTCAATAAGAACAAAACATTAGGTGTTCATACAATTCAGTAGCAAACAACAGAATAAGAAATTGTGAATAAAAGATGAAAAAATGAATTGTGTATAGATTGCCTAAGTAGTATCAGTGTACTAAAAGTAGATAAAAAAAAACTCTCAATATCAATAATCAGTGAGGGAAAATAAATTACTACAACAGAGAGGTTTCATCTCCCACCTGAGGTAATTCATAAGAGAAAGTTACGAGCCCAGTGCAGATATGGACATGGAAGGAGAGAACTCTGAGAGCTGATGGTGAGAGATATTAATGTGTTAAGCCAGAAAATGTGACCTATGAGCAATAGGGAGGTATCTTATAAAACTTAAAACACTTCTCCTGATAGCCAGAAATAAAATGTCTATAAATATACAGTAAAATAATGATAAGATACTGAAAATATGTTGGATGTCTATATATATATAGACATATATATATATGTCTATATATATATAGACATATATATATGTCTATATATAAAGTTTTACAGTGGCCCAAATAGAAGAAGTGTCCAATATTTGTACATATGTTTTTTATTTCTATTTTATGTAAATGTACCTATATAGGTATAAAATGCAGATATTGTAAAGATATGTGTATATATACATACATACATACAACAAATATATGTGCTTTTAGTCATGAGAGAGAACCCAGCGGTTTACTCTAAAATTCTGAATATTCTGAGATCATCACGATCACAGAGTTTTTGAAAAATAGAAAGACGAATATTGAATATTGAAAATAAATTAATCCCATGCTATCTAATACCCGAACTTATAGAAAGATAAAGTATGAGTACTCAAGAAATGGAAATTGTGTAAATTACAGAAATTATTTTGACAGAACCAGATTTGCTACAAGAATATGAATAAGTTCTAGAGGGAAATGAACACACCAAAATCATAGATAATGCAATATATTTCAAAATTGGCATGGTGCTATATTTTAATCTCATTAAAATCATCTATATTAAGTATTTAACAAAATTATAACTACATTATCCTATTTGAGTATAATAAATCATTGCAATGTACACTTCTAAAAAATAAAAAGTGAAGACCAGGAGAGATAATCCGGCTTGAGAAACTTTGTATCCATTGAATCTTCATTAAGCTCCTAATACCATGGAAGGTCAAAGAGCACTGCCAGGATTAATCTATGAACAAAGTCAGGAAGAAGTCCCGATTTCAGCTGGGTGGCTCCCCCGCAAAAAATAAATAAACCTAATAAAAGAAAAATAGAACTACCAAAACTTTAAACTATCAGCAATGTGTTTCATTCATATACCTCTTTATTTCTTTTCCAACATTTATGTTCCTTTGTCTCAAATCCATGCTCTAACAGGAGTCCTCAAACTTTTTAAACAGGGGGCCAGTTCACTATCCTTCAGACTGTTGGAGGGCCAGGTTATAGTAAAAACAAAAATTATGAACAAATTTCTATGCACACTGCATATATCTTATTTTGAAGTGAAGAAACAAAATGGGAATAAATACAATATGTGGCCTGTGGGCCGTAGTTTGAAGACCCTTGCTAGAAGCTACAAATACTATGTATATTTCTTCAATGATATTTGTTTCCCCTTCTATGAACATTTTTTTTAATAAGACTATCCCAAGTCTGCAATGATTTCCTCTCAACAAGCCCCTTCTACTGAGGTTCTTATTGTGAAATATTTTTTGGTCTGGAGAGACAGTTCAGTGGGTAGGCAGGTTGCCTTGCACAAGACCTACCTAATCTCAATCACTGATTTCACGTATGGGTTCCTGGACCCTCCAAGTAAATCTTGAGCCAAGTACCAGGAGTAAGTCCTAAATACAGGTGGGTATGGTGCCTAAAAACCAAAACAGATAAGTACCTCAGATATTACCACAGAGAGCATGTAAAATCAAGTGACCAGATTTCAAAAAATAAAATACTTCTACTCAAGAAGCACTTTCTGTACAAACAGCATCTTTGCAATTAACTTGAATGAACAGGCCCAAACAGAAACTTTCTCCAGAAGACTTGGGCCCCTAATATTCTAGGACCTGTGAAGCATTCCCTCTAAGTCACATGTAGGAAATGGAGGATCATTCTTTACTCTGAATGACATATGCAAAAACATGGTAAAAAGCCTATGTGGGACTGGGCTGCTTATCACGATGAAACTAGTGTACCCTGCCAGGCATATGGGACAGTGCAATAGGACAAGGACTTGT
The DNA here is from genome assembly GCF_024139225.1 of Suncus etruscus. Classification (NCBI taxonomy): domain Eukaryota; kingdom Metazoa; phylum Chordata; class Mammalia; order Eulipotyphla; family Soricidae; genus Suncus; species Suncus etruscus. The sequence continues at coordinate 3,840,106 of NC_064864.1, forward strand.
TTTGGGGTTTTAAGGTTTTCCTTCCTCTCAAGGAAGGAATACTACATCATAAAATTTGCAGCTAAGCTTTCCTCAGTAGACATGATCTGCTACATTCTTGCCTTCTCCTTGCCCTAGGACATGACACACTGCTTAAAATGATATCGAGGAAAAAGAGGCCATTAGAAATTTGACTAATATAAAAATGGCTACCTTTATGCCACATGACAGGGCTATAAAATGTTTGAAAAGGACCAATCACTTCTTTCAACCACTGAATTTTACACTTATTGTTTCCAGTTGTTAAACACTAAGGACTTTACAGCAATACTTACAGAAATATGCTCCTTAACAAAATTGGATATAGTGTAGATCACAACCAAACAACTGAAAACAAGTGCAGTTTCTGTTTGAAGCAAATCTCTGAGGAATAGGTACTTCCCCAAACTTATGGTGGTAGTGCTGGGGGTTACCTGGAATATTCCCACTGGTGCTCAAGGGCTTTTATAGACATTTCCAGTGGTGTTAAGGAGCTGTCCCCTCAGGTCTTACTCCTAGCTTATTCTCTATGATTGCACCTGCAGTACTCAGTGATCAAAAGTGGATCAAACAGAGGCAAGATACATCTAACACAAGCACCCTCTGTACTGTCTATCCAGCCCATCTCTATGGTGCTGTCCTTTCCCTCTGCAAGGTCAGAGATGTTCATGTCATGTCACCTTGACCAGCTGGAAATGCCTTTTATCACTGTGATTTACAAATAATATAGCTAGTTCTGCATCTTTTTATACAAATATATTACTAATCATGTAACAATAGTCATATATTATTTGACCTGAGAAATATTACTTATATATAAACAATGCAAATTTGGGGATGAAATCTGATGATGCTACTCTCCGTATATATGCTATAAAATAAATATAAATATAAAATAAATTTAAAATACTGAACCTTATTCCTCCATGAGGGTCACAAAGTAACTACAATAATTACTATTCTGTTTATCTTTTCCCATAGGATGAGGTCAAACATTTATTGCATTTTTAGAAATAAATTTTTTGAAGGTGAGCTGGTTTATATTGCAAGATATCTTTTCCACACACTTTTGTAATAGTAACTGATAGTAATTGTAGTATCTTCACCGACTTAGTATGGGAAACTTGTATGTTTTGTCAAAGAATTATTTTCATGGTACTTTTATAGATTAGGCATGCCATTTTTCAATTTAAATAATATATATCTTACAAACATATTTTATAGTTTCCTGCTGCTTCAGTGTTTTAATTGACAGCTAAATTTAATGAATGCAAATCATTTAACATGCCATACTGATTGTAAAGCAAAGGAAGTTGCTTCTTGCACTAATAATATAGATAAGAGGCTTTCATCTTCAAATAGTTCTAAACAAGTAATACAATTAAAATTTAGTGTTTGCTGACAAAAAGACTAAAATAGTTCACCACAACATAACCCTGTAGATGTTTCTTTTATCAATAAAAAAACAAGTGCTAAATATCATTCCAGGGTCCATAAAATATTTATATTTCTAAATATAAATTTTACAAGACTAATCACTCAATTTTAGCAAATGAGAAATAGGTAATGTACAATGGTTCCTAAATTAACATGTTGAAGATAATAAGTATTTATTAATTTTAATCATTATAGTAACTTAAGACTCAGAAAGGTAGAATAAGACTGATTTTACTCCAATTTTGAAAAGTGTGCTTTTTATGCGGATATTCAAAATTTTTATCTCCTTTCTTCCAACTTGAAAACAATTTTTAGACTTACAACTGACAGGAGAAAATTTTTCTCTATTATATTTATCAAAAACCTTTAAATCATTTTCTATTTTTCATATTAACAATAAAGTACCATTATATTCAGATATAATTTATCATATTATTCAGACACATTGACACTTTATAATGTTATCTTATGACCAACATTAATACCTTTGACAATTTAAATTTCCTAATTTAACATTGCATTTAAATTAATCAATTACCTAAACAATTATCATGTACTTCACAAAATTAATAACAATGTTTATAAAGTTAACCACAATAATGTACTACATTTTCTGTCCAATTTTTATTATTCTCTAAGGAATTATATTATATACTTATACAAATATTCCCATATAAAAGGATCTATTAATTTTAAAACAGTTCTCAAATGGATTTCAATAATAATAGATTAAAATAGATTAAATTAAAATGTATTTTTTTAATCAGTTAATATCTTACATCTGGTTGATTGATGGACATAGAATGTCAGAATCTTTGGTTTTTTTTTTTTTTTTTTTTTTTTTGGTTTTTGGTTTTGGGGCCACACCCAGTAACGCTCAGGGGTTACTCCTGGCTATGTGCTCAGAAGTTGCTCCTGGCTTGGGGGACCATATGGGACACCGGGGGATCGAACCGCGGTCCTTCCAAGGCTAGCGCAGGCAAGGCAGGCACCTTACCTTTAGCACCACCACCCAGCCCCAGAATCTTTGTTTTAGACTCTACTTCAGTCTAACATTCTCGGAAGTAAAGAATAGTCCTTTTCTATATTACTCTAATAGGAAATCTCTTATGACAAGGCATAAAATAATTTTGGCCTATGTTTCCAACTTAACTTCCCAATCATTTGCATAATAAATACCAATTTCATCTTTAACACATATCTAATATAAATTATTCCCGATATTAAATTAACAAAATGTTAAGAAAACTTTCAATCTAATGCTAATGTACTAATATAGGAATAACTATAATTTATTAGAAGAAACCTGGACTATCTAAATCTTAAACATATTCTTTGGTCTTTAAACTGAATTCTATTTTTGATGCAAACAAAAATATGAGTTAAAACTAAATGTTCTCTAAGTACCTATTTTTCCCTTTCATTTACAAATATATAATAATAATAATAATAATAATAGTGGCCCATTTGGTTGAGTTTAAAATGGCAAAAAATTTCCTTTTTAATCACCAAAGAACTCCTGGGGTGGGTGATAAGAGATAAAGCTAGACTTTGGTGTTTTCTTATCTCAAAGTATCCTCAGCTCCTTCTGGAGAATTTTAATTCTTTCAGGCCTCAATTCAAATGCCCAATATCTTAATAATTCCTTTATACCATCACTAAGAACACCCCTTTGCTGTCTCATTAGCAAAAATAACTTCTCTGGCTACCTCCCACAATTGGAAAGGGCTAGGTGGGTACCCTACCTTCAGTCCTACACTGACTGCCATATGTAGTATGCAGTCCCAAATTGCCTGGCTCCAAACTTGCCTTCCAGCTGCCTGCATTCCCATGGAAATACAGACCTACAACTTGCTTAGGAAATAGAAAAGGGGCAATTCCTCATGCTTTTTTCCTTCTTCTCCCTTAGGGCTGACATTGGTGGCTGCTACAGCGACATTGGTGGCAGCAGCAGCAGTAGAGGCAGCGAGCTCAGGAGGAATTGTTCTTTAAGTTCAGTAATGTACCTAAAATACTACTGTGAAAGATTTGTAATAAACTTTGGTCAAAATAAAAATTATTATAAAAAATACTATTTGTGTGTGTTGGCTTGACTTACACCAAATTCCACCAACCTCTAAGTCTAAGGGGTGGTATTCTCCCTAGAATTTCTCTAAAACAGTGGTACACAGAAACAAAGTGTGCCCCCAACACTTAGACACATAAAGAGGATGACAGATACAGATTGACCAAGAATGCATTTCCCCAAAACCCTTGGGAACCCCAAATACTGTCCCCTTTGGAGATTGAACTCCTGTTAGGATTCTCTCCCTTGACAAACTCCAGCCCAGCTGACTCCAGCCAACTATATGCCTAGGATTTCCAATGGACCCCCACAAACCAGGGAAGAGATACGTTCCCCTTAATTCTCCAGCCAGCATGTCCACCTAGGTCATTGTCAGCTATTCCAAGGCTTTACCAAAGAAATTCAAGATGACGCTCAAACCCACCACACAGAGTAATGATCATCTGGATTTTCCCCATACACCTTTCAATACATTCTTTCAATACACCAACTAGGATTTTCCCCAGATACATCACAGATCTACTAAACTTGCTCTATCCTTTTCTCCCTATGGCCCTGTTGTTCCTCAAGACCTTGGATACATTAATCCCAGACAAGCCCCCAAAATGTTTAAGTCCAGAATTCAGGATGGGCCACCCAAAGGACCATCAGGGAGACAAGGAGTAATGTAAATGCAAGGAAGTTTATTACAATATATTGGTGTCCAACACCTCCAAAGAAATAAGTGCCCCCAGCATGGTTTACATGGCAATTTTAAAGGGTCCCATGTCTTAGTCTAGAGGATTCCCAACTCTGGGTAGTTATCTTTAAAATTATTGGTTCTTAGTACAAAGTTGTGTTAGGATGGGTTTTAGTTCAAATGTAGCATTAGACAGCTGAGTGGGCTTCAGCTCCCACATCTGGCTATCTGACCTTTGCTACAGACCTGGGTTTGATTGCCATTTGGATATCTGTCAGCTTCTGTTTAACCTGAAATGGGTGTAATTCCTGGCATTTAACTTTTAGGTTGCTTTAATAAACTAGCTGTTCTCTGGGACTAGTCTTTCTATTTTAATTAACAGTTTGTCATGGCTACAGTTTTATTCACAGCAAGGAATATTATAGTTAATATTAAACCAAACTTTGGATTTTTACATAGAACTCAACATTTAGCACTCAACATCATTGGCCAAAACTGCTTTGCATACTCAGATTTTCTTTACCTTTTCATTAGTCCATGTGTATCAGAGCTGAAAACCTTCAGGTTCTCATCGATTTTTAGGAATTCATTAGTGTCTTCTTTTTATTTATTTTTTTTTACTTTGTGTCACACCCAGTGATGCTCAGGGGTTACTCCTGGCTATGTGCTTAGAAATCAATCACTCCTGGATTGAGAGACCACATGGGATGCTGGAGGATCGAGCCACGGTCCATCCGAGGTCAGCTACGTGCAAGGCAAAAGAGCCCTACCACTGCATCACACTCAGGCCCCTTTCCTATTTTCTTTTACTTTAACCCTATATCTAAATATACTGCAGGCTACTAGAGATAGGGTGATGAGTTTTCAGTAAGTAATAAAACCAAAATGTAAACTTCAAAAAAAGTAATCTTGTCTCTAGCAGCCCTGAAGTAGCCCAAGACATGAAGACATGCTCCTCTTTGATATGCAACTACCAAGCTCTTTAGAGATGCAGAAATACACAGTGCAGAAATGCACAATGCAGAGAGGAATGGAACCATTTACACAATGGGAATCTCTAGAAGAAATAAAAGGTGATTTTAATATAAATAATTATTTAGAAACAAAGTTAATTATCCTTAACAATGCCACTAGCGTTTTTACATAGAATTCCATAGGTGAAGGGAAGCAAAACTAGATCCATCGGGTCTAGTCACCTGCATATGTCCAACCCGGGTATGGCCCTTTGAGCTCCATTTGTTTCCCAAGCTTTCCAGGAGTGAACTTTGAATAAAGATTCAGGAGTAATCCTTGAATACCAAACAATCCCTATATGAGGGCAATTTGGGAAAAACTTGACTGTAAATCCAAGCCAGCCTATTTAAGGCCAACAATATATATGCTTCTCTTAGTGACACACTTGCATTTCAAACTGACATGTATACTCTTGGCTCTATTCACTCTGAAAGAGATTGATTCTACTTAAACACCAAATCCAAAGCCAAAGACAACAGAATCGACACCCAATCTAGATGCTAGACACAGTGAGGACCACATTTACTAGCAACCTGGGGGATAAAGGAGAAGGATATGGGGTGCATGCTGGGAACAGGGGTGAAGGGAGGACAACATACATGGTGGGAATGCCCCTGATTTAACATCACTATGTACATAAAAAATTACTGTGTAAGATTTGTAATCCACTTTGGTCAAAATAGAAATTAAAAATATAAAAAAAAATTCTCCTTTTTCTCTTTCTTACTCTTCCATTATTTTTTACCCATTATTTTTTCTTTTAAGACACTGTGGCTTGCACTAATGTTAATGGAGAGGTACAATGCATATCACATCATTTCTGTCCCAAACCCATTTATTTAGTATTTATCAGTACCAAATATCATTGTTATAGTGGTCTCTTCTGTGCCCTTAATGCACTGATCCACTATTTGTGGCAAGCTTCCTACCATGGAGTTCTTTATCTACTGTCGCTGGAAAGCATTACCATGCTATCTTTATTTTTGGTTTCGAGGCCACACCACCCAGTGATGATCAGAGGTTGTGGATACTGCATCCAAGGGGTGTTTGAGAGTGAGTTTCTCTAAGCAGCTTCATGCTCTTCTCTACTGCTGCCCTATTGTTGCTGCTGTTTCTCTGCAATATTTCCTATTTCTAAAATGGTACTATTTTAGCAAAATAAATAAATTTTGCATGCCATGATGAATAATTTGTATTAATTAAATGCCGTACTCTTATCAAGCAGATGTAAATCAATAAAAAGGTGCTTTCTCTTTTTTCCAAGTATAGAATTCAGCAAAAAGACAGTTAAAAACTGTGTTTTTTAATATATTTTATTTACTGAAATAGTAAAGTAATTCAACTAATGACTTTGTTATTTTTTTTCATATATGTTCTAGTAATTGAAAAATCATTCAAAGAGAAAAGCATAAACATTTGCAGGAAACATTTTGAAAATGGACAGAATATAAATTATATTTTTAAAGGAATGCCACAAGGTTATATAGAACCATGTCTTAATAAAGCTAGATAATTGGAGCCTCATGAAACCAATTACTAAAATATTAATATATTTTCATGTTTACTTATATAGAAAATATGTTTAAAACCAGTGATTCAATCGATTAATCCTATTTTTGAGAAATATGAACTATAAAACAAACAATAACTAAGGAGAGAATGTTCATATCACAGGTCTTAATTTTTCTCATCATTATTGCATATAATGAATATATATTTGGCATACAGAACCAGACAGAAGAATATGCAGCTTTGTTCTAGTTATGATCATGATTCTGATAAATTTTATTTTTGGTTTTTTGGTCACACCCAACAATACTTAGAGGTTACTCCTGGCTCTATACTCAGAAATTACTCCTGGCAGGTTCGGGGGACCATATGGGTTGCCAGGTTTCGAACCACCATCCTTATGCATACAAGGCAAATGCCCCACCTCCATGCTATCTCTCTGGCCCCTTGATGATAATTTTTAAGCTAATGAATAAATGTATTAAGGTACATTTATATTGTAAAATATTTCAAACATAAACTTTTATATAAAATTTTAGAAGTAGGGAGATAATTCAGCAGGCTGAAGCTAAGACTTTATTTGCAGGAGAAGAAACTTTTTCTCCTCAACACCACACGGTCCCTGAGTACTACAAGTAAAAACACTGGACACAAAATCAGAAGTATTTTCTGAATAAGGTGTGCCCCCCATAACAAACATTAAGAAAACATATTTGTGGAATCTAATGTCAACTGAAACATGGCTCAGATGAAAAGAAATCTATAAAATAATATTTCAAGTGTTAATAAGGCTAAATTGTAAAAACGTTTTTTTTTTTTTTTTTTTTTTTTTTTGGTTTTTGGGCCACACCCAGCGGTGCTCAGGGGTTACTCCTGGCTGTCTGCTCAGAAGTAGCTCCTGGCAGGCATGGGGGACCATATGGGACACCGGGATTCGAACCAACCACCTTTGGTCCTGGATTGGCTGCTTGCAAGGCAAACGCCGCTGTGCTATCTCTCCGGGCCCATGTAAAAACGTTTTTAAATGTAGGAATACAGGCAAAGCTGATAACCAGAGTCTTAAACTATGGTTGTTGCTAAGTACTCTTTTATAAAAAAAAATGAATTTAAAACTATATTATATTTACTTATTATTGATGGTGTTTCTTTAGTGAGGGACATATTTTGGACCACAGCTGATAGTAGTATTCAGGGTCTTTGCTGGTTTTGTTTAGGAGTGAGCACTGGAGTTGAAGGAATATACCAGTCATGCAAGCCATGTTCAGCTGCATGAAAAGGAAGCACCTTACCCCCTGTACTATCTCTCAAGATTTCTCATTTTTTTCTGAGTATTAGAACAATATTTTCAACACAAATTAAGAAGGTATCAAAGGTTTCAAATAAAAATGATTCAACCCAAAAAATTAGAGATCAAATCTTTAAAATAAAATCACCAATTTTCCTCAGTCACCCCATAACGTTTTATATAAAAATTAATAACAATAATCAAGTGTCTTACGAATACTATGAGTAAATCAGCATTAACCTTACAAAAAGGACAAATAATTTAAATGCATGGAGTAAATAATTCTAGAAACATTGTTTTCAAAGTCTATTTTTTTTTTATACTGAGGACACCATAAAAGACTGATTACATTTCAGGTTAAGAAGAAAGAAAAATTAAATGACTACAGCAAATATAGTACACCTGGATTATAAAAAAGCCAGGTGTTCATCTCCTTGAATCTTAAGAACATTATCAACTGTCTCATATGTATTTATTACAGTTTTATATGAAAAAGGAAGATGTGCATATAGATTAAAGGAAACAATAAGTTGTTGTGGAATATTTAGTTTTATATTATAAAAAGTTCATTTCCTGTCTTCAAATGATGATAAATTTCTTGAAATAATTAAAAAAGTCTTTATTTTTTCAAAGTATTTATCAAAGAATTATATTCTTTCTCAAATTAAAAAAGTATGAAATTTAAAATGTATCACAAGTTTACTTTTCTAGATTCTCACTTTTCTCTTTAATTTCAGATTTCCATATTCTTTTATTTGGTGCTATAATTGCTCTTATAAGCCCCCTCACAGTCACTGCAGTAACAATATTTTCACATAAGACTTACAGTTATTTTATAAAAAGCAAATACTCTAGTTACTAACAAATTTTAATGTTCTTATATACAATTTAATTTTTTTATATTTGACCAATAACATGTATCCAAGTAATCACTTTATCTAGTTTCTTCAATTCTTTTTCTAAGACAGTATATATCTTGCCTATGCTAGAAGAAAATTTTTTCAGCAGAATTATCTGGCATTATATCTAATATTTATCTTTCATTTAAAACAAATTTTTATTTAATATACCAATGATTGGTCAAAAATATAAATGAAAATTATAGTAACTACCCAAATATATTAACTGTTTTAGAAAAAGCTAAGATGGATACCCTTGTTAAAATTGACTAGAACATTTGAGCAAAAAATTAAAACCCAGAAAGAATCATCTGAAGCCCCTAAGATGGGATCTAACAAATGAAAAAAATAAAAGGCTCTGATAAGACTTTCAAGAAGATTATTAAAGAATTCCAAGTTCTCTCCTAGACAACATATTAGCAATTAACTCCTTGGGAAACTTGAGAATAATCTTACAGAGGACTTACTCTGTGTGCCTTCTAATATAACACATAGTAGGCTACATAATAGAGTAACTAATGCCCAAAAGCAACAGAGACTGAGAAGTGGTCTTCACTAAAAATTTTCAAGAGTAGGGGTATGAGATGGGGAGAATATAAGAAAAGGGTGACCTAGGACAATGGTGAGGGGAAGTAGACACTGATGTAGATCAGTTCCCATGTAATGAATATCAAGTGGAACTCAGGTTATGTCCATTGACTGCCTAGAACAGAAGGTGAGAAGCATCAGGCATCACATACATTAGGGATTGGGGAAGACTAGTCTGGAAGACAAAATTCTTAAAAAAAAAAAAACCTTATTTATCATTCCCCTTCTCTATTAAGCACAATCTTCTTGTGACTGGTTAGATGAGACAGATGCTTTGAGGACATGTATCTGTTATCTTCCAACTTGTCAAAAAAACTCTTGGCCTATCAACCTTGTCTTTTGTTTGATTGACCCTTAAACAGCAATGGATGTGAATCTTTCAAAGTTATATGGGATTTCATAAATAAAATGAATGTCAGTTTCTATTTTTCCCCTTGGCTTTTGGGCCACACCCAGAAGCTCTCAGAGATTACTCCTGACTCTGCACTCAGAAATATCTCTTGGCAGGCTCGGAGGACCTTATGGGATGCCTGTGATAGAACCCAGGTCCATCCTGGATTGGCTGTGTGCAAGGCAAACCTCCTACTGCTGTGCTATCTCTCTGGCTCTTAGGGTCATTTTTTTAACACAATTCTCTACTTCAGAAAATAGGCACAAGCACAAATAGTGACCTGTGCTTCTGACACACTGCCAGTGATAAGATATATTCCTAGAGAAGTTAAAATTTCCAGGTAACATTCCTTAGGTTTAATAACATCTTAGAGCTGTTGACAAAACACAAGAAACCAATTCACTCACTAGACAACCAATTTATTATTTTTTAAAAACTAACTAAATACAAACTATACTTTAGAAACCGCCAAACTTCTATTTTTACATAATCAAGTTATTTCCTATACCTTCTGAAAAAGTTGTAAATTTTCTGTGATCCCTCCTGGCAAATATTTTTCCCAAATCTCTCTGCAAATCTTAACATGCTACTCAAACATAAGGAATTCTTAAAACTCAATTTTTATGGAAGGATTTACTGTATAATTTTATTGGATAGGTAATTGGCCATTAGTAATTGACTTCAACTGCTAATCTTTGTCATTCCATCCAGGAAATGTAGGATACACAATACTTTATTACCCTTGATTTCTCTGGGATTCACTCTAAATCTCAAGTGTTTTCTAAAATTCACTTAATTAACGTAACGCTAGATCCATTAACATTTTCTCAACACAACAAGTTCTAAGGCTTTGGAAACTAAGAGACAGGAACTTTCCATGAAGACTAAATAAATATGTATGAGAAGCTATATTTTGGTCATTCAAATTTATAAGAAATAGATGAGGTAGTTAAATTTTTTTCTCCTTAAATATTTTTTTTTCAGAAAAAAATAGCATGTCCAAGTTGGAATGACTAAATAGTAGTTTCACTCTCTTCCTTATTCAAGATGAATATGCTTAAACATTGATATAAAAATTCTACCCTCTGATTATATTAATATATTTAAATAAAATTTTGACCTCTTTAGTTCTGAATACTTTTAGGAATGTTGATTGATATTCTATGTAAGAAGAAAATTTTTTTCTCATATTCTAGACCTGATTTAACAATCAAATTATTTTAATTTTATCAACGTATATATCACATGCACTAATTAACTGCCTTCTATGCTCCAAATGCATTTATAAAGATTTAAAACAGAATTTTACTATTAATATTTCTGTAAATACACATTCACTTAACTTTATTATCCAATAATATAATTTGTTACCTTGATTTTGTTTAAATTGTTATAGGGGCTGGAGTAATAGCACAATGGTAGGACGTTTGCCTTGCAAGATGCTTACCCAGGATATATCTGGGTTTGAGCCCCAACATCCCATATGGTCGCCAAGCCAGGAATGATTTCTGAGCTCATAGCCTGGAGTAACCCCTGAGCATCACTGGGTATAGCCCAACCCCTCCCCCAACAAAATTGACAGACAAGAACTTCTAATTTTTATCAAGGTAGAATAACAATGTTTAGGTTTACTCTCCCATCCCCAACCAAGATCTAAACTAGAATAAGCTTATGATATGATTCTCAATAGACTATATATCATAAAATGAAGAATAGTGGTCCATTGATGATGGAAAAATAATGAGATAAAGCAAAAAAGTTTTGAAAATATTTTTAGAGAACCGTAATTCAAGTGAGAGACTAGGCAAGTTTTCTGAGCTAAAAAGAAAAAAATGAAAGATCATGAAGATCAACTCAGCAAAAATTCACAGTTACAGAGAATATTTGCTGAATACTGTTCAATGTATTTATACGTGAAAAATACCTGATGCCAAAGGAAAAAATACAATAAATTTGTCACAACTCTACAAGTCTATGGAAAGTGTGTTCACCATTCAGATAAAAATACCTTGTGATTTATTATATTAGGCAGGAAAAAAAGAAAATCTCATTTCAATAATTGAAAAAATGAAATTAGGCTAAATACTCCTCTTGATTGGCTAATGTTAGATATGTTAAAACAAATAACAAAACCCCACAAGATTAAAGTTTATGCAAGTATCTTATCATCGAGAACAATGGTCAAATATATATAAAATTAACTGCATCCAAAGAGCTAAACATAACAATGCTACAGACAAAACAAATAAAATACCACAACATTCCTGGCAAATTCTCCCAAAATAGGTTTATGTAGCAATAAAACCAACTTAGATATTATAAAGATATTTAAATTAGTAGATAAGAAAATAAAATAAGTTACTGAAATTGTTAGGAATATATAAGTTTCTGAAATTGGGGTGGGACCAATAGCTCAGTGGTAGGGCATTTGCCTTGCATGCAGCTGCCCAAGACAAGCTTCGGTTTAATTCCGGGCATCCAATATGCTCACCTAAGATAGGAGAAATTTCTGAGAGTATAGCCAGGAGTAACCCTTGAGAGTCACTGGGTATGGTACAAAAAAAAAGTTCTGAAATTTTATACTCATTGCGAGTCAGCAAGTTACCCTAATACTGTAATATTCCCTCACAGTCATGAAACTTTTGGGACAAAGGCAAACTATCTGTGTTATATATCTATATTATTATTATTATCTATTAGTAGCATATAAAAACAAAAATAATTGAATGAAAATAGATCTGTTTTACTTATTACCAAGTAGAAGATTTAACTAAGAAGGTGAATATATATGTACATATATAAAGCAAATATATATATATATATATATATATATATATATATATATATATAAATCATCCAGGTTGAGGAAGCTTAAATTAAGGAATTAAAATATTTTATAATAAGTTTAAATAGTCTTTTATTCATAGGATGGGGGTGAACTTATTCATTAGAGCTGGATCTCTCAAAGGTCCCATGTAGTGACTGTAAATCTATGTATATGAAGCTTGACTTAACTCCTACACCCTATTAAATGCAGATAATTGTTTATTTCTAAAGAAAAAATATAAACTCCCAGTTTATACTAGTGGGTAATTCAAGTATTTACCTGCCTTCTTCCTGAAAACACGGTGACTCATACCTTCTATTCAGTTCTAAGAAATCACCAATTTCAAAGAAATATTTCTAGTACGTTTGACAATTTGGAGATCTCTCCAGAATGAAATTAACTTTAATTACACAGAGGAGCTTCCCAAAAGGATAATTAACTAATTATTCACATAGAATCTTTTGATAGATTTAGCTATAAGTCACATGAGTGACTCAATGAGAAGTGATGGAATTGACATGCTCAATGAGGTAATTTTGGCATGGCAAGTCATGTGGTTCTTAATTAACCTACTAGGGGGCTTTATTCCATCTGACAGAACTAACTTAGATGACCTTCTTGTGACCAGCTAATATATGTGTAATAACTAACACATCCTACCATAATCCAATGAAAAATTCTTGTGAGGCAGAAATGAAATGACAACACAAAAATTTAAGGCAAATACTGCTTGACTTTCTAAGTCATATGCTGTTGACTTGCGCAATTTGTCTTTCTAGATGAAGTTGATAAAAGGGGGTATGATTGAGACGAGTAATAAAAATATTCCTTGTTTTGCAGTTCATTGATAATAATAGTCTTAAATAAATGCTGAATGAGACAAAATGTAATTTTTGTCTTAACTGTTATGAGCAGATTAATTATAATAACCAAAAGTAGTTTGTACATGGGAAATTTTTCCAGAGGCCACAGCATATAGAAGAAAATGGTAGATCTACTGGAATAATTCTCCCAATTGTTTTAATCACATGGTAAAAGAAAACTACAAAAACAAAATGTTTAGCGAATGCTAGTCAAAGATTTAGATACATACTTCCCAAGAGACCCCTCACAGAGAAAAGTAACCCTCTCTCTTTTGTACTCACCAGAGATATTTAAAATTGTAAGTATTGTATTTATTAGAAATCTATTGTTATCATTATTATCACCAGTTAATTTTTAGTTTGGGTGCTATATTCAGTCATTCCCAGGACTTATTCCTAACTCTGTGCTCAAGGTATGTCTCTCTCTCATATAAAATTGATATCAATATTATATTTCAGCCATAAATCCTTTCTGTGATAAATGTGAATTCATGATGCAAAAGAAATAAAGTCATCAGAAGGAATAACAATCATGAATATTCATACAACTAATAAAAACTTTAAAAGGGTTAAAACAAGGTGAGAGAGAATACGTTGACTTGGGTTTGATCTCCAGCACCATTTTATATTTCTGTAAGACCCTCCAGGAGAGATACCTCTGCAGGAACCAAAAGTAATTCCTGAGCACTAGACAATTTGGTTCCTACCAAATAAATAATAAACACAAAGTAAAAAGTAAAGACATGTAATTAAAATTGGTAGAACTACTGCAAAATGCAATAATATTTCTCAATAAATATTGAAAAACAAAAGGATGGGGCCAGAGTGATAGCAAAAGGACACAAATAAGTTTGTCCATGTCAGCACTTGACCAGCTACAAACTCCTCATGCTTTTCTCAAAAGAGATGAAAAAGAAGTAGTGAAAATTTATGGCTATACTGGCCACACCATTTAAAAACTGGAAATCTTGAGAAAGAGCTGGTCAACTCCTCACACTGCTGGGCCATGCCTGCTGTACCCATCATCCACAATGGTCTCTTGACTAATGGCCCTACTTTAACACATCTCGATGGCTCTCTGTAGAGACACCAATCTGACTAAAACTCCAGCTATGACCTGAACTACAACTTCATTTCTGAACCTAACATGACCAGGGCATTTATGGGGGAGTGAATGTGGGACCTTTCCTAATGTCTTCTTGTACTTTCAGATACCCTTGCATCAGAAAATATGTTTCACATAAGCCACAGTATTAGCAACAGAGTTTGGAACTCCACATGTAATAACCAATTTTTCTATTACTGTCACCCCCCTAAAATCCCACCTATCTAGATGCCCAATTGTATCTAAAGTCATCTAATCTTAGGAAACAAAAGATGTAAGAGAAAGATCAATTAGTGATCTGTTTTTTTAAACATTCTGACAGTGCCTTAGTGACTTCTTTGTGAGATACAATAATTTTCACAAATTTTCTTGTTGCATACCCTTTTATCTTCTTCTTATTCTATTCCTTCTTTTTTTTTTTAAATAATTTCACTGCCATTTACCTGGAAACAAATGTATTATGATCAAATATATTAACTATGTGATATATATTATGTAAATAATGTATTTTTAAAAAAATAACAGGAAAAATGAGGCAGTATGTAAAATGAATATTATCATCAATTTATATATATATATATGTATATATATATCAATGTCATATACTAGCATTTCTGTTTGACCCCTAGCCCCCAAACAAAACATAAAATTTTCATACATATATACAGAACATATTCTGGTTATTGAAAAAATTTTAATAAATTTTTAAAGGATTCATGACATAATGAATGTGGATCTGAAAACAATAAAATTAAATTGGAAACCACAAAGATCTGTATTTCAGAAACATTACTTCAGGAAGATGTACCCAAAATAACCTAATATTTGGAATTGAAGTAAACTATTTTCTAACATTCAAAGGTCAACAAAACATCAGGAGAAAGTATCCTGAACCAATTAAAAAAAAGTGTGAACACTCTCTTTAGCAGATTTTTGGGGAATATAGAGACACTTATATACCTATGTATATATAGAGTATTCTATGTACTATGCTAAATAGTCTGTAGTTATATATTTCACTGTGATGATTATATCAGAAAAGAGTTGTTAAAGCTAAATTAATGAAATATAAAATTTTTGAAATTCATAAGAGGGAAAAATTAAAAACATGAAAGTTGTCAAGAGAGAAAGATTACTAGATGGGTTGAAAAGAGTGTCATTTCCTAGCTATGAAAAGATAAGGGAATATATCAACTTTATGCCAATGATTTATTTATTTGTTACTGGCACACATCTGGCTGCACTCAGGAATCACTCATGGCAGGTTCAGGGTTACCGAGGATGGATAGAACTCAGGTCAGTTCCAGGTCTGCTGCATGCAAGTCAAACACCCTAGCCTTACTCTGGCCCACCAATGAATCTGATAAATGAGTTACATTGATGCTTAAACAGTTGAGACCTTGAGAAGATTCTAATGTACAGCCCAAGGGAAAATCATGAACACAGAATGTGGAAGCTGAATTTTTGTGAGATCAAATTGTTTTTCATGCTGTGAACTCTAGTACAAGTACTTCACACGCATCCCTCCACCCCTTCCAACAGTTGTAAAACATCTATCAAAATTGAACTTGCTAGTGGCTCTTCAAGTCCATGTTCTTTTTTTTTTTTATTTTAATTATGACAACAAAGATGCAAAGAAAGAGAAAAGGGTAAAGTTACAGTGCAAGCACAATCACCCATAAACAGAATTCTCGGTAGTCCCATCGATGATATCGCAGCCTTGAACTTTCAGCCAAAGAACATTAAGAAAAACAAAACTGAACCCAAGTACAATACAATTACATTGTCCCTCAAATCCCCAGTTTTAGTACATACTATTTCTTAGCAGCACACAATATAATCTAAAGACATTAGACTTATGTAACTCCTTAAACATTGAGGGCAAAGTACATTTATCTAGTTCCATGCACAGGCTTACTAGTTTAAGTTAACCTCAAAAGTTTTAGTGGGTTGTTTTTCTTAAGGATTGGAGTCAAGGGAACATAGTAAAAAATGGTGTTAGAGTGGCATTTGTTTGCATAGGCCCACCAAAATATACAGGACATGGAAAGAAAAATCATGGTCTAAATACAAGGAAACCCTACCCCTAAAGTTTCCTGGCACAGGACTGACTCTAGGCTCCAGGCAAACTAGTTTGTCCAATCCAAGTCATCGTCTGTAGTGGCAATACACCTCCATTCCTCACATGGTCTCTGTTGTTGGTATCATGCTTCTGTATTAAAGATCCTGGAGTCTGCATATCCCATATTGCAGTCAGGATGGTGCAGAGCATCCTCTCATTTCACCTCACACTTAAGGGGCACTAGAGAGAACCATGTCCTGTAGAGCAGGTCTTTGTTGTTGTCAAGTCTTCTCAGTGAAAACGAAAGTCTCTTTTTAGGAGGTCAATGTCAGACCCTTGGTAGTGTCTTTCCTGGTAGAGGACTGCTTCCAGCTGTTGCTATAAAAGACCTTGGATGTTTTATAGGTAGCTTGCCTGGTTCCGGCATGAATGGAGGATGCCCATTCTTCTGAGGCCTGTGCCAGGTCATTATATCAATGTTCAGGGTGTAAGGTACATTGTACTGAGATTTATTAGATAAGAACTTATCTGTAGGTATAGTGTTTTCCCATTTTAATGTGTCTATGCAAACAAGGATCAATGCCATGAAGCGTTATCGGCCCATCTGGAGGCAATAGGAACAAGACCAGCAATTTCCATGATATAGTTCAATCATAGGCATTAAACTGAATGACAGTTCCACCAACAATCCTTACTGAACAGCTTACAAAGAAAAGACAAGATGAAAAGTGGATAGAAACATCATGGAATATATAGAGAGTTATAACTGTTAAAGAAAATACACATAAAATATTCAAAAGATATATGTGTTCAATATGTGTTCAATTTATGTCGTTCTAAATAGTTCTGGGATTGTTAGATCCACTGTATGGTCTGAGATTAGAACTGTGTGTTACTGAAGTTAAGAAGGGTAAATCTGGGGTACTGATGGTTGGGAGGAGTATATGTTCGCGCGGGGGCACTAGCCCCCCTGTGCCGGTTTGCAACATGTAGACTGGTATGAAATTGCCAGTGACAGCCTGAGTATAACTGAGCAGCTATCTGCCACCCCCCAGATCAAACTCCATCCCCTAAACCAATATCTGGAGCTGGCCTGGGAGTGGGGAAAACCCAGGGTGCCCCATCAGGTCCTCCCAGGATCCTACCTGGAGATCCGGAGGAAAGGGGGAGAGGGAGGTCGGGTGACCCAGGTCTGGGCCCCCCTACCCTAGGCCGGGCCAAGAGGCCCCTGGCACATGTGGAGGACTGCCAGGAGCCAGCCCGTGCCAGCTGAAAATCCTGCTCCAGGAAGCTCAAGTCCATGTTCTGTCTTGAAAGTGTGTGTCATGTGCTTGTCTCTGTTTGCTTATTTCCACTCTGGAGAAGTGTGTGTTCTGTTTGAACCACTTATTCACCCTTTTCTCTTTCTCATATCTTTCTAAGAAACTTTCATTCGATAAACATTACCTAACATCACAAAAACAAACAAATAAACTGACCGATTTTATGTGCTACAGCTGTTGATAGAATTTAACAGGCTGAGCACATTGTAAACAGGAGGCCCAAGTTTGATCTCAAAATCAACAAGTACCACACATTGAACCAAGAAAAACCCTTAAAGATCCCTGGGAATAGCTCCCCCCACCCCAAAAAAAAAAAAACGAACACTCAAGACAAATTTATTTGGAAAATCGTAAAGGGCATTTTGTTTCTGCATGATTCCCAACTAATTCAAACATTAATAAATACTGTGAAATATATATCTTTTTGTTTTTTAACACTTCCCTGAGCCTGTATTGCTACAATTAGTTCTGATTATAACAAACACTAGGAAAAATAAATGAGATCAATTAAACTTAATTTTCAGTCTATAATTTGATGAAAACTAAGTTAAGTTGGTTTACTGGTTTGGACACCCAACAGAATCAGAATGGGACCTGCAAACATGTTCTGAAGGTGAAGTTAGTTCACGACAATAGAATCAAGAGACCCAAACTACAACAAGCTAGACATAAAAGGGACCTGTTACACTAACAGTCCAGGAAGCTAATGGTGGAGACAAGGGAACGAGTAGAGGGCGATGAACACTGATAGTGGAAATGGCCCTAACTCACTGTTGTCACTACATACCTTAAAGTATAACTGTGAAAGACTTGTAAGAAAAAGTCTTTAATAAATGCTTTTTCTGAAAACTAAAAACATGACAGTGGTCTTATCTCAAACCAATTATAGTTGAGAGCTCTCATCTCTTCCGAAATAGGAGGAATATAAAAGCATCATCTTACTCCCATTCATAAAAAATGTAAGCTGTTGGATATATCACACGGTAACTGGAATAACCCTCATGGCTTCAATGTTATCTTCACAGTGAAGAATAAATAAACAAGGAAGAATATCTAAAGGATCTTCCTTACATGTTATTAAGAAAATTCTGTTTCACATCATTGAATTGTCATTTTCTGCCTCTCATGCAAGTTATATAAGATAAAATTTTAATTGTTCATGCTGAGTTATTAGACAACATTTGATCTGGAATGGGACATGGATAATGGTAATTTCTTAATTAAGAGCCAGATTCCTAAGCAATTTTTTCTTTATGATAGTGAATACCAATCATGCCTGATTATGACATCACCTAGAAAAAATTAAATTCACACTACACACTATCATATCCCCAAATGATAACATTTATTATCATTTAATTCCTCATTTGTCCCTGAAATGTATTTGTACAGTGAGTGAAGACCTGAATTTTTTTGTAAATCTTGTTTTCCCTTGAGATACCACTTCTAACCCTGTATTAAATCATATTATGAACCTGTTAGAAGGAGAATGTCAGTTTTCTAATTGATTCTGCTTGAATACATCCTGGTATAGAGTTATCATTCCAGTATTTTTAAATAAATTTAAATATTTATATATATTACATAATATAATTAAATGTAAATTTAAAATTATTCAGTTAGATCTGTATATTATATGTTTAACAGCAGTATATTCATGTGCCCTATGTACTATTGATATGGACAAACTAATTGCAGGAGTTCAGATAATCATAGTAACATTTTTAATGACAAAGCTTTATATTATTCCAAATGACATTATGGTCACTATGAATATTAAATTCATAGATACTTATATTTATTTGAGTAAATTATATAGGAAGAGATATAAAATCAAAATCAAAACACTATTTTGTATTAGATGAAATACTTTTGTAAATCATTTTAAGGCCTTACAATAATTACTTTAAAATACATGATTCTGGAAAAAGTACTTATACATAAAACCTGATTTTTACTTGCAAATAGTACTATTGTTACTTCTGATATAAAACTCTAATTCTTATCACTTCTTACTGATAAATCTCAAATAATATAAAAATTTATGTTGGCATTTGCATAAAGTTTTTAATGAGCAGATTCTGTAATCTAAACAAAAATGTATTAAAAGCAGAGGCTCCCTTTTCCAGGGACCTAGGAACGATGGCAGACGTGGCCGAGTAAGTCCCGTTCCCCCGCGCAGCAGCCAGGCCAAGCCCCTTCCCCAGGAACCACAAGCGCCGAGGAAAGTGGCTTGAGGGAGTCCCTTCCTCCGGATGGGCGCCTGGAAGGGCAACTTGAACAACCTGAATAGACAGGGGAGATAGGGCCAGCCATCTGGACCCTCAGGTGACCTAGAACAGTCCATCCCCTAGGACCCTGGAGCGGACCAGGGACTCCCCAAGGACGAGGACAGAGCCCGCAGGGTTGGGCGGAAGGAACTCCTTCAACAGAGGCTTGGAGGGGCGGAGCTCCATTGATTCTCAGAGAGAGGAGGGGGGATAGAGAGCTAGGCTCAACAGCGCCAGCAACCATTGTGGCCAGGAGCGGAACTGCACCGCTGACAGAACTAAGGAGCAGAAAAGGGACAAGACCCACAGGGAAGGCTGACCTCTAGGCAGCAAAGGGGAGGAGAAAGAGCTAGGTTCAACAAGCTCACCCAACAGGCCCTCTAGAACCACCTCCATGAAGGGGACCAAACAGGCCGAAAATAGAAGCCACAGCACTCCAAAACACACCATTAAATACAAAGAACTATGCTTAAATCAAGGAGATCCCTAATAACTGGAGACACCATGACAAATCCTAGCAAGTTCCCAAGTCCACCAAAACGCACAGATCCAGGGAAAGAAGACTTAAAAGCGGTCATGAGGAAGAATTACTAAAAGAAATGAAAGAAACCTTAGCTACCGAATATAAGAAATCCATGGATGACTGAATCAGCCAAATTAAAGAAGAAATGTCAAAGAACATGAGAGAGTCCATACAAAAAGAAGTGAAGGATTTAAAAGACAAAGTAACAAGCCATATGAGCAGAAACACAGAGTTGGAGAAGCACATAGAAGAACTCGAAGGAAAACTACAAACAAAAAAAGATCAAGAAACCAACAAAGAAATAAAAGGCAAAGCACTGGAAGGAAAAATCTAATATCTAATGAACAAGGATAAAAGAAACAATCTAAGAATTGTGGGTATACCAGAAGGGGAGGAAATAGGGAAGGGGGAAGAACAGGTAGTCAGGGAGATAATAACAGAGAACTTCCTCACCCTCTGGAAAGAAACTTCAGGGCAAATCCAGGAAGTCAAGAGGGTCCCTAACAAGATAGACCCTAACAAACCAACACCAAGACATATAATAATCCAAATGGCAAAAAAAAGAGAAAGAGGAACTCCTTAAAGCAATAAGGGAGAAAAAAACCTCAAGTACAAAGGAAAGGACATAAGAATCAAACCGGATCTCCCATTTGAAATAATTCAAACAAGAAGACAGTGGAATGACATATTTAAACGACTGAATGAAAGAAATTTCCAACCCAGGGTCCAATACCCAGCAAAACTATCATTCATATGGGAGGGCAGACTAAAAACATTCTCAAACATGAACGAACTTGAATTATTTGTGCAAACTAAGCAGATTCTAAGCGACTTACTCAGAGATGAATTACACAATCCAAACCCCCGATTGTAACAACAACCACTCCACACAATACAACTGCACAACAGTCCTCTCTATCAATAATTTTCCTAAATGTTAATGGACTAAACTCTCCAATTAAAAGACACATAGTAGAGAACTGGGTTAGGAAAAATAAACCGGACTTCTGCTGTCTGCAAGAAACACACCTACAACTACAGGACAAGCATAGGCTTAGAATAAAAGGATGGAAAATAATTATACAGGCCAAGGGAAAACAAAAAAGAGCAGGGACAGCCATTCTAGTATCAGACCAAATTGCATTAATATCAAGAAAGTGATCAAAGACAAAGAGGGCCACTACCTACTGATCAGGGGAACATTAGATCATGAAGTACTAACCCTGGTCAATATCTATGCACCGAATGTAGAACCAGCAAAATATGTGAGGCAACTGCTCGCAAACCTGGAGAGACACATGAAGGGAAATGTGATAATAGTCGGGGACCTCAATACTCCACTATCACCACTGGACAGATCCACCAAGCAGAAAAATAGCAAAGCAATAAGAGCTCTAAATGAAAAATTAGAAGATCTAGGACTAATAGACTTATATAGAGCCCTCCATCCCCAGAAAACAGAATACACATTCTTCTCAAACCCACATGGAACCTTCTCCAGAATAGACCATGTCTTAGGATACAAAGCCAACCTATATAAGACCACAAAGGTAAGGATGATTAGAAGTACCCTTTCAGATCACTATGCAACAGAGGTCAAAATTGATGTCAAGAAGAAGCAATGGAGAAAAACTAATACCTGGAGATTAAAGAACATGCTGCTCAACAACAGCTGGATCAAAGAACAACTCAAGGAAGAAATAAAAAGATTCCTTGAGACAAATGACAATGAAGAGACAACATGTCAAAATTTATGGGACACAGCAAAAGCAGTAATTAGGGGGAAATTCATAGCAATACAGTCCTATGTCAAGAAACAGGAAAATAACAAAACCAACAGTTTAAAAGATCACCTCAAAGAATTGGAACAACAGCAACAGAGAAATCCAACCACAACCAGAATGCAAGAAATAATAAAAACCAGAGCAGAAATAAACAACATCGAAACTAAGAAAACAATACAAAAAATCAATGAGACCAGGAGTTGGTTTTTTCAAAAAAATAAACAAGATAGACAAACCATTGGCAAAACTCACCAAAAAAAAGAGGGAAAACACCCAAATCAGTAGGATCACAAATGAAAGGGGAGAGATTACAACAGAACCCCAAGAAATACAACATATCACGAGATCATATTATGAACAACTATACTCAACTAGGCTAGAGAACCCAGTAGAAATCGACAGATTCTTGGAAAAACACCCTCTTCCAAGACTGGAAAAGGAAGACCTAGAAAGTCTAAACAGACCAATTACCTCAGAGGAAATCGAAGATGTAATTAAAAAACTCCCTAAGAACAAAAGCCCAGGCCCAGATGGATTTACAGGTGAATTCTATCAAACATTTCAAGAAGACTTGCTACCACTTTTCCATTGGCTTTTCCAAACCATAGAAAAAACAGGAATCCTCCCCAACTCCTTTTATGAGGCTAATATCACACTCATCCCCAAAGAAGGCAAAGACACCACCAAAAAAGAAAACTACAGACCAATCTCACTAATGAACATAGATGCAAAGATACTCAACAAAATCTTAGCAAACAGAATCCAGCACTTCATCAAAAAGATCATACATCATGACCAAGTGGGATTCATACCAGGAATGCAAGGTTGGTTCAACATACGCAAATCAATCAACATTATACACCACATCAACAACATGAAAGACAAAAACCACATGATCACATCAATTGATGCAGAAAAGGCGTTTGACAAAATCCAACATCCTTTCATGTTAAAGACACTCAGCAAAATAGGGTTAGAAGGAACCTTCCTCAAGATAGTTACAGCTATATATGAAAAGCCTACAGCCAACATTATACTCAATGGTGAGAAACTAGAAGCATTCCCACTAAGGTCAGGAACTAGGTAAGGCTGTCCACTCTCTACATTCTTATTCAATATAACCTTAGAAGTCCTAGCAATAGCAATCAGACAGGAGAAGGGAATCAAAGAAATTCAAATAGGGAAAGAGGAACACAAGCTATCTCTATTTGCCAATGATATGATGATATACATCAAAAACCCTAAAGAGTCCACAGTAAAACTCCTAGAAACAATTAACCAATACAGCAAAGTGGCTGGATACAAAGTCAATACACAAAAGACAGTAGCGTTTCTATATACAAACAATGAAGTTGAGGAGAGAGAGATTAAAATTACAATTCCATTTAAGATAGTATCAAAAAACATCAAGTATCTAGGAATCAACCTTAAAAGAGAAGTGAAAGACCTATACCAGGGAAACTTCAAAACACTTCAGAAAGAAATTGAAGACGATCTAAAGAAATGAAAGAACATCCCATGCTCATGAGTAGGTAGAATTAATATAGTCAAAATGACCATCCTACCCAAACTCCTATATAGGTTTAACGCAATCCCTATCCAAATCCAGGCACAATTCTTTAGAGAAATAGAACAGTCAATCACAAAATTCATCTGGAACCACAAAAGAGCCAGGATAGCCAAACATATACTGAAAAACAAGAAGCTGGGTGGAATCTCCTTACCTAACTTAAAACTATACTATAAAGCAATAGTAATCAAAACAGCATGGTACTGGAACAGAGACAGGACCTCAGACCAGTGGGTCAGAACAGAATTCCCAGACATAAACCCCCGGATATACAGCCAACTAATATTTGATAAAAGAGGCAAGAATCTGAAATGGAACAAAGAAAGCCTATTCAACAAATGGTGTTGGCACAACTGGAAAACCACATGTACGAAAGTGATAATCGACCCATACCTCACTCCTTATACAAAAGTCAACTCAAAATGGATCAAAGACCTTGAAATCAGACCCGAATCTATAAAGTTTATTGAGAATAAAATAGGCAGAACACTCGAAGACCTATATATCAAAAAGGTCTTCGAGAATAGAGCACCATTGGTAAGAACCTTAGCGGCAAACATAAACAAATGGGACTACATCAAACTACAAAACTTCTGCATGGCGAAAGAAACATTACTTAATGCAAGAAGACAGTTAACAGAATGGGAAAAAATCTTTTCACTAGACATATCGGATAAAGGGCTGATATCTAGAACTTACAAAGCACTCAGAAAACTGAGCCCCTCAAGACCAAATAAAGCCATTAAAAATGGGGAGAAGA
Source organism: Suncus etruscus (assembly GCF_024139225.1). Classification (NCBI taxonomy): domain Eukaryota; kingdom Metazoa; phylum Chordata; class Mammalia; order Eulipotyphla; family Soricidae; genus Suncus; species Suncus etruscus. Next base: position 3,865,077 of record NC_064864.1, read on the forward strand.
AATGAATAGACACTTCTCTAAGGAAGACAGAAGGATGGCCAACAAACACATGAAAACATGCTCACCTTCACTCATCATCAGAGAGATCCAAATCAAGACAACAATGAGATACCACCTTATACCAGTGAGGATGGCTCACATCAAAAATACTGAGAACAACCTTTGTTGGCGGGGATGTGGTATTAAGGGAACTCTCATCCACTGCTGGTGGGAATGCCCCCTAGTCCAACACCTATGGAGAACAGTCTGGAGAGTGCTCAAAGAACTCAGAATTGAGCTCCCATTTGACCTGGCAATTGCACTCCTAGGTATATACCCCCAAGTGGGAAGAACATTCATCCCAAAATACGTGTGCACCCACTATTTATCGCAGCACTCAGTATAATAGCCAATATTTATCGCAGCACTCAGTATAATAGCCAAATCTTGGAACCAACCGCAATGTCCAACAACAGATGAATGGATCATTAAGATGTGGTATCTATATACAATGGAATACTACATGGCAGTCAGAAACGATACAATCACAGATTTTGCAGCAACGCGGATGGACCTAGATCATGTTATGTTAAACGAAATAAGTCAGAAGACAAAAGATAAACACAGAATGGTAGCACTATTCTGAAACACATAGAACATACATCTCAAACACAACTAATACTTAATAATCAAATAACAGGGTCTAACGGTAGAAACTCCAAACACTGGAATAGTCGACATATACATGGGAACAGTACCCAAAATACATGAAAAAGGAACAATGCAAACTCTTGATAACACATTATACCACAAAGAAAACAGCAACACCAGAAACAGCAGCATAGAGAGAACAGGTATGTAATCAACCTTCTACAACAATGGCCCACAATAATCCCTTAGAGATCGTATATAGGAACACATGTAAAGAATACCACGGCAAACCACTGACTCCGATGGAAACATCCCATATCACTACATATTAATGCCTCTATCTTACTATATTTAAAATAACCTCTCAGCTTTTCTGTCCACAGGTGTTCTTAGATACAAAAGGCGGACAAGCTAAGATGGCAGCTTGGGATACCACACAAGATACCATACCCAGTTTGCACTACAAGGCGGCCCCGAGAAAACTCTTTAACATACATTTTATCTCTAGGTTATACCTTCTTTTAGGGATTGAAGCACGTGACCAGACAGACCACCGAAGCAGTATCAGTGACGTACAGACTCAAACTACATGCCCTATTCATCGAACACATTCTAGCAAACTAGCATCCCCTTGCTATTCTCTCCTCTCTTCTCACCACTTTCTTTTTATTTATTTATTTATTTATTTATTTATTTATTTATTTATTTATTTATTTATTTATTTTTATTGTTTTTCCTTTTCTATTCTTTTCTTTACTTTTTCTCCTTTCTCTTCTCCCTTTCTTCCTAAGGTATTTTCTCTTTTCTCCCTTTCTACCCCTTCCATATGCCTTACCCTTTCCCCCCTCTGGAAATCCAACTATCCCTTCACCCTCCACTCCCATCCAGACCTCCCACCATATTAAAACTCTTCACCCTCAGTCCTTAATCTATTAGGCAACAAGATTGACCTCCTACCCCAACGACCCAGTACCCAGCACCCAAGCGAAGTGACACCCAGTCAATCCCACACCTCATCTCCTGCAAGAAAAGGCAGCCAACTCTCCTGCGGACTCATGCTGCATGGCCCTCCCTATCAACTCCCCCTAATGTGGACTGTTACTTGAAACTGGTCTTACTCCCAAAAGTAGCCCCAAGGCAAGATCTCTTCCAGGACCTCCCTGCCACAAGCCATTTGCCAATCTGAAGAAGGTCAGGGGGCATGATGGAAAGATGCCGGGGAACCCACACACCACAAGAAAAACCCAAAAGACAATGAGAAAAACTGTACTTCCAACATAAGCATAAGACCTGTATTACACCACCCCTTTACTTGCTTTTTCCCAAATGTATAGTAGTCTATTGCATCACTTTGGTCCTTTAAATACTTCCTTATTTCGTTGGTTTTGTTTGTTTGTTTGTTTTGTTTTTTACTATATATTTTTTAAATGTGTCTTTCCTACACATACATATGAGAACACATATATTCTTATTCCTAGATATATATATATATATAAAAGAAGAAAAAATATATATATATTATTATTATTTTTCTTCTTTTTTTTTACCTTCTATGGGTATGTGACCTGTGTTTGTTTTCCCCTTTGTCCACCCCCAAAGACACCGACAATATAATGAATGTAGCGCCATTTCCCCCTGCAAAGGCACATTAAAAAAAGGGGAAATCTTACATACAAAAAAGAGCTCCTATCTACTAGAGATGGGAACTCATAGTTGTTTACAATACAGGGATATCTCCTACCTGGAAAAAATGTCATGTGGAATCAACTTAAACCTCAGATGATTAGATACCATCCATCCAGCCTTGAACCCTGGATCCAAGACATAGAAACGGCACAGTCCTCTATGACAACTGCAAGAAACAAATCCCAGCCAGGACAGCCTTACTACGGCAGGGTCACCATCAAGTCCCAGCTCCAGTACGACATGCTGACAATGAGGAAAATGGGAACAACTTGACCTAAGAGCAGGTCACCCTACCTTACCAGCTAACAATAAGACAAAATCAGAAGACCTGTCACCCTTTGGTAGATCCAAAAGCCAAGATCGCGATTTACAGATAACTGGCTGCTAGAACCATGACCAGACGTTATACACCGTGGGACCAATAAAAAAGCCCTAGTCTAGGGTTTGAACTATGACCTGCACAACAACCATGAACCCCACTTCCAAAGGTCTAGCAGAGACAATCGTAAAGGAATCTGGCTTCTGGAAGCACAAAGAAAGATGCTATCCTAAGTGCCATCCTAGGTACAGTGCAAAGACCAAGACCACCAACCACAGAAGATGGATTAAAATGACACTGAGGGAACAGAACTCCTGAACCACAAAGACTGACGTAAATCCCAACCCGGAATTTGTGCAGATACTGAGATCTCAAGACACAGAGGTCTGTTTGTACCACCCAGAACAGAACGGAAGTCTCCCAAACACGACAAAGGACCACCGGGAGAGTAAATGATCCTGAACAGAGTCTATAGTTGATCCCATGACAATATAATCCAAGGGCGGAGAAACCCATAACTCTTAGGCCAAGTGAATTCCTTTTCGAATGGCCACAACATTTACTGTGCCAGGGCAGGAGGAAAAAAAAAAGCACAAAGCATTGTTTACTTATTATATATTATTTTGTACCTTCATTTATTATTATTACTATTATTTTTACTTACATAACTATTTTTTGGTCGATTTCTCTGTGTAGGTGTGGTTATTGAAGCTGTTGTCCCCAGATATTCCTAGTTTTTTTTCTCCTTTTTTCTTTTCTTTCTTTATGGGCTAAGTCATGTTTCTTATATCAAGACCATGGCGGTTTTTGCTTTTTTTTTGTTTTTTTTTGTTTTTGTTTTGTTTGTTTGTTTGTTTTTTGTTTTTGTTTTTGTTTTGTACATGTGTGGTGCTTACCATTATTGTTGGAGTCCTCACTGGATAATGGACACATTTTTTTTTTTGTACTGATGGAATGTTTCATTTTCTTTTTTCTCCATCGCCCCCCAAATCGATGATGAGAGCCTCTAGAAGGACTCTGCCCACTTTTGGAGTATTAGACTTTTACCCCAGTTTACTACTTTTCTCTTCTTCAGACCAAACCACGCAAACTTAACTAACTAGGCCTACCTCCCAGTTAGAGGGGGAAATTAGGGAGACACCTAGACCAATCAGATGCAAGACTACTATGTGGTAGGATATGTACATAGGGGACCACATATTCTAGCAGCCCTGGGGGTGAGGGAAGTGGATATGGGAGATAGGACAAAAACGGAGGTGAAGGGAAGACAATTTGGTGATGGTAATCCCCCCCCTGATGTTATGTAAATATTTAACTAAAATATTATTGTCATCATGTAAACCACTATGATCAAAATAAAAATTATAATAAAAAATAAAATAAAGTGATACTATTTGAAAAAAAAAGTCATAATAAAGAGATGAAACAATATGGGTTTAGAAGCAAATAGAGCAGTGGAGCCAAAGAGAGAGTGAGAGTTATAACAAACTCATGTCCCTAATAAACAATAAAGATGCCATGTAAATCAAAAGACAAAGAATGAACTGCTTTGTATATGGTGTTCAAAATTTTTTCTGGAAGAAAATGAAATTGAATTCCAATTTTACTCATTATAAAAGTTGGACTCTGAAAGACTCATAAGATAATTACATTGTAAAGAAAAGATGGTGTAGGAAAAGAGCTTCTCAACCTAAAAGATGGTGTAGGAATATAGCTTCTCACCCTTGGGATGAGCAAGAATTTAAACATTCAAATTACATATACAATATATAAGAAGAAATATGATGATTATCACAAAAAGAAGAATTTTGTTCAATACTAAGCTTAAAAGTCAGCAGAAGAGGAAAAGTAATTTGTTAATCTAAAATGACAGGGACTAATATCTGGAATATAAAATGAACACCTATACAACAAGGAGTAAAAAAGAAAATGGCAAGGGAAATGAACAGAAATTAACTTAAGAAGCTAGTAATTAATTCAAAAACTTATTAAGATACTCAAAGTCACTAGTAATTAGAGAAATTATCGCTTTGTTTATATCAGTCATCTTGAGGAAATGCATAAGCCACAGAGAAAAACTCCAATTGTTGAGTAGCATGTAGTGAAATGTGAAAGGAATGTATCAGTACTTTAAAATTTTACTATATCTAAACCATTTGATTAAAAAAACCCACAATTAATGAAAATTATCATAGTAATTTGTTAAAATTGTATGGTCAATAGAAGTTAGCATCAAGTTTGTGTGAACAAATATTGCCTGGGTGAGTTACTCAGATAGGGCTCTTAAATATATAGGAACCATTTATCTTAAAGTTATTTTGAATAATTTCTAGTGGTCAAAAAAAGGGTAAGAAGCTGACCTGGTTTTTCTTCTGGTAACTGGCACATCCTATTTGACATTAGTGAAGAACTTTAGGCCAAGTACAACCATGAGCTGAGGCGTGGATAAGCAGATGAATAGGCCTTCACCTGTCTTGCAAGAAAAGGTATATATATCTCTTAACCTCTGAGGGGTGTGCTGTTGTGAACAAATAGAAACAGAAAAGCTCTTCAGTTAGCACTTGTCACATTCAAATCTACTTTTTTTTTATTTCAGCCACATGCAGTAGTGTTACCAACCTACTCTGGGCTCTGCTTTCAGCGATTACTCCTGGTGGGGTCAAGGGACCATATGGGATTGGAGGAAATCAACCCCGAGTCAGCTGATTTCAAGGCAAACACAAGGAGCTAAGTAAGATTGTATTGCCTCTGACCTAGGTTTGATCCCAGTATCCGAGGACTGCTATGAGTGATCTCTTAACACAGAGCTAGTAATAAGCCATGAGCATCGCAAAAAATTAAACCAACACTGAAAGCAACACGACACACACGCACACACACACGACCTGGGCTGATAGAACCCTGTGTGGTGGTGACATGGCAACATGGTGTCATGAGCTGTGACCTACTGGGGAGGGGGGCATCATGAGTTCTGACCGTGGCAGGGATGTCACAGTATCAGTGAGCAAAGAATGCAGGGTGGGGCACCCTGGCTACCTGAGCATACCGTTCAAGCATACCGCCAAGAGCTGCGGGACCAAGACCTCCACGGGAGTGTGAACTTCGTAAGTTTTTCAAGGGGGCTGTGCTAATATATGGAAAAATATGAATGCGGAGGAGAAGGAGTGATTCCAGCTCATAGCCAAGGCTGATGGGGAGGCGCTACCAGGCGATGTTATGACCCCACCTGGGTGGGCAAGAAGGACCCGAGGATCCCCCAAACGACCACTCTCGGCCTTTCTAGTATTTTGTGAGGATTATCGTGGTGAAATACGATTCTTGAATCCCGACATGAATATGATTGATGTTGCCAAACAGCTTGGGAAGTGCTGGCAAAAATTGAGCTCCAGGGACAAAAAAAACCTTACCTGGACAGGGCCGCCAAGCTAAAAGATAACTACATGCAGGAAAAGTCCAAGTATAATGCTATTAAGATACGAAGTATAATGACACCAGCCAATGAAGATGAAGACCAGAAGTCAGAGGACAAAATGCACAATGAAGACAATGGTGAAAATGAGAAAGATGATCAGAGCCCCATGGACAAAACAGTTATGAAGTTCATCATGAGAGGGAGCAGGACCTAGACGACAGCGTGGAGACCCAAGACACTGATATTCGCAGCAATTCCATATCTACAGTGGGCTGTGCGTTTCCAGAGGATGATATGGAACATGAAAAATAGGAAGGGATGGGGAAGAGGTGGAGGAGGAGAGAAATAGAAACATCTGGTTCCCCCCTACCCCCTCCTGTTTGAACAGGCCTCTGCAATAAACATGCATGTTTTCTGTGGAAAAAAAAAAGCAGAGGCTCATTCTTCTTGTGTAATACTGCCTACAAAAATGTCTAATATTGTTTTTTTTTATTTCCCAGAAATTTAGAAGTATTTCTGGTAAATGTAATAATAAAGTAATTCAATTTGAAAAAGGAAGGGCAATGCTAAATTGCCATTACAATAGGAAATACTATGTCTTAGGATTTGAGAACAATGAAGTCAGCACGGAGGAGTTCTAAGAACAGAATAAAAAACATACAATAACACTTTGCTTGAGATAAACAAAATCTGGCCCTCTTGTAACACAAAACAGCTGTAGAGAACAAACGTCATTATTAGATTATGGAAAAATATTGTGATTCTTTGAACTATCAAAGCAATGCCAATTGTGAGTATGTAATATTTAGCATGCATAGCATATAATTAGGTTTATATTGTTATTAAAGAGTGAGCAGTATATGAGGCTTTGCTACACCATTACATTTATTTGGGGGATTTAAATCTTCCTTAAAAATCAATATATTCTATCTTTATTTTGTTTTTTAAATATTTTTCTACTATTTAGATGAGCCAGCAATACATAGCAATCAGACTGATTTGTGTGAAAAAAGTTTGTAATTTTAGCCATAACAGTGAAAAATTTGCAGTGGCTCAAGTCAGTCATGGAAAGAAGAAAAGAAATCCTAAAATTGTATCCATGTAAATCTCTGCCTGTATTTTACTATTTAGGATCCACAGTCCTAATGCAAACACATTGGCATTAAGAAAATGGCCAAAATGTAAATAGCATTTGAACTACAAATAAGAAATCTTGGACCAGAGAAATTATATGATAGGATGCTTGCCTAAGTACCACCAGGAAGTAAGCTATGAATACAGACATGTGTGGCCTCGAGAGCAAAATTATATATATATATATATATTTAAATTTTATGATTTTTTTTAATTTAAGATAAAGAGGTGAAGAAGCACATCTAGAATTGGAAATACACATTTTCTTATTCTGTCCAGATGTTACAAAATCTCTTTATGTCCATCAGAAACAAATTGAAACTGGAAATTGTTGCCTTTTTGGGGGCGTTGTTTTGGGCCACATCGTTTGATGCTATGGGTTACTCCTGGCTATGCCCTCAGAAATCTTCCCTGGCTTTGGGGACCATATGAGACACTGGGGATCAAACCCAGGTCCATACTGGGCAACCCTGTACAAGGCAAATGTTTTACCACTGTGCTATTGCTACGACCCTCATATTATTTTTAATGTTGGGAATCAAACAAACACAGCTTCAAACAAATAAAAAAGGCTTGAAGTTTATCACTAATTCACATTCATGACCCCAAAAGCTGCATTATTTTTACTATTTTGTTTTTCTGTTTGGAAGCAGACAAATCCCCTAACAGTGTTTGGAGCTCATTCCTAATTCTGTGCCAAGGGAACAGTCTTGATGGTGCTTGGGGGAGATTATGTGGTGTCAGAATATAAATCAGTGTCAGCCTTAAACAGTTTATCAGAGTTGGGTTTTTTTTAAGGGTTTGCTAATGTGTTTTTATTTGGTTTTGGTTGTGGTTTCTGGGTCACACCCAGAGGCACTCAGTTACTTACTCCTGGCTGTGCACTCGAGAATCACACCTGGCAGGCTCAGGGAAACATACGGGATGCTAGAGATCAAACTTGGGTCAGCTACATGCAAGGCAAACACCCTCCCCACTGTACTATAGCTTTGGCCTCTATAACAAGGTAATTTATAACAAGTATAAATTATCTCTCTAGCTCAAGCTAAAAATAAAATTCTATGGGGCCGGAGTGGTGGCAAAGAGCAATAAAGCATCTACCTTGCCTGCTCCTAGTCTAGGGTGGACAGAAGTTTTATCCCCCAGCGTCCATATGATCCCCCAAGCCAGGAGCAATTTCTGAGCACATAGCCAGGAGTAACCCCTAAGTGTCACCAGGTATGACCAAAAAAGAAAAAAAAAGAAAAAACAAAAAAGAATACAATCCTATAGTGAAAAATAATATAGCTGGTAGCATGATTCTCTTATAGGCAGCCAAAAGGAGTTCAATCCTTGGCATCCTATATAATTTTCAAGCCCCAGAGGAGCGATCATTGAGTATAGGTCCAGTTGTGGGCACCACCAGTTGTGGTCCCAAAATAAAACAAAAATGATTAATAAAATGATTAATCAAAATAAAGTAATATGTATATTTTTCTTGGTATTTGGGAGCATATAGCTTTTACAAACTTACAATGCATGTTTAAATATTTCAAGAAAATCATGTTAAACCTTATTTAGTCTAATATTTCTCAAACACAACTGACTACAAAATAAATGTTGGTATGCTATATACAGTTATTATGAAACTCTGCTAAAAATGTTTTCTTTTTCTTTTGACAATTTAAACTTGTGATTTTAGTATTAAATGATGAGTAATATCCTCTGATGGGAGCCCTTATAACAGGCAGAAAACTTAGCTAAAAAGCGAGGCCTTTTGACAAACACAGACTTTGCTAAAAACAGGCCTCTGCAACAAGCAGAGAACTGTACTAAAAGCAGGCAGCCTTGAGCAATAGATGTAAACATTTAAAATTTAAGGCTTGTACAGAGTATTGGAATAAAGACAGGCCCTCAGATCAGTTGAATAGGTTTGAGTACTCAGAGAATACTCGCCAGACATGCAATCACTTAATTTTTGATAAAGGAGCAAGAAATCGTAAATGGAGCAAGGAAAGCCTCTTCAACAAGTGGTGTTGGCACAACTGGTTAGACACTTGCAAAAAAGCAAACTCAGACTCCCAGCTAACACCATGTACGAAGGTAAAATCCAAATGGATTAAAGACCTTAATATCAGACCTGAAACCATAAGGTATATAGAACAACATGTAGGTAAAACACTCCGTGACATTGAGTCTAAAGGCATCTTTAAGGAGGAAACAGCACTCTCCAAACAAGTGGAAGCAGAGATAAACAGATGCGACTGTATCAAGCTGAGAAGCTTCTGCACTTCAAAGAAAATAGTGCTCAAGATTCAAGAGCTACCCACTGAGTGGGAGAAACTATTCACCCAATACCCATCAGATAAGGGGCTAATATCCAAAATATACAAGGTACTGAAAGAACTTTGTAAGAAAAAAAAATCTAACCACATGAAAAAATGGGGAGAAGAAATGAACAGTTTGTCAAAGAAGAAATACAAATGGCAAAAAGGCACATGAAAAAATGCTCCACATCATTAATCATGAGGGAGATGCAAATCAAAACATCTATGAGGTACCATTTCACGACAAAGAGATTGTGCACATGACAAAGAATGGCAATATGTAATGCTGTTGGGGATGTGGAGAGAAAGGAACTCTTATTCGCTACTGATGGGAATGCCATGTAGTCCAACCTTTATGAAAAACGCCATGGAGATTCCTCCAAAAACTGGAAATTGAGCTCCCGTATGATCTAGCTATACCACTCCTAGGGATATGCCCTAGGAACATAAAAATACAATACAAAAATCCCTTCCTCATACCATATTCATTACAGCATTATTTACAATAGCCAAACTCTGGAAACAGCCAAGATGGCCTTCAACAGATGAATGGCTAAATAATTTGTGGTACAATGGAATATTATGCAGCCATAAAGAGATGAAGTCATGAAATTTTCCTATACATGGATGTACATGGAATCTATTATGCTGAGTGAAATAAGTCAGAGGGAGAGAGAAAAATGCAGAATAGTCTCACTCATCTATGGGTTTTAAGAAAAATAAAAGACATTTTTGTAGTAATTCTCAGAGACAAAAGAGAGGAGGGCTGGAAGATCCATTGCACTACATGAAGCTCACCACAAAGAGTGATGAATGTCCCTCCAGCTGACGATAAGACAAAATCAAAAGACTTATCACCCTTTGGAATCTCCAAAAGCCAAGATGGTGTTTTACAGATGACTTGCTGATAGGACCATGACTGGACTGTATGTATCCTGTGACCACTAAAAAAGTCCTAGTCTAGGGTTTGAGCTACGACCCACACAACAACCATGATCTCCGGTTCCAAGGGTCCGTCTGAGACAATTGCAATGGTTTGGGTCTTCTGGAAACATAACGAAAGACACTATCCTAGGCTCCATCCTAGGATCAGCGCAAAGACCAAGACCACTAACCACAGAAAACAGATTAAAATGACACTGAGGGAACAGAACTTCTAAAAGAAAGGCTTCATCATAAGTTCCACCCCTTAACCTGTGCAGACACCGAGATCTCTAGATACAGAGGACTGATTTTATCACCCAGGATGGAGCAGCACCGAGGGGAGAGTAAATGAACCTAAAAGGAGTCTATACTTAATCCCATGACAACATTCTCCAAGGGTGGAGAAATCTTGTATCTCTTAGGCCAAGGGAATTCTTTTCCGAATGACCCCAATATTTACTGTGCCTGTGCAGGAGGGAAAATAAAAAGGCACAAAATAATTTTTTCTTTTTTTTTTTTAATCTATCTAGGTTTTCTCCATTTCTTCGTTTTGGTATGGTTATTGAAGTTGCTGTCTCCATTTATATTTATTTTTTCTTTTTTCTTTTGTTCTTTCTTTAGGTGCTCTGCCATGCTTTTTTATCTCAAGACCATGGCTTTTATGCGGTGCTTATCTTTATTGTTGGAGTGCTCAAGGGATATTTTACTTGACACTTCTTTTTATACTGTTGGGGTGTTTCACCTTCTTTCTCCCCTTCCTCTCTCAAACCGATGATGAGAGCCTGTAGAAGGACTCCGCCCATTTTCAGCATATTTGATTTTTCCCCAGTTTATCATTTTTCTCTTCTTCAAACAAAACCACATAACTTGAACTATATAGTTTCACCTTCCAATTAGAGGAGGAAACAAGGGAGGTACCAAGACCAAAACAGGTGTAGGACCACTAAATAGTAAGCTAGGTTCAGAGGGGACCACGTATTCTAGCAGCCCCAGGGGTGAGGGAGGAGGATATGGGAGGTAGGATGAGAACGGAGGTGTAGAGGAGATAATTCGGTGATGGGAATCCCCCTGATATTATGTTAATATGTACCTAAAATATTATTGTCAACAATATGTAAGCCATTATGATAAAAATAAAAATTATAAAAAAAGAAAAATAACTACATTGTGAACTATTATAACAATGTGAATGAATGAGGGAAGTAGAAGCCTGTCTAGAGTACAGGCGGAGGTGAGGTGGGGTGGACGGAGATCTGTGACATTGGTGATGGGAATGTTGCACTGTGAAGGGTGGTCTTCTTTGCATGACTGAATCCCAACTACAATCATATTTGTAATCAAGCTGTTTAAATAAAAATATATAAAAATTAAGGCTTGTACAGAAACAAAGAAGGCACAGAATTTTGGTCCTGGGAAACTGAGTTTGAATTATGAGGTTCCCTTATCTGCACAATCCGACCTGCCCGAGATGGGTTCCATTATTCGTGCACCAAGCCTGATGGAGATGGATGCCATTATTAATACATTCCACCCCACTTGCTGATGGGTCCTGGTATCTGGACAATCTGGCCTGTTCAATGTATGTGTTTCAAAGTCAGCCCTTGATGGGGTTGACTGATGGAGGGATGGAGGATGAGGTCTTTCCCCTCCATCTCGGAGCACACGTCTGCCACCCTGTCCAGCTGATAGTTCTGAGGTGAAATGGTGAGTAAACAGCTCGCAGACTGCCAGGCTTGTGGAAATATTAGCTTTATTCGGTGGACAAGACTGAAGTTCAAAGTCTCAGCCTCAGTTCCCGCCAAAAAGCCCTCTGCCTTCCACAGACCCTTGTTTTTATCATCCAGAATCAGGTACCCCCCAATGGTGGGATCAGATACCAACCAATGGTGGAAGCAGAATCAGGTACCACCCTAGGGTGGGGGCAGAATGCAGGTCACACCCTAGGGTAGGGCACAATCACCGATCAGGGTAGGGTCAGTAACATAATAATCCCCTAAAATATTTACATACACAACATGTATGTATCCCCCATCAATATATTTACGAGTGGAACTGTGCTAGCAAAAAGTATATAAGCCGGGCCTTGAGTTTCAACAATCCGATTTGGATCTTGAATCCTTTTCCCACTTTTTTCTGTCTTCGTGTCTATCATTGTGTCTTTGTGTTTGTGCCATCTCCCTCCAAGAAAGAATAACCACATCTTAATTGGTGTCCCTGTAGGCAGGGGCACCCACAACCTCAGTCTAGAAATTTCAAGGAGGAAGTTACATATGTCTATTTTTGTTGTCAGATGTATAATCTTGTAGCAAGTGTGTCTCTCCCTCCTATGACTTTTTCTACTTTCATGTGATTATTTCTCAGTCATGAGAAAAAAAGCATACAATAGCTATTTGCAAATTATTTGATGCTATTTGTTAAGATGTTCATGTCTCCTCCTCTCATCTCCAATGTTCTTAATGTTCAAAGATAGTTTCAAAATGGAAAATAAATGTGAATTTTCATAGATGTTTTTATTCTAAAAAACATCCTTTCCTCTCATATTTTTGTAATTTATCCATCTTACTATATTTTACATAATATAACATGGTTATAATAGTTTTAACAATTAATCTTATTGAATCATATCACCACAAAAATGCCAAGACACTCTTCAGTGATGGATTATTTCATTTCATAACTAGTTTTGAAAAATTCTTAAGCCAAGGGAGATACTATGAAGGGGAAGGTGCTTGTCTCATGAGTCACTGGACCGTGTTTTTTCCCTGATGCCCCAAATGGTCCTGTGAGCTTGCCAGGTGTTATCGCTAAACATAACATAAAAAAAATCAAACAAATGTCTTTAAACTTATCATGCTAGTATTGTATCCTTTTTTATTCTGCTTTTATGAAATTTGGAGAGTATATTGCTTTGTTTTACATTCTCACTTAGGGTTATCATTGTGAAGAATTTTAATCAGAATAACCTTTCTTTTATTAATCTCACTGTCAGCCAGGATAACTAGTATACAAGACTTCAGTAACACATGCAATGCTTATTCTTCGTATCAAGTTTCAGAGGTAAGTCAAGAAACCAGTTCTCAAAAGGCCAGAGGTGTTGGCATATGACAATATGAGGAGAGTGAAAGTAATTAATTCACTCAAGTACAAGTAGTTTCTGAGAATGGAGTAAGAGCCATAGAACACAATGTTTTTCTACACAATAATAGTGAACATTCATATAAGGCTTTTAAAAGAGTTCAAAATAAGTAGGCACAGGGAATAGAAAATGAAGTTAATTTAGAAGGTCAAAAGGTTGTATTTATAAATACAATATATTATAATATATTAGAATAGATGAAAACAATTTCAAAGAAAAGAATGCCAAGGTAATATGGAGTTAGATCATTTGGAGACTATCAAAAAGCACAATCAAGTTAAAGGTAGAAAAAAGGAAAAACTCCATGATTACTTTTATTTTAACTATTGTTTTCACTTATTATTTTCAAATCACTTGTTTCAAAACTTGTATAATCCCTAATGAGACCAAAAGCTACACAGATCCCAGGACACACATGAAAAGTACTCTTACCCCAAGTAATAATTTGTGTGCTTATTTATAATGATTCTAAAGATAGTCTGTTCTTCTCTTCTGTTGATTGTACACACATTAAACTCATTGCTCTCAAACTTTGAAATTTTTCTCCTTAGCAATTTTAAATCAAAACTCCAGACAGCTTATATCTGCAGATGAGTGGGTTGATTGTGTAAGTTTTCACCTTTGATAACTTATTGATAACTTGATACAGACAGAAATGTTTCATTTCAGTTTCTTATCATAATTCAAGGAAAAAATATCCAACTGCCTTTCCTGTTACACCTTTTGGAATATATTTGCATAGTACTCATGTGATAGACCTGGAGTTGTGCATGAGCATGTCAAAAAGTAGGGTGCAAGGGAATTACCAAAGATTTCTCCTTACCCTAATAAGCAGCTTTCCCCAAAGGTTCAATATCAGGGAAAACCTAGAAGCATCTGTTTTGTACATATTTTGTGGCTGGAGAGGCTCATATGACAAGACTGTCAACTTGTCAAGTTTTATAAGTACAAAAGAAATTTCAACTAAGAGTCAAGCTGAAAATGTCATCTTTTGTAAGAGCACCCATAGACTTCATTTTCAAAAAGGATGTAATTTTGCACTCTTGCCAAAATGCAATTACATGCACAGTTGCACAAGCAAATACATGGGAATATTTTCATAAGAGTAATTTACAGTAAACAACGAGTGCAATTAGAAACTGAGAAGGTTTTTCCTCCACACAGTTATGTGACTAATAGAACAGCAAATGGTATTCTAAAAGATTCAGGGAAAACACAAGCATCTGCCAGAATATCACTGCCAATCTCTCTCAGAGGTGTCAACACACAACATATCAGTCTCTACCTAATCACTAATTTAATAGGTATTCAATAGTTCATGAATCAGTGTCCACAAAACCTTCAAGTTATACAATAAGAAATCAGATGGGGCCAGCGCGATAGCATAGTGGTATCGCTGGTGACTCATGTAGTCCCGTGAACCAGGAGCAATTTCTGAGTGCATAGCCAGGAGTAACCCCTGAACATCACAGGGTGGAGCCAAAAAATAAAAATAAATCAGAGAAAATGTATTTATGAAAATGCAAACTAGATACATGTTTATATATAGGATCTACAGCTTTTGATTTAAGCTTCTTTCTCCAGACTCTATGTCCAGCAGGAATTCTAATGGAGACACGTATATAATTCTGTCTTAGATAAGTGTCACCCTAAAAATTTTAACAAATGGTTTACTTGTACATTAAATATTTCATAGGAGAAGAAAGCATGATAACAGTTAGAAAATATTTCAGATTCCATTCCTCTCATTAATTATTTTCTGTGATAATGGGAATGAGTAAGCCTTTCTATTCAACAGCCAATTGCAAAAGGAGAAACGTTTTCAAAATTAATTAGATTATAGTGAGAATTGCCAAGGTTCTTATCTGTACTATTATGACAAATTAATGACAAAAGGAAAAGTTCTAAAAACCTCTGGGAAATTTGAGGATTCCAACAAATTTATGATAGGACAATATGTTTTCTTATATAAAAAGAGAAAAATCAAGATCAAGTTAAATGCAAAAATATCCATGATTGTTATTTGGTGACGGTTATGTACAATCTTGGTAATTGAAAATTTGAAAGCTTATTATATTTATGCATTTATTGTAAGCTACAATTGTCATAAAAAACTGATCATAAGCTATGCCTTGTTATGAGAATGTTTGAAATCAAAATTGCCACTCTAATGTCTCTGTGAAAAGGTCAACTTTACCCAAGTTATGGCATAGAGCTTGCTTTTGAAAAAATATATATACAAGTAAACTTTTCTTCATGCTACCAGCAACATTTAACCTTGACTTTTCAATGGAGAAGTCAGATCTTACATTTGTTTACATATTTTTCCACTGTACATTTTCCTATTAATTATCCTAACTTATTACTTTAACTTATAACCCTAACTTCTAACCTCCCACTTTTTCCCAGTGGCCCATGTTTTAGCTGATTACTTCAGATGGTCACTTAATTCAGACAGAAAATATATTTATATAGATTTAGCAGTTGATCTATTATATTATTTGATCATTATGTTCTATTATTTATTATATCATCTGTTCCAGCTTTGAAGAACCTAGAACAGAAGATGATTTCCTTTGTGCATAAAGCTTTCCACTTACTTGGTACTGGAATTTGGTGTTTATAAGTGTTGAAAATATTGTCTAAATACCTCATTTTAAAATAAATATACAATGGGAATAGAATTAGTGCAGTGGGTAAAAACCTGACTTCATGTAACATAGATTGTCATTGCTTTGTTTCCAGAGCTATACAATTAAATATGTCAAGTCTTTTATAAGGAAGATCAGAGTTCTGATTTGAGGTGGACAATGAGCTACTTTTAAATGCAACATCATAAAGCTTACGTATGCATTTGGAAAATTGAATATATTTTTTTATTTAAACAACTTTATTACATACATGATTGTGTTTGGGTTTCAGTCATGTAAAGAACACCACCCATCACCAGTGCAACATTCCCATCACCAATGTCCCAAATCTCCCTCCTCCCCACCCAATCCCTGTCTGTACTCCAGACAGGCTTTCTATTTCCCTCGTACATTCTCATTATTAGGATAGTTCAAAACGTAGTTATTTCTCTAACTAACTTCATCCCTGTTTCTGGTGAGCTTCATTAGGTGAGCTGTAACTTCCAGCTCTTTTCTTTTTTGTGTCTGAAAGTTATTATTGTAAGAATGTCTTTCATTTTTCTTAAAACCCATAGATGAGTGAGACCATTCTGCATCTTTTTCTCTTTCTCTCTCTGACTTATTTCACTCAGCATAATACATTCCGTGTACATCCATGTATAGGAAAATTTTATGACTTCATCTCTCATGACGGCTGCATAATATTCCATTGTGTATTTGTACCACAGTTTCTTTAGCCATTCATCTGTTGAAGGGTATCTTGGCTGTTTCCAGAGTCTTGCTATGGTAAATAGTGCTGCAATGAATATAGGTTTAAGGAAGGGATTTTTGTATTATATTTCTGTGTTCCTAGGGTATATTACTTTGAGTGGTATAGCTGGGTTGTATGGGAATTTGATTTCCAGTTTTTGGAGGAATCTCCATATTGCTTGGAAAATTGAATATATCTTAAAGAATATTTGGTTTGAGAATAGCAGAACTATGGTAGTCTCAGCTATCCCATCAGGAAGATACCTCAGAAGACTGGTATGGATGACTTGCATGTGTGAAGCACTGAGATCATTTCTTAATACTGAGATGCCCAAACACTGCCAGATGTGGTGCCAGTAGCTCTTGAGCATCACTGTTTTGCAAGGCTCAATCTAGCACTGAATACTCTATCCTGGTTATAAAAGTATAATATGTACTCCCCAAAACTCCTACCACTAATGGATGGCACAAAATAGACCTCATATTATAATCAACTTTAACCTGAAGAGTAACTTAAAAAGGGCAATTTAATTTCAGGGATTGTCATTTATCAGTAGCAAGTGAACACGGCAGACTATCCAGTAAATAGACATACTTCATTAAATAAGGCTAGAGACATAAGTTACTTGCCTTGTATGTGGTTAAGCCTAGTTCATGCCCAAGGTACCAAGCACCACAGAAGTCACAACACAGCACAGAACCAGAGTTAATTCCTTTTATCAATTAGTGTAGCCCCAAACAAAGAAACAAACAAGGCTATTCAAAAAAGGAGAAAGACTCCCTATTACTTGCAATAAGAAACACATATTTCAAAGATTCTTGATTACAAAACTCTTATTTAGGGTATAGGCTGATGACTCAAAGGAGTTAGAGAACATGTTTGACGTATTGGGATCCCTGGGGCTTCAACCTTTATTCCTAAAACTATTTATGAGAGCTTGACCATGGTCCATAGTAATAGGTTTAACTTCGCCCTGTAATTGTGGCCAAAATTAATAAGATTAAACTTTAAAAATATAAAAAGCCGGGGCCGGGCGGTGGCGCTGGAGGTAAGGTGCCTGCCTTGCCTGCGCTAGCCTAGGACGGACCGAGGTTCGATCCCCCGGTGTCCCATATGGTCCCCCAAGAAGCCAGGAGCAACTTCTGAGCGCATAGCCAGGAGTAACCCCTGAGCGGCACAGGGTGTGGCCCAAAAACCAAAAAAAAAAAAAAAAAAAAAAAAAATATAAAAAGCCAACAAGAAGTCCATAGTATGTTTACTGTGACCTTCCTGTAAATCTCCTAAAACTGTCCTCTTCGGTAAATCTTTTGCCTTATTGGGAGATGGTATTTCAAGTTACAATTTGATAGTTTAGAAAATTAATTTTTATTATCTTTCATGTATTCCTGAAATATTTTACTTTTTCATTTAAATTACATTTTATCTCAGGTGGGTGTCTCAGCTGATAACTCAAAAAGGTCTAGGGAATGTTATTTATACTCTCGAACAATGGCCTAAAACTTATTATTATTCTGCACAGCAGAATAAAAGCTTACATGGAAAACACTATAACTAGAAAGCAAATTCAGATTCGTCTTTTAGTTGTAAATAATAGTTAAGTATATTTGTTCTATAATACAAAAGATAAAGCCATTATCTAAGACTGACCTTAAATATTAAATTAATTAAATGAATTTACTGATGTTTTCTCAGAGCTGGTCTTTAGATTTGTTGTGCTATAATCCAGCTAATGTGTTCCCTAATTGTCATGGGGAATCTACATTTATATGTGTACATTGAAATTACCTGACAGACTTGTTAAAATGGAAGTAAGTTTCCTTAATTAAATTATTCTACGGAAAGGTCTTTTTTTTTTTTTGATGTGGTAACCAGATTTTCCATTACAACTTGCTAAAGAATCTTTCCTTGCTCCACTTTATATTTTTGTTCCTTTATCAAAGATGATATAGCTAAGAATTTGACTCTGGTTTTCTTTTCAATTTCATCAATCTGAGGGACTGTCCTTATTATAATACCATGCTGATTTAACCATTACTGCTTTATAGTAATGTCTTCTGTCTTCTTTTTCCCAAGGATTGCTTTACATTTTTGGGGGGTGTTTCCCTGAATATTTGGAGAGTATATTAGATATAAAATATTTTATATAGATTTCAGGAGTACTTAATATATTTATTTTTAAAATGCTTAGGTATCCTTAAAGGTAATACATTGAATATATTGGGGTGCATTGCTATTTTCATTTGTTTTTGGTCAGACTTTTCCTTCACTATTTCAATTTCCTCACAGTGAAATATGCAAGTATCTAAATCATTTTGGTTCAGGCTTCTGAGGTTGTATTAATCCAAGGGAACAACAATTAGAACATAGGAAAAGCCCACAGACTGGAAAAAGAATTTTCACAGAACTCATCTGACAAAGCATTAATATCCAAGAACTAGAAATCATCACTAGAATTCTATAAGAAAATAATATCCAACCTTATTAAAAATGAAGAAGAGATGAACAGGGACTTCCTTTCTCAAAGAACTACAAATAGTCAAAAAGCATATGATAAAATGCTATATGTCAACATGGAAATACAAATCAAAACAACAGTGAGATCTCCCCTTACACTGTAGAGATGGGTGCTCATCAAAAAAAGACAGTAACAACCAGTGTTGATGAAGATGAGTGGCAAAGTTACACTTATCCACTATTGGTGGGAATGTTGACTATTATCTGTATGTGAGTAAAGATAAATCATGTAACTTGCTGAAACCTGGATGAATCTGGATAGTGTCACATTGACTGAACCAATCAGAGAAAAGAAATTGGCTCAGAAATATCTCTCTCAGATGTGGAATATAAAGAAATTTCATAGGGGAATATCAAATGCCCAATGGCAATAGTAATAAAAAGTATAAAGAACTGATCTTCAATACAGAGCCTGCCACTGACTGATGGGGTGAGGAGGAAGTATGTTAGAAAAGGGAACACGAGGTCAATGGGAAAAAGAACCTGCTGCAGATGGAGGAAAATTGGGACAGTTAGGGAAGGTAATGGACTCTGGTAAAAGGATTTATGTTGGATAAATGTATGCCTGAATTAAATCTTAAATAAACTTTTTTAACTTTGTAATTCATGGTAAGTCAAAAAGAATTAAAAATTGTCCTTTAAGAGCCTATAGTCAGGTTCAAAAATCCCCAACCAAACCAACCAAGTAAACAAATAATAAACATGTATAGAGTAGTTTAGGGAATGTAGGGAAATATTAGTTTTTTGGTTAATGTTTAAGATTAGAGATTAATTGGGCTGGACCAGATAGTACTATAGCTAAGAAATTTATTTGTTTTGCCAATATTCAGCCAAGTTTTAATCTCCAGCACCGGGAGTAATCTTTAAGCCCAAAATCATTAATAATCTCTAAACATTAACCTCTAAACATGAGTGCTGCCCCCCCCCCAAAAAAAAAAACAAAACAAAAACAACAAAAAGCAAGATCAGAGTGTAATGTGTGTCATTTCTCAAAATTATTTGTTATTTTACAATTCTATCTAAGGAGCATTTTGTGGTATTATTTTCCAGTGGAAAATTATTTTCCAGTGGAAAATATTATTTTCCAGTGGAAAATAATTTACAAAACGTTGTATGAGAACTTCTAAGTTCAAGTCTAAGAAATTCTAAGAAAAGCTATTTAAACTATGCATTCTGCTAATTGCCAAAACACAATGTGTGTTTTCTGAGTGGAAATAGCTTAAAGGGATAAATGGTAAAATAAGGCCTAAAGAGCCTAGAAGTGGGAAACACATAAGGTAGAGAAGTATTTTGTAAAATCTGGCACTTATTTTTAGAACGTTAACACATCAATTAACTTTGATGTGAATGTTACATATGCATATGGCAATAAAATGTTTCGCATCTTTAGATGTACACATGTATTTTTAGCTACATATGTGCTGTCGAAAGTAAGTGCTAGAGGTACCACATTCATATGCACAAATGCAACCTGGTATTTATCTATTCACATTCTTTCCTTCAGCCCAGTGTCTTAAGATAAAATTTGTTCAAGCGTATCATTGATAAATTTTATCCTTGATTGTTTTAGTCACATATAAATACACAAACATTATTTTAAGTTTATTATCAAATAAACCTATAAAATTAATGTATTACTTATTTTTCTAAACTTAGCAAATTTATATTCATTGCACTGCCAGATATAATAAAAGCCAGTCACCCCATCTATCATTTTTTCAAAACCCTATTTCATTCACAAAGTATAATAAAATTGATTTATCACTCAGATTAAAAGCTATATTCAGAAAGAGAGTTACTCTCATAAAAGAGTCTCTATAACTAATAGGCATCTAATTTTTGGTCAAATAAGTTTACTCCAAAAAGACCTGTTTCTACTTAATTTAGGAAATATTCACTTTATTTTTAACTTAAAATATATTGACTTTTCAATTACACGTAATTATTTTTCAATTACACATTGTCTATGAACTTCTGACTGACCAGAATGTTATCTTTTTTTGTTTGAGGGGCTGCTGGGTCTTACATTGCTGTGTTTAGGCCTTCCTACTTAGAGCTCTTTGCAAATGAGTAAGCATTGGTGTTTTGGTCACTTCATTGTAGAAAACTATTTGGTTCTAGAACTCAACAGGGCCAGATGCCTGAAAGGTAAAATGCTTTATGCCCTGTACTATCTTCTCTGACCCCAGTGTAGCATTTTTTCTGTAACAAAAACATACGAAAGGTTTTCTCTCAATATGATTTCTCAAATCTTGAGAGTAAATGGGTACTTATTGCTATATTTATTATTTTAGTGCTGTAAAATATATAGAAATTCACAACTCAAATGCAAACTAGACTATAATTATATTTCTTACTTTGACATCTTTCCACTTCACCTACTATATTATGTCATTGGTTGTTCACTTGTCAATCTTTTCCTCTAGATGAACTAAAAATAAAGAATATTTAAATCTTCTTGCCCTATGATTACATGCTTATTGTGATTTGCTGGCAGGCCTTTATTAGAGTTTTTTTTTCCCTCTGGGCCTTCTCATGCTCAACTGGTGGTTCTCTAAAATATTGTCTATATTTAATTTAAATATTCATCTCACCACCATCTTGAGACTTTTCTCACTGTCTTAGCATTTTCCTTTCTTACCACCTCTTTCTTACTGAGTTCCCCTTTGCTGAGACAATCTTCCTATAGCTTCTTGAGGAATATCATGAGAAGCTAAATTGTTATAGTATACAAATGCAAAAATAGTTTTACTTTTATATTCTGATGTAAGTGATAGTTGGAGATCTGATTCCACAAATTAGTGTTCTATTTTTAAGAAGAGAATATGAAGTAGATGTGGTGTTAATGTGGATTCAGTAAGGGTTTAGCAACACTTATGCTTTAACTCTATTCTGTAGAATATGCATTGGAAGTCTGGAAATACAATTTATAAGATTCTGCCTATAGAAATGTGAGTTAAATTCCATTGCTATTGATCAAAGAAGAAAAGATGGGTGGCATGGGTGCAAAAGTTAGTACAGTAAGCAGGTAGGGCAAGCACTTGATCTACCTGTGGTGACTTGAATTTGGGATCTGGAAATCTGACACCGCAAATGATTTCTTGAGCTCTACCAGGAGTTCATTGATTGTTTATCTTTTAATTCACAGAAAAATTAACCAATATTTAAAATATGTGCTTTTGTTAATATTTAGATATTAGTTTGGGGTCTTTTTATTTATTTTGTTAGACAAGAACTAAGATTGGGGATATTAGAAAGGTGTCTCTCAAGATGCTGATTTTCAGTAATAATATTCAGTATCATGAAAAGAATAAAATAATTACAGGAAACAACAGAAAAATTAATATTAGAAAGACTAAAAGCGGTCGGAGAAATAGCATGGAGGTAAGGCGTTTGCCTTGCATGCTGAAGGTCGGTGATTCGAATCCCGGCATCCCATATGGTCCCGTGAGCCTGTCAGGAGCGATTTCTGAGCATAGAGCCCAGAAGAACCCCTGAGCACTGCAGGTGTGACCCAAAAACTAAAAAAAAGTAAAATAAAAGAAAAAATGAAAAGACTAAAAGAACCAAAATGTAGAATATAAAGAATAGATACATTGAGAACATAACTACAGATTGAATATAAGATAGAAGACAGTGAGAATCTTGGAGAGACACCTGCTTTGGTATGACTCCCTACTATAGAAGATAGAACAGCTGAGATTGAACTATACGGGACTAAAGGACTAAAATGTTTAATGTTTTCATAGAGGTAAATCCACACTCATTTTTGTATTACTTTTTTATTGCTGGTTACTAGCAGTCCTTGTCTCACTACATTCAATGCTGATCAAAAATTAGGTTATGTAGGGCTTTGGAATTTATCTGAGTAGTACTCATAATAAAAGAAAATTGTCTGCTTAAATGACATTTCAGTTCATCAACCAAGCTTCTTTCTCACCTGTGTGGAGTTGTCTACACTTTCACCCATTATGGGAAACTATGTTATAAACAAATACTCTCTTCAAAATTTTATAAAGAGACATTTACTGGAGACAATTCTGTTTTACTGTTAAAAAGGCTTTATCTCAGAGGGAAAAAATCAGACAAGCAAAATAAAATATTCTCTTATCACTTATTAGAACTTTTGACATGACCTTTTCTTTTTTTCCTTTGACACACACAGACATGTTTCCCTTAACACAAAATTAATATAAGCATATTAGGAAGCAAAAGGAATCACTTCATGCCCCTGGGTTCTTCAGAGCTGGGAAAAACAGTGTCAGGCAGATTGATAAGAGCGCGCTAAGGAGAAATACAATAACATGAATACCTCCTGTACACATAAAGATAGAGTGAGAAAGCTGATTAAGTACCTCACTATTTCTAGAAGAAACCTATCATAAACTCTAAAGTTTCAGAGTCAGTGGGAAGAAGGAAGTAAAGATCTGTTAGTGACCTGATCAGAGGGCACTGCAAGACTTTTCTCATGGAAGAGGTTCTAAGTATTTTCCCGAAGAAACACTAGAGAAAAATGTTTCTAAGCAAATTTCAAAGAATTCATAATTAATGGCGATAAGGCGAGGTCACAGTGAGTGGTGCTTTCCTATTACTAAGGATCATTCTTGGCCTTGATGGGTATGCTATATATATACTTTGATGGATATAAAATCTATGCTTAACAATTCACAAGGCAAGCAATTAACCCATTGTACTACTTTCTGTTCTAGGAATGAAAATTTTTGGGTTTTTTTGGGGGGTCACACCCTGTGGTGTTCAGTTGCTACTCCTGGCTCTGTGCTCAGAAGTCACCCCTGGCAGATTCGGGGGATCATATAGGATGCCAGGATTTGAACCCCCATCCGTCCAGGGTCAGCTGCATGCAAGGCAAACACCCTATCTACCGCTGTGCTATCTCTTCTGCCCTAAATGTAGCTATTTTAAAATCAAGATTAGCTTTATTTATAGTAGTCAAGAACTTGATGGTCAGAATACCATGATGCTCATCAAGTTATTTTGAGCACATAAATGTTTGTTTCCAGAGGAATCAGATAATAACATTCTAAAGATAACCATGGATCTCAGAATAATTGCATCCTTTGCACAAAGAAACAAATTTAATATCAGTTTTTAATTTTACTACTAAGATTGAAACTTAATTTTAGATGCGATGATCAATTTCATTGATTTTATTGACTTCTTCAGTTCTCTGGGCTAACTCCTGTTTCAGGAACTATGGGCAGTACACAGGGGACAATATAGAATGTTGAGGATTGAATTGGTCCAGTCTTCATTTGATTTTTTAATCTAGATTGCAGACTCATGTGATCTTTCACTGGTATTTCTTTCTTATAAATATATTTTACATTACTTTTGGTTCACAATTTGACTATCTACATACATATGTGTGTGTGTATATATATATATAGTTCTTCCTACTTCACAAAGCAAATTTTACTTGAGAATTTCTTTCCTTTCCTCAGAAAAACAGCTACATTATTTGTCATTCTTACAATAATATACATTCTGAGCATCATTGGGTGGGTAAAATTAATATTCAAAAAAAAGAACAAAAATAGTCAACACAAAAAGGCTTTCAATGATCCTCTATAATAAACTTTAACAAAGATTCAATGCATTAGTCTCAGTTTTTCAATGGCTAAAATATTAATCTAAAGAACCTTTAACAATAATTGTAAGATTATCTTGACTTAAGAAATTATTTATAAGAATTTATTTCAGTATTCAATTTAACATATTTCTACAGTTCTAAGCTATCAACAATCTCTGAAACATATTTTTAGTTATATCCTTTATCTTCTTAAAACATGTTCTTCTAAATGAGTTTTATTTCACAAACTGTCATTCTAGGTGCTTTGGTATGTACTATCAATGACTCCCTCTTAGGCCTGATGAATCCATATTAGACATAAAATTTTGCAAGACTAAATGAGTTTTGTGTGTGTATACATTAGGCAATGTGAGCTAAACATGGTAAATCAATACAGGTATGTAATACATAGTTATGTAGTTCTAAAGTTGTATGCATTTCAATGTTTCAAATAAAGTGATCAAATTTATCTCAAGTCACATTTCAAAAATATTTGAATTAGTTGACATTATATTCCATTTTTTAATATGTTAGATGTCAAATATTAATTTTTTCTAATTATGTTAATGGAGAAATAATAAAACACAGAATGGGAGATACACAAAAATTATGACCTGAAGACTAATCACACAATTCATTAATCAGCCATATTGCCAAATTTTAAAAAATAGCATTTCTGCTGCAAATATTTATACAAACTGAAGAAGCTTCCTTGATTCAATTTTGAAATAGTTCTCCCTTTCCCTATATCTACTTGAAGATTTCTTCGAAATTATATTTCAATAAATTGTTCCTCACCAAATTTGACTGCAAAAATATTGCATCATACAGACAGATTCTATTTTTCAAGGAGTATAGATTTTGAGGACAGAGATGTTTCTGAACCTTTGGCACCATAAAATACTTTTGAGATAACAATAGCATGCTGATTCAAATAATTTGCCCATTCAATCACCTCAATCCATATTTTCTGGACCAAGATTTACTCAATTACTGAAAAAAATCACTTCTAATATCCAACGCCCATTCTTAACAAAAATGTTCATCAAGCATAGAACAAAAGAAAATTTCCTCACTCAGATAAAGACCATGAAATATGTTTGCCAACATCATATTTAATCATAACTTTCCGGGAACTATTTGTAAAATGGGAAAAAATACTGAATTCACCATTCAACACTTTATCAATTCTAATAAATGCAGTATTTCCAAGCAAATAAGATATGCAGAGTGGACGGGAGAAAGCAATATTTTCTATAGAAGACATGCTTCTTTATAATGACTATCCTAAAAATATTGAAAAATACTTGTTACAATAAAATTATTTCTAGTATGTAAGATCAATAACACTGGCTTCAGTTTGTTTCTTCTTATAAAGATTAGTTTGCCTAGAAAGCAAAAATAAGATGCATAAAGTATAAAGATACATAATTAGGATTAAATACATTTCATTCAAATTTCTATATATATTCAATAAATATAAAATGTTGCAGGAGAAACCCTGTATCTCCTAGGCTAAGGGAATTCCCTCTATAATATCCCCAATAGTTACTGTGCCTATGCAGGGGGGGAGGGAATAAAAAAAAAGGAAAAAAAAGCACAAAATAATCAATTTTCCATATATATATTTATTGATTGTTTTTTGATGTCCTTATTTTGGTGTAGATATTGAAGTTGATGTCTCCTTTCTTATTTTATATTTCTCTTTCTTTTTGCACTCAGGCACGATTTGATTTCAGAAGCGAGACTATTGTATGGAGCTTGTCTTTATTGCTGTAGGGCTCACTGGATATTTAATTTGACATTTATTTTGTATTGTTATGGTGTTTCAATTACCTTTTTTATGTCCTCTCTCAAACTGAGGCTGATAGCCACTAGAAGGACTCCGCCTATTTTCAGCATTTTAATTTTTTTAAATTTTTTTCTTATTCTTTACCCCATTCTATTACTTTTCTTTACCTCAAACAAAACCACATAACTCAATTTATCTAGCTTAGCCTCTCAAATAGAGAGAGAAAGAAGGGAGGGCATCAGGACCAAAGAGATGTATGATCACTGATAGTAAGCTAGACAAAGAGGCGACCACCTATTCTAGCACCCCGGGGGGTGATGGTGGGGGATATGGGTTGCAGAAAGGGAACAGGGAAGGGGGGAGAACAAATTTGGTGTGGTATTTCTCTGATTCAATGTTAATATGTACCTAAAATACTAATGTGAAAGATATGTAAGCCACTATGATCAAAATAAAAATTTAAAAACTATAGAAATTATAAAAAGACTCTACTATAAGCTTATGGTGCTTTTCCTTCACTAATCTGACAACAGTTTGATCTCTGATATTAAATGTGCTTGCCCCAACGACTTCTAGAAATAACCCCAAAGCACAGAGCATGGAGTGAGTCATAAGTAACATGTCTAACCCAATTATACAGAAAAAAGTCTTAAATGTTATATGCCATTATCTCAATAAGACTATAATATTAACAATTATTATTTTCTATTCAACTGACCATTTACACAACAATGGTTTTTCTGTTGACAGAGTAACCAAATAGATTTGTTGTTTTTTTTATTGAAAGTAAGATTACATGTGTTAATTCCAATGATTTATGCAGATAGAAATTTTGCACAATAATATGAAAAAATACTGCATTGTTGACAAAAGGCAAAGAGCGGGGAGACACTTTCACATGGTGCCGTTTGAAAGCAAAAATAATATAATCAAATAGAAAAATACATATTTTCAGATTATACTTTTCTGTTGCTATGCAAAACTCAGTTCTTCTAGTTTATAAAAGGAAAAGCGATTGCTTCTTTGATTAAACAAGAATACAGGTGAGAGATAAGGTTAGCTCTTTCTTTGCATGTGAACAACCCAGGTTTGATCTCTAGAATCTCAAAGCATCCCCTGAGTGCTATCTAATGAAATTACTGAATGCAGAGCCAGGCATAACCCCTGAGCAAGGTATGGCCTGGAAACAATTAAATTAAATTAAATTAAATTAAATTAAATTAAATGCTACAGAGATGAGGCTTTGGATAATACTTATATCTTCTTTGATTGGGGAATAGTAAATGGACTAAGACAAGAGCATTTCATCATTCTCTAAGATCATATATATATATATATATATATATAGGTTCAAATTGATTTCTATATTAGATAATGGAGTCTTGATGAGTTCAAGTTTCAAGATATTAAGATGGTCTTGTGTGGACACCTTCACTATATTTATATGACATTGGCTAAGATTTTATTAATTGGTAATACTAATTTGTGAAAAAGATACAAAGAACAAAAATTATACTCACATGGTGGAAATACAAATGGTACAATCATTTTGGATGGACAACAATTTGGGACAACAGACTGGAATTTCTCATTACTTCAACCTGTTCCCAGTAAAGTGGGTCAGAGCCATATAGCAGTAGGGAACAGCCATGGCAAAGACATAGCTGCCTCTTGCCTGTTTCACAAACCAGGCTCTTGTCCATGAATTTCCCATGGAGAACAAGACTAGAAAGTCTTCATAAACTCTTGCCTATACGTGTTGTCAAGGCCTGGTAGCTGCATTGTGACAAATATCAAGCTCAATATTACCTCAATGTCTATATCAAAGCCTTTATTTCTACATGACCAATTATTTTTACAACTAGAGATGTTTCTGGGAGAAATACCATCCTTCAACACAACTTTATGTGAGTGTTCCTCGTTGCTTTATTTGTTTTATATATAGCTTTCAACTTAAACATATCTAAGGGACTATAAATGGACTACCAATCTCTCTGGGTTCTTTTTGGGATGAGGAAGCATTCACAAACTACATCAGCTGGCAAATAAAAAAGTCAACTTAATACTAAGTGTAGCTATTTTATGTGTTTATAAATTCCATAGAATTGAGAGTGCAGAAAAGTAAAAGCGTATTTTGTGCCAGGAATTCCAGAGAAGAAAAAAAAAAGAGACATCATAAAATAAGAAAGGTATGATCTCTAAAAGGAAGTTTCAAAGACCAGACATATTTACGGATAAACTTAAAATTTGATGATACCTTCCAAATTATGTTCTAGGCATAAGAAGTAAGGATTTGCTTATTCAATAAGAAAAGACGCTGGGGCTGGAGAGATAGCATGGAGGTAGGATGTTTGCCTTGCATGCAGGACAGTGGTTCAAATCCTGGCATCCCATATGTTCCCCCGAGCCTGCCAGGAGCGATTTCTGAGTGTAGAGCCAGGAGTAAAGCACAAAGCCAGTAATAGCCCCTGCTCATCACCGGGTGTGACCCAAAAACCAAAAAATAATGGCAAAGAACTGAGCTAACAATAAGAACACCTCAGCATCTTGAAACCATTATTGCTTATAAAGCAATATACACTTTAAGTTAATTTTGTATTTAATTTTAAGTTAAATTTGGACATATTTTTTATTTAAGGATATTATTTTATACATGAAGGTTACATTTTATTTATTTATTTATTTATTTTGTTTTTTGGACCACACCCAGTGATGAGCAGGGGCTATTACTGACTTTGTTCTCAGAATTCTCCCCTTGCTTTGGGGACCATATGGGATAATGGGATTGAATTGAGGTTCCTCCTGTGTCAATCTCATGCAAGGCAAATGTCCTACCACTTGTGCCATCACTCTGGCCCCTACATTTAAAAAAGAGATGTTAGCAGCTTATTTTTGCCCTACATTTAAAAAAGAGATGTTAGCAGCTTATTCTTGAGATCAACAGGGACTTTCATGACTTCAGATTCACATTAAAAAATAATTCTTTTTTTTAATTTTTTTGGTTTTTGGGTCACACCCCACATTGCTCAGGGGTTTCTCCTGGCTCTATGCTCAAAAATTGCTCCTGGCAGGCCTTGGGACCATATGGGATGCTGGGATTCGAACCACTGTCCTGCATTTAAGGCAAATGCCTTACCGCTGTTTTATCTCTTTGGCCCCTGAAAGATAATTCTTAATCAAAGATTACTATTTTAGGGACTTTGATAAATGTTTATCTGTCCCTTTTGAGTAGCAGTCCCATAAGTATCAATATCACCAAGAGTTAAATAGACATTAATATATGGATTACTTTTAGAAATAACATTAAAGAAGCTACAGCCAAATATTAAAAATTCTAAATATTATTAATACTCTGGGAGGAGTATAATAAGAAAAAAATGTCAATTTTATCTCTTCCTTCTTGTAAACTGGAGATTGCTAATTTTAGTATTTAGGAAGCAAACATAACATCAGCAAGAATTTCTGTTTCGATGATGTAACAACCCCTTATTTGCAAAATATTATTTTACTTTGAATCATAAGTAAAATCACTTGTACTGATAAACGTCCCCCAGATATTCCATTAGATATAAAGGGTCAAGACAGACTGCAATAGAATTCCTCCTTGACCATAGTTACACTGGTTACTTGTCAAACCAAATACCTAGATGTGTTTTTCTAGGTTGTTTATCTCCACTCTCTGTAAGTGCAAAACATAATTAAGTTCACTCACTGCATGTATCTCATCTGTATGTATCTACATTTACTACTTATAAATATGCATGTTTTTCTAGAAAATTAATAAATATTCAAACATTCTACATTGCCCTAACTATATTAGGCTCAAAACCAAAACTTACCCTTTTACTACTGGTTGTAGACAGATTTAACAGTATAAATTGCTCAAAACCTATGTATGTAAAATGATTATGTACTGCTGAATATTTGTTAAATGTCAATAAAATTGATTTAAAAATTAAATATATTGTGTTGACCAAAAAGCACAAGTTTAGCTAAATAGAAAAGAGGTATTTTTATTGGAAAGAAAATAATTTTTGGGGGGAAACTCATCTACCTAACAGACTGCAGAGTAATCTCCAAAGAGAGCAAATTGGTATCTGGTTTTATGTTATATCTATCTCTCTCATATATATATATGAATATATATCATATATATGTATATATAGCAGTATTTCAGGATGAGTATTTCAATTATGCACTATTATAAGGGAAAATATGGGAATTCACAGTTGATACAAATGCAGAAACATGATGACATATTTACATATTGTATATTTATATATTTATGCATTTATAGAGAATGGTGGAGAAATGCCATTATAAAATTGAGGACAGAGGTGATTATAGGTTAAGAATGCTTCCATTGGGCCTCTTCACTGAGTGATTCTGTTTAGCAAGGCATCTATTGTTCTAATCAGTACAAAAAATCTGTTATCTTGGTACAATCCATGCCAAAAGACTATTAAGTATTAGAGGTTGTGCCTAGTTTAAGGCATTTGACTTATATGTGGCTAACCATGATTGAACCTTTGACATTATAGTTATCAAGAACTTCCAGTAAAAATCCATAAGCAAAGAGCCAGGGCTAAGACTTGAGCAGAACTGGAAATGAGTCAAAATCGCTAGGCTTCACCCTAGGATCTGCACAAAAACCAGAATATCTAATTCAGAGGACTGACTTTGACAACTACAACTGAGCAGAACTTTTCCTGGGACCATAAAGAAAGACCTTGGGGTTTGACAACTAACATGCCCAAGTCGTAATTTGTCTGATGACAGTATGCTTAAAGGGTAGAGATACTCTATATCTGTTAGGCCAAGGAGATTTTCTTTCTAATTTCTCCATTGCAAAAAAAAAAAAAATCGAAAACCAAAACAAAAAACAACTTGCCAAATCTGCCCCCCTTTTTACTTTTCTTTCTTTTAATTTTATTTTTATTTATAGCTTCTAGAGAGGGAGCCTCCCCCTTTTTCTGCAGAACCAGAGAACATGAATCATTTTGTTCTACCTCACATTTACATATCTTCCTACAAACTGAGAAAACGAAAAAAAAAAAATAAGTGGATGGGACCCAAGGACTAAGCAGTTTCAGGAGCATTGAGTATAAATAAAAATGGTCAGACTTAAAGACTCAAATCAAAGTCAATGGCAATAGAATTAAGAGACCCAAACAACAAGCTAAACACAAAAGGGACCTGTTAACTAGCAGTCCAGTGGGGTAAAGATCGAAGTATGGGATATATGCTGGAAACTCTGGTGGAGGGAGGTCAACACTGGTGGTAGAAATGGCCCTAAGTCACTGTCCCTATATACCTGCAATACAACTGTGAAAGACTTGTAATTTCATTGGCCTAAATTAAAAAATAATTAATAAAAAAGAACCAAAGGCATGTGAAAAGGTGACTGCTACCAGAGGGAAGTTTGTCACATTCTCTCTTTTTAAAAAGTTTCAGGTAGGGGCTGGAGCTGTGTTGCAAGTGCTAAGGCTTCTGTCTTGCCTGCGCTAGCCTAGGACGGACCAAGGTTCAATCCCCCGGCATCCCATATGGTCCCCCCACCCCCAAGCCAGAAGTGATTTCTGACCACATAGCCAGGTGTAAGCCCTGAGTGACACCGGGTGTGGCCCAAAAACCAAAAAGAAAAAAAGTTTCAGGTGTTTTGCTTCTTTTAAAAAAATATATTATTTTGGGGCCAAAGTGATAGCACAGTGGGTAGGGCATTTGCCTTGCACATGGCCAACCAGAATCGATCGCCAGCATCCCATATGTATTCCAGAACCTGTCAGGAGTGATTTCTCAGGGTAGAGCACAGAATAACCCCTGAACACTGCTTGGTGTGGCCCAAAACAAATATTATTTTAATTAATATTATTGTTATTGATATAATAGGGTTTATAATATTAAAAGTTATATATTATTATTGTAATAATATTAAAGTTTATTTATTTGATGTATAAAGTTATTGCTTCTCCACCAATACCAAAGTCTCCTGAGCCTTCCAGTAAGTCATATCACCACTAGTCAATTATATTCTTCCCCACACTGTATTTTTGCCATTTAAATCCTAGAAGATCCCTCTATATTTTCTTGGATAAAAGAGAAGGGCCACAGAGTAGCAAAAAGTCAATGTCAATCATATAAATGGAATTACCAGGTCATCTATGATTTCAGAAATTTTAAAGAGTTCTTTATGTAAAATTACTGGAGCTATAAATTGAAGGCCTCGATAACAGCAATGTTATAATTTGGGCTGATTATAAAGTAGTCTTAATGTTACTTTGACATTTCTAACGAAATAAAATTTCACATACATCTAAGTATTTGCTTTATTATAGGGAAACTTAAAAAAATGAATGTAGTTTGGATCAATCTTTTTCTTAACAGTAAGAACAATTTAAAAACAAATAAGTGAACTGCCACATACATAAACAATTCACTTCTCAGCATCTATCTCAAGGACTCAAAAACACTATTTTATTAAGAAATCTGTGTTCTCTGTTTATTTGTAGTTCTGTTCATGAAATTCAAGTCCTGAAAACAACCCACATGCCAAGCATAAGTGACTGGATAAGGGAATTTTAGTATATATATATATATATATATATATATATATATATATATATATATATATATATATATATATACATACATACACACAATGGAATACTACCCAGCTATAAGAAAAGATCAAATCAATGAAATCTGTACTGTATATATGCAATTAAAGGGAACAAATATAAAATGACTTATCTCATGTCAGGTTATAAACAAACATAGTTAGGCAATGATAAAAGACCAAAGGCACCAGAATTGGAATAGAATTGATCTAAGTTACCTACCCAAAGTGAGGAGGACATTGGGACATTTTTGAAAAAAGCAAACAGTATGCATGAAATTATCATCAGTAGTATTGTAAAACACAATACCTTAATTTAAAAAAATAACATCTATGAGACTGGATTGCTAGTACAACAACTAGGACACTTGCTAACACACAGTCAACCTGGGTTCTATCCCTGTACTGCATGTAATCCTCCAGCACAGTCAGGAGTTATCGCAGAGCACAAAGATAGAATTAATCCTGGAACAAAAAAATCTGAAAACAAACCAAACAACAAACAAATAAAAAACATTGATAGAGCAGGAATTGTAGCACAGCTGTTGGGCAATTGTCTTGCAAACGGCTGAACCAGGACTAACTGATGCAGGTTTGATGTCTGGTATCCCATATGGTCCCCTGAGAGCCTGGAGGGATTTCTGAACACAGAGCCAGGAGTAACCCGAGTGCAGTTGGGTGTGCTATCCCTCCCCCCCCCAAAAAAAAACCCTCAACTTCATAGGTAGAATTATCTAAAAAAATAATCTCATAAGCAAGACCTTTGATTTTATGCACTTAACTTTTAAGAATTTCAGTGCTTTCAGGCACCAACATTAAATTTTAATGTTTTTAAGAGATAACGGAAAGAAGTTATAACTTCTTTTATGAGTTTACAAGAGTAACAAGGAACAAAAGACACTAACAAAACAGTAAAAATCAGTAACAAGGCTTTTGGCTGGAGCTGATGCTGAGGCTTTAGGTTTCAGTCTTGTCCTGTGAATAAAGCTGAATTTTCACAAGCCTGACTGTCTGCTAGCCTTTTACCTGCCTCTTCACCTCAGGACCTCCGGCTGAACACGGCAGGGCAGATGCTTGCTCCGAGCTAGAGGGGAAAGACCTCATCCTCCATCCTTCCATCAGTCAACCCCATCAAGGGCTGACTTGCAACAAACCCTGAAGATAATGTGGTCCCCTGAACACTGCTACAAGTGAACCCTTCTTTGAACAAGCAGTCAAGTAGAACTGACAATAAAGATGATCTTTTAGGAGAAAAACAGAAGCAGCTTTAAAAATGAACATATTCTGCTGGTGATCCTGCCTGCTTCAGAGCTGCCTGAGACTGGATTTCATCAGCGTTCCTGCTGGTGAGCCTGCCTGCTTCAGAGGTGAATGGCAATTTTCTGGGTTACCCTGGAAATCACAGAGAAGGATTTAGAGGCTTCGAGCTCTTTCACCTTTGTCAGTAAGAGGATGGGAAGCCCCAGCCATCTGAGGGGATAACCCATTTCAGACTAGGATTAAAGTTCTAAAGGATTTCTGGGAACTCAGATGCAAGCACCCATATCTGCCTGTCTTTTGTGCTGTGCTGCATTTTCAAACGGATTTAATCCTGTGTGTGACTCATCTGTGGACTGCTTTCCTTCCCTGGAGGTGAGTTTACACGCCCAGAAAATGGAAGCCACTGAACTCTGCTGGAACTCAGATGCCAGCACCCCTATCTGCCTGTATTCAGTGCTATGGTGCATTTTTGGCCTGATTTCATCCTGTGTGTGGCTCATCTGCAGACGGCTTGCCTTCCTTGGAGCCTTTTCTGGAGGTGAGTTTACACGCCCAGAAAAGGAGGAGCCAGAGGAGTGCAGTCGCTCTGCTTCGCTTCCCACATCATTTAGCCAATGAATACAACCACAACACGTAGAAAACCCCACAATACAAGTGTGACAATGGGGAAACAATGCAGGCCAGTGCCAGACATAAAGAATGATGATGGAAACTCAGATGACTTGAACATGACCAACCAACTAGTCAGTCTCTCCGATAAGGAGATTAGAGTCGCAATATGGAAGATGTTCAAAGAACTCAAAGAAAGTATAGAAGAGAACACTAATAATAATCAAGGGAATATAAAGATAGAAATCAGAAAACTCCAAACTGACATTTCAGGTCAAATATCAGGTCTGAAAAACTCAGTAGATGAATTGAAGAAAAACATGGTTGAGCTTTCCCACGCGTTAACAGCAGTAGAGAAGAGAATTAGTACACTGGAAGATGAGATGAATAACAACTTCATACAGCAGAAGAAATTGGGAAAAAGCCTCAAAGCAAAGGATCAAACAATGGAAAAATTACTCAAAGAATGGGAACAGATGAAAATAGAAGTCTATGATAAGATCAACAGAAACAACTTAAGAATCATTGGAGTTCCAGAGACTCAGGAAGAAAATCTCCAGGAAGAATCAACAGTCAAGAACATCATTAAAGAGAAACTACCAGAGCTAATGAATACATGCGATCAAATCCTGTATGCCCAAAGAGTACCAACTAAAATAGACGCCAGAAAAAACACCCCAAGACAAATCCTAGTCACAGTGATGAAGCCCATAGAGAGAGACAGAATTCTGAAAGCATCAAGATCAAAAAGATAAATTACATTCAAGGGAACATCCTTGAGATTTATTGCAGACCTGTCACTGGAAACATTCAAGGCCAGAAGGCAGTGGTAAGACATAGTGACAAAACTCAATGAAATAAATGCTTCGCCTAAAATACTGCACCCAGCAAAACTCACTTTCAGGTTTGAAGAAACAATACATAGTTTCACAGACAAACAACAGCTCAGAAACTTTACAGAATCAAAACCATTCTTAAAAGAAAAACTGAATGGCATACTTTAAGACAAGACTGACCAACAGACACACCAAACTTTGATATAAAGATGGCACTAACTTCCAGGAGAATTCTTTCTCTCAATGTCAATGGACTAAATGCACCAGTTAAGAGACACAGAGTGGCTAAATGGATCAAAAAACTCAATCCAACCTTCTGCTGCCTACAAGAAACGCACCTGAATAGTCAGAACAAACAGAGACTCAAAATAAAAGGCTGGAGGAAAATCATCCAAGCAAACAACACCCATAAAAAAGCAGGAGTGGCCATACTCATATCAGATGATGCAAACTTTATACTTAGGAAAGTTGTAAGGGACAAAGATGGACATTTTGTATTAATCAAGGGATACAGACAGCAGGAAGAAATCACTCTCCTAAACATATATGCACCGAATGAGGGGCCAGCAAAATATTTAATACAACTGTTGACAAATCTGAAAAATGATATCAATAACAACACAATAATTGTGGGAGACCTCAACACGGCATTGTCAACACTTGACAGGTCAATCAGACTGAAACCCAACAAGAATATACTAGACTTGAAAAGAGAAATGGAAGAAAGAGGCCTAGTAGATATATACAGAACACTCCACCCCCAGAAGACTGGATACACATTTTTCTTTAATGTACATGGGACATTCTCCAGGATAGACTACATGCTAGCACATAAAACATACCTCCATAACATCAAGAGGATGAAAATTTTGCAGGCTACCTTCACTGACCACAAGGCCCTGAAATTATATGTGAACTACAAAGGGACAAAGAAGAAAAACTTTAATACCTGGAAATTAAACAGCCTAATACTGAATAAACAGTGTGTCTGAGATGAAATCAAAAAGGAAATCAAAACCTTACTGAAAACAAATGACAATGGAGACATAAACTATCAGAACCTATGGGACACAGCAAAAGCGGTACTGAGAGGAAAATTTATAGCTTTGCAAGCACACATCAGGAAAGAAGAAGGGGCATACCTGAATAGCTTAATGACACAGCTCATAGAATTAGAAAGTACTCAACAAAAGGACCCAAAAATAGGGATACAGAAGGAAATAATAAAGCTGAGAGCAGAAATCAATGAAGTGGAAACCCGAAAAACAATCCAAAAGATCAACGAAAACAGAAGTTGGTTCTTTCAAAAAATAAACAAGATTGATAAATCACTGGCAAACCTAACAAAGAAAGAGAGAGAGAGAGAGAAACATGATAACTCATATTAGGAATAAAAGAGGAGAGATCATTACTGATATGGTAGAGATTCAAAGGGTAATCAGAAACTACTTTGAGAAACTCTATGCCAATAAAAAGAAAACCTGAAAGAAATGGATACATTTTTGGACTTTTAAAAATCATCCAAGGTTGAATGAAGAGGATGTAGCATATCTAAACACACCCATAACTATTGAGGAAATTAAGACAGTAATCAAATGTCTGCCCAAAAACAAAAGCCCAGGCCCAGATGGATTTAGTAATAAATTCTTTCAAACCTTTCAAGAGGAACTACTACCAATCCTGGCAAGACTTTCATGAAATCAAACAAACAGGAACACTTTCAAATAGCTTTTCTGAAGCCAACATCACCTTGATACCTAAATCAGACAGAGATGCTACCAAAAAAGAAAATTAAAGACCAATATTGCTGATGAATACAGATGCAAAGATTCTCAACAAAATTCTGGAAAATAGGATTCAATGCCTCATTAAGAAGATCATCCACTACGATCAAGTAGGTTTCATCCCAGGAATGCAAGGATGGTTTAACATCCGTAAATCTATCAACATAATACACAACATCAACAACAAGAAAAATAAAAAACACATGATCATATCAATAGACGCAGAGAAAGCATTTGATAAGGTCCAACAGCCATTCTTGATCAAAACTCTCAGCAAGATGGGAATGGAAGGAACCTTTATCAATATAGTTAAGGCCATCTACCACAAGCCAGAGGCAAATATGTCCTCAATGGAGAAAAACTGAAAGCCCTTCCTCTAAATTCTGGCACAAGACAAGGCTGTCCTCTCTTACCACTCCTATTCAACATAGAACTGGAAGTACTCGCTATAGCAATTAGGCAAGAAAAAGATATCAAGGGAATCCAGATAGAAAAAGAAGAAGTCAAGCTCTCACTGTTTGCAGATGACATGATACTCTACATAGAAAACACTAAAGTCTCTACCAAAAAGCTTCTAGAAACAATACACTAATATAGCAATTTGATGGGTTACAAAATTAACACACAAAAATCAATGGCCTTTTTATACACCAATAGTAATAAGGAAGATTTGGACATTAAAAAAACAACCCCATTCACAATAGTGCCACACAAACTCAAATATCTTGGAATCAACTGGACTAAAAATGTGAAGGACCTATACAAAGAAAACTATAAAACTCTGCTCCAAGAAATAAGAGAGGACATGAGAAAATGGAAGCACATACCCTGCTCATGGATTGGCAGGATTAACATCATTAAAATGGCAATACTCCACAAGCATTGTACAGATTTTTGTATTGTATTTTTGTGTTCCTAGGGTATATTCCTAGAAGTGGTATAGCTGGGTAACCAAAAGACACATGAAAAAATGCTCCACATCACTAATCATCAGGGAGATGCAAGTCAAAACAACTATGAGGTACCATTTCACACCACAGAGATTGGCACACATCACAAAGAATGAGAACAAGCAGTGTTGGCGGGGATGTGGAGAGAAAGGAACTCTTATCCACTGCTGGTGGGAATGCCGTCTCGTTCAAACTTTATGGAAAGCAATATGGAGATTCCTCCAAAAACTGGAAATCGAGCTCTCATATGACCCAGCTATACCACTCCTAGGAATATACCCTAGGAACACAAAAATACAATACAAAACCCCCTTCCTTACACCTATATTCATTGCAGCACTATTTACCATAGCAAGACTCTGGAAACAGCCAAATTTCCCCTCAACAGATGAATGGCTAAAGAAACTGTGGAATATTATGCAGCCGTCAGGAGAGATGAAGTCATCAAATTTTCCTATATATGGATGTACATGGAATCTATTATGCTGAGTGAAATAAGTCAGAGAGAGAGAGAAAGACACAGAATGGTCTCACTCATCTATGGGTTTTAAGAAAAATGAAAGACATTCTTGCAATAATAACTTTCAGACACAAAATAGAAAAGAGCTGGAAGTTACAGCTCACCTCATGAAGCTCACCACAAACAGAGATCAGTTTTGTTAGAGAAGTAACTACGTTTTGAATTATCCTAATAATGAGAATGTACGAGGGAAATAGAAAGCCTGTCTGAAGTACAGGTGGGGGTCGGGTGGGGAGGAGGGAGATTTGGGACATTGGAGATGGGAATGTTGCACTGGTGATGGGTGGTGTTCTTTACATGACTGAAACCCAAACACAATTGTGTATGTAATAAAGTTGTTTAAATAAAAAAATAAAGTAAATAAAAACGAACATATTAATATAAAAAACAGTAACAAAAGATAAAAGCAAAACAAAAAAAACTTAACAAAAGTAAAGTGACAGAGAAAAGAACAAGAGAGCAAGGTATAGATGACTGTATTAAGAGGGATGCATTGGTCAGTCATAGCTACAAGTTTAAGGACTCTGAAGTCATGGAGCTGAACCTATTTTAATCTACAATTATGAGAAGCTAACGGACTCAGAGCCTCTACAAATACTCATTGTATTTTTTATGCAGAAACAATTTTCATGATTTATGAAAATTATTTTTTCTTTTTTACCTTTAGGATATATATTAGAGTATCTTTAATATTCAAGCTCCTTTTGAAGTTTTCTCAGAAAGTAACACAAATCATTTTCAATTTTTTAAACCTGAAGAAAATAGAGTCCATACTATTGTCATGTACTTTGGCATTCATTTTATACATGCTTTGATAATGTTACTGTGAAAGATTTGTAATCCACTTTGGTCAAAACAAAAATTTTAAAAAATAATTTCTGGCTCCTAATAAAAAAATAGAATTGAATTTCCCCATCAAATTGATGTTAGGTAATTTGCATGCAGCTTAATAGGACATACACCTTAGTAACTGGACATAAGGGCTGGAGCGATGGAACAGCAGTTGGGCGTTTGCCTTGTGTGCTAACCTAGGATGGACTGCGGTTCAATCCCCTGGGGTCTCATATGGTCCCCCAAGCCAGGAGCAATTTCTGGGCACAGACCCAGGACTAACCCCTTATTGTCACCAGGTGTGGCCCAAAAACTAACAAAAAAGAAAGTGGACATAATTCTAACTGACAATGCAATGGTTTGTTTTTTCAGATCTAGGGAATATTGTAAATTTGTAGGGATTAAGTAGTAAATGATTTATTATTTTATAAATTGTTAACAACAAATTTTGGATTACAACTCTCTGTGTCCTGTTTAGACAAAACTGTTGCCAGCCCCCCTCCAATCCTATATCCAAAGGTTAGAACATAATTTGAAGTAATCTAATTAATCACATAAATATTTGCCTTATGATGACTAATAAGCACATGTTACGGGTTAAAATTGATTTTGTTTTTATCCACACAAAGTATCAATCCAAGCACTTTATTTTGATGAAATTATTTCTTTTTTATTGGTTTTTTTAAATATAAATTTTTATTTTGATCATAGTGGCTTACATATTGTTGACAATAATATTTTAGGTACATATTTACATAAAATCAGGGGGGATTCCCATCACCAAATTGTCCTCCCTACCCCTCCGTTTCTGTCCTACCTCCCTTTTCCTTTTCCATCACCCCAGGGCGCTAGAATATGTGGTCCCCTCTGTATCTTATTCTTCGATTCTAATCACTAAGAATTCATTATCAAAGAAAACTTAAAGGCCAAACTTTTATTTTGAAATGAGATATTCAGCCCATTGTTTCAAAACATTATGTAGAAATGTTGGACTGCATTTTCCATGTTCATCAGTTGCTAATGTATTTCACTTGTTGTGTTTTGTGTTAAATAGATGAAAGGAATAAAGTTTTAGTTTAAAATCTGAAAATAAACAGTTTAAAACTTATCAAGAGAAGTGTTTCTTCAAGCAGATATAATAATTAACTGAACATAAATTGTGGGAACATTTTCAAATTGTTTAAAGTAAATTTTAATTATTTGCTTAGTGTATTGCTATAGTAACACTTATTTTGAGTAGTTCAAAGTGTTTTGTTTGTGTATTAACTAGCATTGAACTATTTACAGAAAATGTGGTATTGCATTAGTGTTATTCTATCATTTTAAACATTCGATGCTGTATCAACTTTTATATATTCTAGCATTGCATATCTCATTATTTGAAAATATTAACCATATGAAAATATAAAAAAATGTCATCGATTTTTCGGCCTGATTTCACCCTTGGTGCGGCTCATCAGCCAGCCTGCCTTCCTGTGAACTTTCCGGGGAGTCTGCCTTCCCGTGAGCCTTCCGTGGAGGTGAGTCGACACGCCCAGAAAGGGAGGAGCCACTGAACTTCGCTGGATCTCAGAAGCCAGCACCCTTCTGCCTCTCTACTCTGCTGTCCTGCATTTTCGGCCTGATTTCACCCTTGGTGCGGCTCATCAGCCAGCCTGCCTTCCTGTGAACTTTCCGGGGAGTCTGCCTTCCCGTGAGCCTTCCGTGGAGGTGAGTCGACATGCCCAGAAAGGGAGGAGCCACTGAACTTCGCTGGATCTCAGATGCCAGCACCCTTCTGCCTCTCTACTCTGCTGTCCTGCATTTTTGGCCTGATTTCATCCTGGGTGCAGCCCATCTGCCAGCCTGCCTTCCTGTGAGCCTTCCGTGGAGGTGAGTCGACACGCCCAGAAAGGGAGAAGCCAGAGGAGCACGGTTGCTCCGCTCCCCTTCGCAACGGTGCACAGCATTTAGCCAATGAATACAATCACAACACGTAGAAAAACACGCAGTACTAGTGTGACAATGGGGAAACAACATGGGCCAGTGCCAGACATAGAGAATGAAGATGGCAACTCTGATGACTTGAACATGATCAACCACCTAGTCAGTCTCTCAGATAAGGAGTTTAGAGTTGCAATATGGAACATGTTCAAAGAACTCAAACAAAGTATGGAAGAGAAAACTAAAAAGAATCAGGAGAATATGAAGATAGAAATGAGAAAACTCCAAACGGAAATTTCAGATCAAATAACAGGTCTGAGAAACTCAGTAGATGAATTGAAGAAAAACATGTTTGAGATTTCCCACAGGTTAACAGCAGCTGAGGATAGAATCAGTACACTGGAAGATGAGATATATAACAATTACATACAGCAGAAGAAATTGGAAAAAAGCCTCAAAGCAAATGATCAAACAATGGAAAAATTACTCAAAGAATGGGAACAGATGAAAATAGAAGTCTATGATAAGCTCAACAGAAACAACTTAAGAATCATTGGAGTCCCAGAGACTCAGGAAGAAAATCTCCGGGAAGAATCAACAGTCAAGAACATCATTAAAGAGAAACTACCAGAGATAATGAATACATGTGATCAAATCCTGCATGCCCGAAGAGTGCCAACTAAAAGAGACCCCAGAAAAAACACCCCAAGACACATTCTAGTCACAATGACGAATCCCATAGATAGAGACAGAATTCTGAAAGCAGCAAGATCGAAAAGAGAAATTACATTTAAGGGAACATCCTTGAGATTTACTGCAGACCTGTCACCAGAAACACTCAAGGCCAGAAGGCAGTGGTGGGACATAGTGACAAAACTCAATGAAATAAATGCTTCGCCTAGAATACTGTACCCAGCAAAACTCACTTTTAGGTTTGAAGGAACAATACATAGTTTCACAGACAAACAACAGCTCAAAAACTTCACAGACTCAAAACCATTCTTAAAAGAAAAACTGAACGGCATACTTTAAGACAAGGCTTACCAACAAACACACCAAACTTTAATATAAAGATGGCACTAACTCCCAGGACAATTCTTTCTCTCAATGTCAATGGACTAAATGCACCAGTTAAGAGACACAGAGTGGCTAAATGGATCAAAAAACTCAATCCAACCTTCTGCTGCCTACAAGAAACGCACCTGAATAGTCAGAACAAACATAGACTCAAAATAAAAGGCTGGAGGAAAATCATCCAAGCAAACAACACCCAAAAAAAAGCAGGAGTGGCCATATTAATATCAGATGATGCAAACTTTATACTTAGGAAAGTAGTAAGGGACAAAGATGGACATTTTGTATTAATCAAGGGATATGTACAGCAGGAAGAAATCACCCTCCTAAACATATATGCACCGAATGAGGGGCCAGCAAAATATTTAATACAACTGTTGACAGATCTGAAAAATAATATCAATAACAACACAATAATTGTGGGAGACCTCAACACGGC
Organism: Suncus etruscus; assembly: GCF_024139225.1. Taxonomy (NCBI): domain Eukaryota; kingdom Metazoa; phylum Chordata; class Mammalia; order Eulipotyphla; family Soricidae; genus Suncus; species Suncus etruscus. Next base: position 3,908,743 of record NC_064864.1, read on the forward strand.
ATTGTCAACACTAGACAGGTCAACCAGACTGAAACCCAACAAGAATATACTAGACCTGAGGAGATAAATGGAAGTAAGAGGCCTAGTAGATATATACAGGACACTCCACCCCCAGAAGCCTGGATACACATTTTTCTCTAATGTACATGGGACATTCTCTAGGATAGACTACATGTTAGCACACAAAACATATCTCCATAATATCAAGAGGATAGAAATTTTGCAGGCTGCCTTTGCTGACCACAAAGCCCTGAAATTATATATAAACTACAAAGGGACAGAGAAGAAAAATTTTAACACCTGGAAGTTAAATAGCCTCATACTGAATAATCAGTGGGTCCGAGATGAAATCAAAGAGGAAATCAAAACCTTCCTGAAAACAAATGACAATGGAGACACAATTTATCAGAACCTATGGGACACAGCAAAAGCAGTACTGAGAGGAAAATTTATAGCTTTGCAAGCACACATCAGGAAAGAAGAAGGGGCATACCTGAATAGCTTAATGACGCAGCTCATAGAATTAGAAAGTGCTCAACAAAAGGATCCAAAAATAGGGAGGCAGAAGGAAATAACAAAGCTGAGAGCAGAAATCAATGAAGTGGAAACCAGAAAAACCATCCAAAAGATCAACGAAAGCAGAAGTTAGTTCTTTGAAAAAATAAACAAGATTGATAGACCACTGGCAAAACTAACAAAGAAAGAAAGAGAGAGAAACTTGATAACTCGTATTAGGAATGAAAAAGGAGAGATCACTACTGATATGGTAGAGATTCAAAGGGTAATCAGAAACTACTTTGAGAAACTCTATGCCACTAAAAATGAAAACCTGGAAGAAATGGATAAATTTTTGGAATCTTATAATCTTCCACGATTGAATGAAGAGGATGTAGCATATCTAAACACACCCATTACTATTGAGGAAATTAAGAAATTAATCAAATGTCTGCCCAAAAACAAAAGCCCAGGCCCAGATGGATTTACTAATGAATTCTTTCAAACCTTTCAAGAGGAACTACTACCAATCCTGGCAAGACTCTTTCATGAAATTGAAAAAACAGGAAAACTTCCAAATAGCTTTTATGAAGCCAACATTACCTTGATACCTAAACCAGACAGAGATGCTACGAAAAAAGAAAATTACAGACCAATATCACTGATGAATGCAGATGCAAAGATCTTCAACAAAATCCTGGCAAATAGGATTCAATGCCTCATTAAGAAGATCATCCACTACGATCAAGTAGGTTTCATTGCAGGAATGCAAGGCTGGTTTAACATCCGTAAATCTATCAACATAATACACAACATCAACAGCAAGAAAAATAAAAATCACATGATCATATCAATCGACGCAGAGAAAGCATTTGACAAGGTCCAACACCCATTCTTGATCAAAACTCTCAGCAAGATGGGAATGGAGGGAACCTTTCTCAATATAGTTAAGGCCATCTACCACAAGCCAGAGGCAAATATTGTCCTCAATGGAGAAAAACTGAAAGCCTTTCCTCTAAATTCTGGCACAAGACAAGGCTGTCCTCTCTCACCACTTCTATTCAACATAGCACTTGAAGTACTTGCTATAGCAATTAGGCAAGAAAAGGATATCAAGGGAATCCAGATAGGAAAGGAAGAAGTCAAGCTCTCACTGTTTGCAGATGACATGATACTCTACTTAGAAAACCCCAAAGACTCTACCAAAAAGCTTCTAGAAACAATAGACTCATATAGCAAGGTGGCAGGCTACAAAATTAACACACAAAAATCAATGGCCTTCCTATACACCAATACTAATAAGGAAGAAATGGACATTAAGAAAACAACTCCATTCACTATAGTGTCACACAAACTCAAATATCTTGGAATCAACTTGACTAAAAATGTGAAGGACCTATACAAGGAAAACTATAAAACTCTGCTCCAAGAAATAAGAGAGGACACGCGGAAATGGAAGCATATACCCTGCTCATGGATTGGCAGGATTAACATCATTAAAATGGCAATACTCCCCAAAGCACTGTACAGATTTAATGCGATCCCCCTAAAGATACCCATGACATTCTTCAAAGAAGTGGACCAGGCACTTTTGAAATTTATTTGGAACAATAAACACCCTCGAATAGCTAAAGCAATCATTGGGAAAAAGAATATGGGAGGAATTACTTTCCCCAACTTTAAAATTTACTACAAAGCAATAGTTTTCAAAACAGCATGGTATTGGAATAAAGACAGGCCCTCAGATCAGTGGAATAAGCTTGAATACTCAGAGAATGTTCCCCAGACATACAATCATCTAATTTTTGATAAAGGAGCAAAAAATCCTAAATGGAACAAATAAAGCCTCTTCAACAAGTGGTGTTGGCAAAACTGGGTAGCCACTTGCAAAAAATTGAACTTAGACCCCCAGCTAACATCATGTACGAAGGTAAAATCCAAATGGATTAAAGACCTCGATATCAGCCCCAAAACCATAAGATATATAGAACAATACGTAGGTAAAACACTCCAGGACATTGAGGCTAAAGGCATCTTCAAGGAAGAAACTGCACTCTCCAAGCAAGTGAAAGCAGAAATTAACAGATGGGAATATATTAAGCTGAGAAGCTTCTGCACCTCAAAGGAAATAGTGCCCAAGATACAAGAGCCACCCACTGAGTGGGAGAAACTATTCACCCAATACCCATCAGATAAGGGGCTAATCTCCAAAATATACAAGGCACTGACAGAACTTTACAAGAAAAAAACATCTAATCCCATCAAAAAATGGGGAGAAGAAATGAACAGACACTTTGAGAAAGAAGAAATACAGATGGCCAAAAGACACATGAAAAAGTGCTCCACATCACTAATCATCAGGGAGATGCAAATCAAAACAACGATGAGATACCACTTCACACCACAGAGAATGGCACACATCACAAAGAATGAGAATAAACAGTGTTGGCGGGGATGTGGGGAGAAAGGAACTCTTATCCACTGCTGGTGGGAATGCCGTCTAGTTCAACCTTTATGGAAAGCGATATGGAGATTCCTCCAAAAACTGGAAATCGAGCTCCCATACGATCCAGCTATATCACTCCTAGGAATATACCCTAGGAACACAAAAATACAATACAAAAACCCCTTCCTTACACCTATATTCATTGCAGCACTATTTACCATAGCAAGACTCTGGAAACAACCAAGATGCCCTTCAACAGACGAATGGCTAAAGAAACTGTGGTACATATACACAATGGAATATTATGCAGCTGTCAGGAGAGATGAAGTCATGAAATTTTCCTATACATGGATGTACACGGAATCTATTATGCTGAGTGAAATAAGTCAGAGAGAGAGAGAGAAAAACGCAGAATGATCTCACACATTTATGGGTTTTAAGAAAAATGAAAGACATTCTTGCAATAATAACTTTCAGACACAAAAGAGAAAAGAGCTGGAAGTTCCAGCTCACCTCAGGAAGCTCATCACAAAGAGTGATGAGTTTAGTTGGATAAATAACTACATTTTGAACTGTCCTAATAATGAGAATGTATGAGGGAAATTGAGAACCTGTTTAGAGTACAGGCGGGGGTCGGGTGGGGAGGAGGGAGACTTGGGACATTGGTGATGGGAATGTTGCACTGGTGATGGGTTAAAAAAAGAAAAAAAAAAAAAAAAGACTAGAGTGGGCCGGAGCAATAATTCAGCACAGAGGACACTTGCCTTGCACACGGTCGACCTGATTTTGATCACCAACATCCCACAGGGTCCTCTGGGCACTGCTAGGAGTGATTCCTGAGTGCAGAGCCAAAACTAACCCCTGAGCATTGCTGGATGTGACTAAAACACAAAACAAAACAAAACAAAAAAAAAAATTTAAAAAAAAAATGTCATCTATTATGTTTCTTGAAAACAAAACAAAAACATTTCCTGTTATGTGCTTTCTTTCAATTCACTCTGCTTGAATATTTTTAATGTAATTGAGGTTTCCGCTTTATATTTTATTTCTTTTACCTCAATGCATTCTCTTGTCTTTGTTATTAAAATAGGCCTTATGTCTAAAAAATACTTCTTATATATTACAACAGGTTTGGTTTTGAAAAGTTATTGCAAATTTGGGTTGAAGAGTTATATTGACTAAGTTCTTTTTCTTGCATGCAGATAACCAGCATCATATATAGCCCCAGAGCACTGTCAGGAGTGATCCCTGAGAACAGAACTAAGAGTAAGCCTTGAACATCAACAGGTATAGACCCCCACACAAAAAAGTTTGAAGTTCCTAAATATTTACCAATTTTTTTCTTGTTGTTGGCATTTAGCCTTCAAATAGTTCACTTTAAACAATAATAAAACAATGTAGGGGCCGGAGAGATAGCATGGAGGTAAGGTGTTTTTCCTTTCATGCAGAAGAACGGTGGTTCAAATCCTGGCATCCCATATGGTTCCCTGAGCCTGCCAGGAGCGGTTTCTGAGCACAGAGCCAGGAGTAGCCCCTGAGCGCTGTCAGGTGTGACCCAAACCCCCCCACCAAGAAAACAAAAAAACAACAAAAAAAAAACAAAAAAAAATCCCCAAAACCAAAAAACAAAACAATGTAGATATATTGCTGTTAATCAAAGTACACATTTAAGATAGATTTTTCTAAATTTGAATCAGATGTAATTACTCTGTGTTTTAGCACCAGATATTATATACTACATAGCCAGTCAACATGTTTCCTTAGATGATGTCTCAAGTTTCCTTATTTTGAATGAGTGTACATTTGGTACTGCTAAAAGTCTACATTAAAAATTTTAATATATGATTCAAAACAACAAAGTATCAAAAATACAAGACCTAATTTTTTCACATTGATCATAGTAAAAATATGTGTGCCCATATCAACAAAGGCAACAAAAACAAAAACAAACAAATTGGATTTGGTAAAACTAAGGATTTTATGAATAACAAAATGACCAAAACTAAATATTCATCCCAAAAGCAATACAATAGAATCAAGAGATCCAAATTACAACAAACCATAACAAAAGGGACTTGTTATACTAGCAGTCCAGGGGGCTATAGGTGGATGTACTGGGAAGAGTGGCAGAGGGAGATCAATAATGATGGTGGGAATGGCCTTAATTCACTGTCATTATGACCTTAAATATAACTGAAAAAATCTTGTAATTCAAAAATACATTTTTAAGAGGTAACTTTTTAATTAGAAAAATATTTGCAAATTAATGCCTTATCAATGGTTAATAGTAAAACAGATAAAAAACACATACAAACAAAAGTACTCATACAATATACTAACAAAACAACAATCCAAGTTTAAATGATTGAAGGCAATTTGATTAGACATATATATCCAAAAATATACAGATGGTCAACATATAACATGAAAATATGCCATAACATCAGGAAAAATGACAATCAAAATCACAGTGACTTATCATATGATACCTATTGGGATGATCTTTTCAAAAGTGAAAAAAAATAACAAGTGCTTGAGAGGTAGGGAAAGTGAAAGCTTTGTGCTTTGTTAGTAGGACTGTAAATAGGTGTAGTCACCATCAAAACAAAGGAAGTCTTCAAAAAATAAAGCAGGGCTAGTAAAATAGTTCCAAAGACTGGAGCAAGTGCCTGGCATGGATTCTGTCTTTCATTCCCAGCACTGGTGGTGAGCTGAATGCATTTGTGGGGGATTCAGCACTGTTGAGAATCCAGACTCCACAAAGAACAAGAAATCTATCGTATTAGGCAACAATTCCTTTTTGGTGTATTTATCTGAAGATAAAGAAAACTCAGTTCTAAAGGGATATCTCAACAGGTTGGAGAACATTCCCTGCATTGGGGGGGGGGGGGGGCTAGGTTTGATCTCAGGATTGCGTATGGTTTGCCAAACATCACAGCAAGCCTAAAGCATCACCCTACATGACTTCTAAGCACAATGCTGGGAACAGTCCTTGAACACTCATGAATAGTGTTTGAAGGAAAATTAAAAAAAGAGATTAAATAAAAAATGTATTTATGGCCCTATATTTATTTTTGATATAACATTAGTAGCTATGACATGGAGACAGGGGGAAATGGATAAAAAATGTGATATATGTGTTAAGATATGTAGAAGATACTTGTATATATGAAAATTAACCATTTCTTAACACTAATTCTGGGTTTTATAAGTCCTACACTAAAAATGAGAAAGATAAAATATCCCTATCTACATCAGACTAGGAGAGTAAAGAATAATTTTCTAAATTAAATCAAAAGTTGAGAAACTACTTACATAAGTGGTTAATATCTATCAATATGAAAAAATGTTCTATTATCAACTGGTTAATTATCTCGGTCAGATCATCTCAGTTTCCACATGATTTTGTAGGACCTTATATTCACTTAAAAACTGTCTCATGCTCAAAGTCAAATTGGATTATTACCATGAGGAAACCTAATTATAAAGAGTAATAAGTAGATACTATTTGATTGCTTTTATCAGAAGCAGGAACTTACAAAAATAATTTTTCATTACTTTTAATATGAAAGAGGAAAAAATAAGTTTATCTATAAAATAAAAAATGCATGTTAGAGGTCATTGAAATAGTATAAGGAAAAAAATGCCTTGCGTACAGCCAGCCTTGTAGTGAGTCTTAGCATTACATTGCCTCCCCCTAAACCCACAGGATTTCTGTAGACCCCAAGCTCCACCAAGGTGTGATAATGGTCACCATCAAGTATCACAAAGATGGCTCAAATAATCTTTAAAATTGCCAGACCCAAGTAAAACTACATTCGTCAGATCTCCTGTTTTACTGTGGCCCTGTTGGCCGAGAATTGCTGGAAGGGGTTCGAGACCTCCTGAGGAGAGTTTAAAATACCTGTCCACCAAATTATTTTTATGTGTACCTGTCTTAGATGTAGCATTGTGTGTCTTTTTAATCACTAGGATTATTATTATTTTTTTTAGTTTATAAAGGAAAGAGTTCAGCTACACAATAAAAAAATACATTTACTTGCCACACACAAAATCACATTTATCTTTGTCTAGGAAAAGATGTAAAGTGACATTTTCAGTCAAAAGTACTTTTACAGCATATTTCAATGAGTTCTTTCATTTGACCACACCATATGCCATGAAAGATTATTATTAGGTTTACTTTGCACTTTTATTTTAAGAACATAAATAATACTGAGATTTTTCCCTGGGATTTAATATGCATAAGCATCCCAAAAAGAACATATGGAGATTAATTTGTGGTTTTGCCAAGTTTCTTCAAAATCAAAATTTTACAGTATTGGGAGCCAGTGAGGAGTTTCACATTGAAAATGTAAATGTGACATTATATCATTCTTCTAATCATTTAAAAATATTTGCTCTTGTTTTTTGTTTTTTGTTTTTTTTATAAAGAGAGTTGTCAGAAGTGGTCCATACCATTAAGTAGGAAACAGTAATATATAATTGCCAGGCATTTGTAATGACCAGGAGATATTGCATTAAAATTATTGGTTTCATTGAATTTATGGGAATGATTTTTGAGGGAACAATGGAAAGACAGAAAAGTCCTGCTACTGGAAAGATAGCATAGAATCATGAAAATTCAAAAGGCAAAGCACATTCAAGGGATTAAGGGTGACATGACTAATGATAGAATTGATCAATTAAAATGGGAATGGGATTCCACTGTATAAGAGGAACATGTGTTTCAATTTCTAGTTTATTTCACTTAAAATGTGTATATACTTATACCTGCCACTGTTAAAAGTCATATAGGCTATTTTACATCTTGATTATTGCAATATAAAACTGCAATGAGCATATTAGTGATAATGTGTACTTTATATTTAATTTAAACTCAATTACAGGTTGAGAAAAAATATATTCCATAAGTCACAATAAAATTATTAAATTGGAGGTACTTTACTTTATATTTACCATGTGTGTAAATATTTTTGGAGATGTATCTTTTAATTATCTTAATTTTTTTATTTACATAAATGATAAGTATGTTATTTACATTGCAATAAGCAAACTAAAATAGCATTTAGTAATTTGGAATAAATATGACTTTTATCAGGCAAATTAAAACTGGCTTGTAGTGAATCATGAGGATATTTATTGAAATATTGTCTCTTGATGAAGGTCAGTGCCTAAAATTCTTACTTTATGCTAAATTATTGTTAATACTTTCCTCAATATTATAAAATTAAAAGCATTTTAAATTTAGATTTTGCTTTTTCAAACATAGTTTTATATTTAAAGCATATTTTTACTATTTTGAAAAAAATATTTTGTTAAAAAATGAGCATGAAAAAGGAACAAGAATGTATCTCTTTAAGACAAGCCTACTAGGGGCCGATGGTGTCTGCCTTGCAAGCGCTAGCCAAGGAAAGATCGCGACCAAGGTTCGATCCCCCAGCGTCCCATATGGTCCCCCAAGCCAGGGGCAATTTCTGAGCGCTTAACCAGGAGTAACCCCTGAGCATCAAACGGGTGTGGCCCGAAAAAACAAAAAAAAGATAAGCCTACTAGATCATGTATTACTATTTGCAAGTTTACCAGTCAAGATATGAAAGTATGAGTCAGAAAAAGAGGAAACTTAACAGTTAATAACAGAAGTCCAAATATTGAGGAAGTGTTAACCAGTAGAAAGTTTAAATATTGAAATTAAATACATTAAAAATATAGAAGAGGAAATAATTTCATCACTTATCTGTCTACTTTGGGTGCATTATTAAGTTTAGTGCCTATATTTATACGATAAAATAATACTATTCTACAATGTGGTTGCTTAAATTTAGTGCCTTTTTTGGGGTCTAGATTGGATTAGAAAATGCAAAATTATTCAGGAAACTGAGAGAAAGCAAATAAAACTGGTTAAAAACTAAAAACTTTGCCTGTAAATGGAGAAACTTATCTTCACTAACCATATGGGAACAGAATCCAATATAAATATAAAACAAATATCTCAAAGATCTATATTGAAAATAGACTAAAAACTCATGCTTCCTGTATTAATAAAACAACTGCTTTTCTCTCAAAATATGTCATGATGATGAAGAATGTAATAAAGTTATAATTCAGGAAAGTTATGTGGTGATTGAGATATGGAACATATGCAAACAAAATGGTATAACATTGGCAGGGTATAGGGAAGCAGGAAAGAGAAAGAGAACAGGCCTCTCTTGTGTGTCTGAGCTACATTTTCTTTTTAAAAAATGATATATATAATAGTTCCCCCATAGGAAAATGGAATTAACTCTCCCTCAGTTATTTTTTGGGTCACAAAGGTAGAATCACAAATTAAGTGAAACTGATAGTAGTTGACGTTTACAAATTATTACATAACTATACCTACAACTGGATAGTATATTTCCACAAATAGAAGGTTTCTGCCTTTCTGGAGAAGCTAAGGAAACTTGGAATTTACTGTAGTTCTTGCTTTATGCTAATGATAAGGAATTCTGGTTTCCAGCACCATTTGGTGACTTAGTGATGACTAAGATTTAGGTCATTCATTAGCATTCTTTGACTTAAATTTTTCTGGCAAAAGTAATGAAGATAAATTCTAGCAAGCAAGCCTTTGCTTACCACATGAATTAAAGAGGAGGTGTGCTTAACATAGGACCAATACAATCACATTATACACAAACATGAATACATGTATTTTCATATATGTTCATGCACAGACATAAATACACATAGTGCTCCGATTGCCATTTTTTGGCCAAGAACATAGGAAGATTAAAAACTATTCATCAGTGCTGTTAAATTGCTCATCTCTAAAAAACAAAATAGTTTCCTATTATGCAACACCCATCACAAGTTGAAATGTGTATGACTCATTACAAAGAGCTTGTTTTCATAAATGGCAATCAAAACTGCGATAATAGAACTCAATTTACAAAAGATGTGGCATATGGTAAAACTGACACATTGAAAAAATTTTTTGATCAAGTGTTGAGGATGGAATGTGGAGTTTTTAACAAAAGTAAAAGATTTCTGTTTTGCCACACTAATGGAGCTAAACTCCACAGACCCCAAATTCAAAATTAAGCAAACACTGTCTGCATGTTTACTCTGGCAGCAAATTACATAATGCATTATAAATTATAATTTAAAAGACAGTTTTATTTTGAAAGTGTGACACAATGCTAGCAAGTACATCAGAGGCAATCAGAATCTCACTGTTTTCTGTTTGCAAAGGAGATGTGGATAGAATAGTTAGCAAAATGTAGAGATCTTACTGACACCTCACAGCTCAAGTACTCTCTATTCAGCTCTTTCATACTTGATTTGCTGGTGTTTCTCATCTTTTAGTTACAGAAAAAAAAATCACAAAATGTAAACATTTAGGTATTAAGTAATCATTTTCAGTTTTTTAGATCGAATATTAATGGTTATGCGTTTTCTTGTTAATTTTCCTATGTTTCATTAATTTGAAAGAATGGTAGTATAATTAGAAGTCCAAGTAGACAGTATAATAATAATATCCAGAGACAAAAGAGATGAGGGCTGGAAGGACCAGTCTATGATAACAAGCTTATCACAAAGAGTGCAGTTAGAGAAATAACTACACTAATAGCTACCAAGACAATGATAAAGAGAGAAATACAATGTAGGTCTTGAAGACAGGTAAGGGATGTGTAGAGAAGAAAAATGGGGGGCTTTGGTGGCAAGAAAGTTTACAGGACAAATTATTTATAGATTATAAATTGTGCTCTAAATTATATATTATATTTAATACTTCTATTAAATATAGAATATAAAGAATATAAAAGGTATGCTATTAATATATGTATTAGCCAAAATTGAAGCTTAAAATGAAATAAAATAAGAGAATTAGAAGCTGTATATACCAGATTTACATAACAAATATTGCATTCATATACTAGCTATTTTTCCAAACTTCTTCAAAACACTAAAATATATGACTAATTGTTGGAATATAAAGAGATGTGATCTATAACCATAAGAGGTCTAATTTAATAATGCTATTATGAACTATGATTTTATATTTGATACAAGTATAAAATTGAATATTCAAATATATTCAAATAATTAATTAAAACATCTAAAATATAAAACACCTAAAATATAAAATATTTAATGTATGTTATATTATGCACTTACATTAATGTAACACTTCAAAGCAACTTATAAAGAGAAAGTACATCAAAAAAGGAATGATATGGGGCTGGAGAGATAGAATGGTGGTAAGGCGTTTGCCTTGCATGCAGAAGGACAGTGGTTCTAATCCTGGCATCCTATGTGGTCCCCGAAGCCTGCCAGGAGCGATTTCTGAGCATAGAGCCAGGAGTATCCCCTAAATACTGCCCGGTGTGATCCGAAAATCCAAAAAAAGGGAATGATTTATTTGATAAAATAAAAATATGTATATATATATTTAATTAAAACAATTACAATCTTATTTTTACATACATTAAATGGGTCAACAAAGAGAAGACTTATGAGTTTAAAGATATAAAAAGATATACAAGTACCGGGTCAACTGTGATCTCAGTGTGTATGGTTGATATCTAAAAATAAAAATAGGTTGAAACAAACTGATGAAGAAAGGTACTGAGGAAAATATTAACTGAAAGTGAAATGGCAATGTAATACTAGTCAAAATAAACTATAACAGATAAATTTTGCTAATTACAAAGAAGGATATTGTAACAAAAATATATAAAAAATTAGAAACATTTAAGTTAGGAACATTATATAATGTCACATATCTTTTAAAGTATAATTATTAATGAATATAAATAGCTCAATAAAATCATTAAAATAAATATATAAATCTATTTTAACAACAAAATCTTAAGTAAAAATTGAATTTAGGAGAGACATATATAGAAAGTGGGGTATTGAAATCTTAGGCTCTAGTAATAACTTAAGATTCTCCTAATAATGAAGCCATAGCTCAAAAAATAGAAAACTTGAACAAACTAATATGCTAATTACATATATAAGGCTTCTCACAGCATTCAAGGCAGCAACAGAATAACAAACAGATTTTTCAATGCACATGGGACCTTCTCCAGGCTAGACCTTACTTTAGGAAATAAATTTAAAGTAATAATTCAAAGAAATGCATGCACCATATTCATCACACGATTACTTGCCATAGACAAGAATTGAAAATAGCTAACGTGTCCTTCAATATAGATGTGAATAATATATATGCATGTAAATATAATATAATGAAAAACTATTAAGCTGAAAAAGTGCAGTGAAATCTTATTATGTAACTTGAATCATATGATATTATGCTAAGCTAAATAGCTTACAATGAGAAAGACTAACGCTATATAATCCCATTCACAGCTAGAAAATAAAATTAATGACCGGGGACTAGAGAAGTAGAAGAACATGTAGTCGACCTGGGTTCTATTTATGAGATCATGGATATAGTTTCCTAAGCTAGGAGTGATCACTTGTTAGTGATACTTAGGGTTCCAAAACGAGGATCTGGTGAGATGCAGGTTTGGAAGCAAACATTGAAGCAAGAAATAATAATCCACACAGTGAAATTGTGCAAAAACAGGTTCAGGAAATCCAGCATTCAGGCCGGGAATCCCATCACACAAGCCTTCTGCTCCTAAGAAGGAAAGCAGCTCAGTAGAGGAAAACCAAAAAATGAGCACCTGCCTTACTCAGACCCCTGCTTTTATTGACAAGAATCTGCCCCCCTCAGGGTGAGAGATGAATACCAATTAGGGAATAATCCAATAATCCCATTATTCTATCACATCTAGGGTGGGTGGAATATGAATATTGACTAGAGTGGGACCAATAATCCAACAATCCCTGACTCCAGAAACCTGAACACCACTAGATGCAGCCCCAAACAACAATAAATTAATGATAAAACAAAACAAATTCCTAGACTAGGTAAACTATATTGCATTAACTATTATAGAAAACGGGAGGGGAGTAAAATAAGCTAGATAACCTGATTGAATTGGTTGTTCTTTTTATGCCTCAGCTGCCTAAATTTTAGACAGTAAAAATAGATAATGGAATGATTGGGAGGAACAAATAATACAAGATAAAATGATTGCCTCCAGTTAGGTAACTTTCTACCACATTTTTACCACAATATCCAGGGATGCCAGCTTCTCTTGGTCCCTACACAATAGTGTCCAGACAGAAATGCAAGAAGGTGGCACTTTTTATCCACATGCAATAGAGAACAAGAAATATCAGAGACAAGGATATACTGGGCCTTGAGTCCAGTGATAGCCTACAGAGTAAATAGCTCAGAGAAGTGCTCACAGATTACATGATCCCAACCTCAGTTATCAAACCCATAGGGCAATTCTGAACTGAGAACTGTGACAGAAGACAAAAAGTTAATGTATACTGGAGGTATGAGGACAGTAAAAAGATAGCTGTAAACTAGGAACTTAGAACTATTTACATAAATTGGATATAAATGATAACTTCATAAAGATTAGCAGGGTTTTTGGGGGTGGTCATACCTGGAGGTATCCAGGGGTTACTTACTCCTGACTCTGTGCTCTGAAATTGCTCCTGGCAGGCTCGGGGGACGATATGGGATGCCAGGAATCAATGTCCGGTTGGTCATATGCAAGGCAAAAGCCCTATCTGATGTACTATATCTCTGGTCCCAACATCTGGAGTTTAGATGTAGATCTTTCATACACTGTTAATGGAAATAAAAATATTGTCAAGAAATTTCAGGGAAAATGTCAGTTTACTAAATGTTTTAAAAAAAGAGATCCCAAGTGACCCAGCAGTTCACTCTACCCAAGAGAAATGAAATAAATGTTGTCATAAATAGTTACTATACTACAGAAATACTAATTATAGAGAATGAGAAAACAACTTTATGACAGCAACTGATGAATAAATAAATGGTATATCACACAATTAACATTAAATACTAGAAACTGGGAGTACAGATTACATAAAAACTGAATGAATTAGCAAAACTTTCTAAGTGAAAAGAGCCAGTTGCATTTATATCATGTATTAGAATATTTTCATTAAATTTCAAGGTAGAAAAATCCATTGGAATAAGAAACATTTACATATACATACATTTACACATTTTTATACATACATTTATTTTATAAAATTTGTTATGGGTTACAAGAAGTTTGGCACATATTTTTGGAAAATAATAATTTTTCTGAATTTGATTATGACATAACTAATGCTAATAAAACCCTTTGCTAAATATTAAATGAGTGGCTTTCATGAGATATTGGTTATATTTCAATAAACCTGTTAAATTAGCTTTATTAAAAATTTATGGTTTCTGCCAATACCAACAGACATGAGCCATACATCCCAGCAGTACTGATTTAAAAAAAAAAACACACACACACAAAACAAGAACTTAGCAAGAAGTAGCAATGAGTTCTATCTCTAGGACCATGATCCTTCATGAACTACCAGGAGTGACCCACAAACACAGAACCAGAAAGATATGGTCTCCAAACTAAAAATAAACAATAAATAAATAAATGAATAAATTAAATGGGAATGTTAACAAAAACATCTTCCTCTAAATTTTTGATAAAATTATATGGAATAATGCTGCCCAAATTCTAAGCTAAACTAATTAATCCCCGCTCACTTTATACAGCAGTAACTTTTGTTGTTGACCAAAGTTGAAATTATCAGTTATCATATTTTTATGCAGTAAAAATATATAAATATTACCCTAAAATGAAAGTAGTGGTAGTCCTACATTACATAATATTGTTTTTAATTGGTCACAGATTTCCATAGCATATACATGCAATTTTTTGCAATTTTCTTTTGTAAATAATGCACTATAATAAAATATTCTAAAACTCCTAGAGAAAGGTAGCTGTAGTCTAGCAAATGATCCAGTTTTTTAAAAAAAGAATCAACATTGTTCTGATTTTTTAGAATTATAACACAATCACAGATAAAAAGAGGATGGGTATTGCTCTTCTGCAAAGTATGCACCTGATGTTAAGCATCTTGGAAAAGATATAAGGGATAGAAAGAAGGAAATTTCTTCATGTTTAAAATAAAAAACTTACCTCGTTCTAATATTGAAGATAAATTTATCTGATAAATTTCAAGTTCAGGATATAGGGAGACACACAGGGTGATAAAGTTGAGATTTCCTTTTAGGGTTTGGTGAGTTGGGGGGAGGAAAGAGTGATAAAGAGAGAAAAAGAGAGAAAGAGAATATGTGTGAGTGTTCCTATTGATTCTCAAATCTTGGGAAATCTTAGTTCTATATCATAAGCCATTTTATGGGAAATTGAGTGCATGGTTCCACTTGAATTTAGGTTATGGCGAGAGGAGTGCAACAACAACCAAAAAATTTATTGTTACATAACCTATCATCATCCCAAACAGTTTAGGGCAGTGTTAGGGATGACAGTAGTTAGTAATTAAGGACAACTCTGAGCAGCAAGGTGACAAGGACTCAGGAATTCTGTGTGGTGAAGTCAACACTGTCAGGACAAGAATAAAATAGGCTTTAGGAAATTCAGAGATATGTGACAGTATATCTTTGGAGGCTAAAGTCCAGGCATTTTATTTATAGGAGATTTGGAGACAACGGTTCAGTCATATATTATTTTCAACTGAATAAGCCATATTTTCAGTAAATTTTATACTAGCTGGATTTTAAAATAAATGTGAGTTAAGATTTTTCTCTAGTATAATAGCTATATGTATTGATCATATTTATATATTCTGAAATACACATGAATTTGAGTTGCCTTGTTGTGATAAACCAAAAAAGACTAGTAAATAAGCACTATTTTCCAAAGCAATTATTTTCTCATTTTCTCATAAAATTCACAGTGGACAAGTTAAAATTGCATTAGAATTCTACCACCATCTTCTTTTTTTTGGGGGGGGGGCACACCCATTTGATGCTCAGGGGTTACTCCTGGCTAAGCGTTTAGAAATTGCCTCTGGCTTGGGTGCGACCATATGGGATGCCAGGGGATCGAACCGCGGTCCTTCCTTGGCTAGCGCTTGCAAGGCAGACACCTTACCTCTAGAGCCACCTCACCGGCCCCAAATTCCACCAACATCTTAAAAACCCAAATTTACTTTTTTTGTGTGTGTGTGGTTTTTGTGTCACACCCGGCAGTGCTCAGAGGTTATTCCTGGCTCCAGGCTCAGAAATTGCTCCTGGCAGGCACTGGGGACCATATGGGGCACCGGGATTTGAACCGATGACCTCCTGCATGAAAGGCAAATGCCTTACCTCCATGCTATCTCTCCGGTCCCCCAAATTTACTTTTGAAACTTTAAAGTAGAAGTTAGAGAATACTAAGTAGTTAAAGAACTTCCTAGAGAAAAAAAAGTCAAAATAATTATTGTGAGAATTTTCAATCAGTTCCAATACATTTCTAGGAGTAACATTTAGTGGGTTATCTCAAAGTGTAAACATCTTACAATATACTTTATACATAAGATGTTTTTATTAAATATCTTTGCATGTAAAAGGCAGTAGACAGCTACATTACTTTTACTTTTTCTTAGTATTAACAGTTATTTTATTTATGCTTTGCTTCTTCTTTATTCTCTGAGTGCTTGAACAAAGAATGAAAAGAAAGTTCAATCTTTAAAAAAACATAGCTTATTTGAATAAAACTATTTAAATGCCAAACTCCTAAAAATAGGCATATAAAACATATTTTTAAAAGGATTTCTAAAGAGCTCACATCCTATAGAAAAACACTTCTATGTGAAGTGAAGAACAGGTGTGTGGGAAAATGTTTGATGTTGGTCTGTGTTAGAATTTGTTGTCACCAATGAAAGAATATCTTATGGTTCTCAGTTTAAAAGTCACTCTCAAACATTAGCTATCTGCCTCCATCACATACGTACACATAACAGGCATAAAGGAAGCTAAAAAGATTAATCTGCTTTTGCAATGCTGTAGGAAAAAGGAGCAGGAAGGAAAGTAACTTTCCAGTTTTTTCTACATCATTTTAATTTTTCTGTGAAGGAAAGTAGCTTTCCAGTTTTTTCTACATCATTGTAATTTTTTCTGTTTCTATATGCATGTTTTAAAATTTCATTTGGTGATAGAGGATCCTAAGAGTTGAAAATGTTCTCAACTTCACTTTTGTTTAATTGTCAGGGTATACTAAACATGATTTTCTAATTTCAACACTCAGAGTACAGATATGTTTGTAGAGCACGTCTGCATTTGCTTTTAATGTAGGGAATTGAATTAGGGTATTACATGCAATCCAAAGCCTGAATTCCAAGGCTGGGGTGTTTGCACAGCAGTAGGGCATATGCCTTACATGGTGCTGACCCAGGACAGACTCGGGATCAATACCCTGCATCCCATATGGTCCCCTGAGTCTGTCAAAAGTTATTTCTGAGCTCAGAGCCAGGAGTAACTCCTCAATGCCGCTGGGTATGGAGCCTCAAAACCCAAAACAAGAAAACAAACAAAAAACAAAGCTTTAATGTCTCTGTTATCTCTATGACTACAATAGACAGCAGATTTTTTTATTCTTTCCCTGTAGTCCTTCACTAAGTGTAAGCACACAAATTATAATTTTAAGGCTTTAAATAAAGTAAATCTCCATTGACTTAATGAGAATAAAAATAGTTTTAAGATGTATACTTTAGTCATAAAAAAGCCACAGTTGAATATACAAGTCAGTTATAATATTTGTTAGTATTAGAAAACTACAAGAGATTGACATGGTAGAAATATAAAACAGATCTAGTTGAACACAGAAAAAATAAATAATTTACACAAATACTCCTAGGTCACTCCATCCTCCAATACAGAAAGTAGTTTCTGTTGCTGTTGTTTATAACTCAAACATCATTTGTCCTTTAGGACTCCTTAGTGTTATCATAAATGTCTGAAGAAATAACACTGTTTACAGTACAAACAGAAATGTACCTGAGGCTGATGATAAATCTTGTATAATCTTCTGAAAGATTATATAACTGAACTCATTGTACTCCAATATCTATTACTTAAATTATCTTTATATATAAAATAAATTATACTTTGAAACCTGACAAATAATGAACATACATGTTCTGAAAATGACCTATACTTATATTTTCTATATTTATTTTACAGCTGGGCATGTAATTGTAATTACATGTGAAGTGTTTTTATTAATTAAAACATCCATTGGAAACATATTTAGGAAAAGATTTGCTATATCATGTAAAATTAACAGATGCCAATTTAATTGACTAAGAAATTCATTTTTTTCTGGTGAAATACAGCAGAATCATTTGGCATGATAATATTTATGACACTTATACAATAAGAAAAAAATAGTCTTTTGATAAGGTGGCTCCTAAAAGACTAAGGCCTTGAGGTCACTCGCAGCTTATTGGGTGGAACAGTTCAAAGCTAGAGTTTAAGGACATAGGACAGGCATAGCACTGTAATACCCTTGGTCACTCAGATTGTTTTAGGGCCATATCATAGTGCTATGGGCTTACCAGGGCCATGCCCCAGTGTTTAGAATGGGAGGAATGTCTAAATAATACCAAAATTTCAACTTTGGTCCCATGGATGCTTTGTTTTCTTCCTGATCCCAAATTAAAATTTTATTTTTGGAAGATATATTAACAAAAACCACTGTTTATAGAATCTAAACTATGTAAAATGTAAATATTCTTGATAAAATCACAGCACATGGAAATCAACATATTTAAAGGTGATTCTTTAAGTCTAGCTCATTCAGATCTTCAAGTAACATTGGAATAAATTTTAGCAATGTATATAATTTTGAAAGGTCAGATAAAATTCATAATATTTGGAATTCTGATGAGAACAAAGGCAAGTGTTCTCTTGCAACTGTTATTCAATAATATGATTCATAAGTTAACACATTTTTATACATGTATTCATTCACTTTTTTCTAATTTATTGATCCTGCTAATCTGCATTGGCCTTAGATTTGGTCTAAAAGTTCTTGTTCTCATGAGAATTGCAGTCTACTGGGAAGAGAAATATTAGAGTAACACGTTGTGAAGAAAGTAAAAAAATGCAATAAGATAGTTATCCAGTGTATTATATACATTGAGTAATTAAGCTCATGAACTTTGTGGAGCCAAGGATTAAATACAGAGCATCTTATGGAAAGGAAGTGTTCTAACACAGAGAGACATATCCACCATTAGAAAGTGATTTTTAATAAAAGTCTAAAAAAAAATGGCAAGATGTAGGAGAGTGGAAATCAAGGTAACATTTCACAGAAATAAAAAAATTCTAAGAAAATAAAAAATGGCCATGATAATTTAATTTTAAAGGGGAAAATTTTTGTTTAATGAACAATATTTTGAATAAAAAATCATGATGGGAGCAAAACAGACACTAGTGTAGGGTTTGGTATTAAAATATTATACACCTAAAACACAATAATAAATAACTGCAATTCCATGATAATTAAATAAAACTTTTAAAAATAATTAAAATAGAAAAATGTATTAATGTTATAATATATTAAGCTGTCCATTAAACAGTGAATTGAAGTTCTAACATTCAAGTCAACTTGAATTTAAACCAAAAGCTTAGTCCTCATCTTCAGGAACAGACTAGCTCTTCTACTTCAAAAATATAGATCAGTTTATCATAACTTGGAAAGTTTTTAAAAATTTCCTTGAGTGAGAAACCTAGAAACACATAAAAAATAATGATTTAAAATGTTCATAGTTTAATTTTAATATGGTTCAGATGGAAAGATTTATATGTTTCAAATCAACTAGCAATCATAAATGAGATCTATATTACTGCTTTATCCTATCAAGTCAAATATCTGAATGCTGGGAAATTTGTTCTGTTTTTTGTCCTCAGCTCCATAACAATAAACACTGACAAAAGACTAAACTAGCCAATATTAAAGACACTTAGAAATAAAAAGACTGTGCATTTAAACATCATTTCATTTAACTGAAGAAATATAGCTGCCAAAATTTCACATCATCAGATATAATTCTAAGATAAAAGGGCAATAAAATACTGTAGTCATTCTAGAACTAATTTTAACAGTATAAGTTGACATAAAATTTATTGGACAAAACAAAAAATTAAATTAATCATCAAGAAGCTGAACCTATTAAGCATGATAATAGAAAAATTAAATGCTGAGGAAAACAATTTGTTTTATATAATATAAGTCAAATAATAAACTATTTGGAAAATTGATAATATAGTATCTTATATGTAGTATTTTATCTTATATAGTAAATAATTATTTTATAATATGTAGTCCTATTATCTTAAATATAAAGTACAACTATCTTATAATGTTATCTTATCCTATATTCTCATCTTATATATTATCTTATATAAAATACTACTCTTATAATATGTATTGAAATACATTTCCCCTCCCACTATCTAAAGATTTTTATATAAAACATTTTGTAAACCAAAATAGTAAAAGTGAAGAAGCAATTACTATAAATTTATGTAAAAATTTTTTTGAATTCCCAGATCTCTCTCCCCCAAAACCTACCAAATCATACCAAAATAATGTATAACATAAAATAATACTCCCATATAGCAAGGCATCAGACCTGTTAAATTAAATACATAACACAATTAAAGAGCAAAATTGTTTGGTTGGGGCGGGGTGATAGAACAGAAGGTAGGGTGTTTTCCTTGCATGTGGCCAACCTGCATTTGATCCTAGCATCCTATCTGGTTCCTCCAAGAATTAGCAAGAATAACCCCTATGCACATAGCTAGGAATAACCCCTGAGGACTAAGGCTGTTGTCCATAACAAAAAAACAAAACAAAACATTTTATTTTGATATGAATCTCTTTTCATTAGAAAAATCAACCAATTCACTTCCTTAAAGGGAATTTATAGGAACCCATATTCTTCTAACCAACTAAAAGTAGTGATTTTGGCTAAATTATTTTTAATTCAAATAAGACAAAGTAGAAGATGGATAAATTTTAATATTACAAACTCAAACCTTAAATAAGTCCAAATATAAAAATACATGAGGCATTAATTTATTTTATGACAAACTTCATAATTCATTAAGCAAGAAACATCACCAAGTATATTATTTTTGTTATTTGGAGGATGGTAAATATGATCAATATATAAATATTATATTCATCATTTTATCATTTATACCCACTGGTGCTTGAGTTCTATTTCTGGACTTGTGGTCAGAAATGATTCCTGGCAGTTCTAGATTTCATATGAGATTCTATAGTTTTAAACATGGGTCACTGTATTCAAAAATAAAGCCTTATCACATGTTTTATCTCTCCCACCATAACAAATACTTTATTTAAAAATTAGGTAAGTTAGAGCTGATTATACTTCAGGCTTATAGTTAGCAAGCAAACACAAAATTGCCTGTATTCTTAGTAAGAGAAAGTTTAAAACAAAATTAGAATAAAATCTAAAACATAGCCTCTACTGGTAAAAATTTGTGAGACTTATTTTTAGATATGCGATTGGTTTTTCCTTATAAAAGCAGTTTGGTCACAAGCATCCATATTTCAAGACAGTTAAAATGTTTCCTCGTCTATTTTAGAAATTTTAAAGCTTTAAAACTACTCTAAAAATAGTTATTAATTGATATCACTAATATGCAAAAAGAAATAAAATGTAGTATTCTTTATAGCAGCAATTATAAAAATGTTCTTTTTAAATAACTATTTCCAAATAGCTCACATTTCCAGACATAGGAGACAGGCAAAGTATATAACATAGAATTCACTTAAAAGTGCATGCAGCCATTAAAAATGTCAATCGTCATTAAGTAATGCTATTTGAAATCTCTGGGAAAGTGGTTATTATTTGAGGACATTAGGGGGGAAAGCAGAGGACTAAATCATGTCTAATATTACATTTGTTTAGATGGCAATTAAAATAAAAAAGGACTTAATGTTACTGTGCCTATGCAAAAAAAAAAAAGAAAGGCACAAATAAATTTATTTTTGGTTTTGTTATTGTTTTATTTTGTGTGTGTGCTTTGTTTTGTTTTGTTTTGTTTTCATTTTAGGACCGTGGTTATTATGTGGCTGTTTTCATTATTGCTGTGGTGCTTTTTGGGTTTATTGTTTGATTTTTGTTTGTATTACTTTTTCTTCCTTATTCCCTTGTCTTAAATGGATATTTATAGCCTCTAGAAGAATTCTCCCATTTTTTGCTTGTTTGATTTTTGCCCCATTTTATTGTTTTCTTTCCTTCAAATAAAACCACATAAATTTAACTATTCTTATTCCACTTCACAAATTGAGAGGGAAATAATGGAGGGTATCAAGACCAACTGGTTGTATGTACATTAAGTAGAAATAAAAAATGATCAGATTTAAACACCATATCAAAAGCCAACAACAGAAACAATACCCAATATACAGCAAGCTAGACACAGAGGGGACACTACTTATACTAGCAGCCCAGCGGGCAAAGGAGAGGGATATAGGATGCATGCTGGGAACAGGGGTGAAGGGAGAACAACATTGGTGGTGGGAAAGCCCTGATTCAATGTCACTATGTACTTAAAATATTACTGTGAAAGATTTGTAATCCACTTTGGTCAAAATAAAAATTATTATAATAAAAAAGAAACAACATGTATCATGGAAAGCATGATTGAATGAATATACTTCAGCTAGAATACTTTTATTTATGTTTGTATATTTAAATGAGTTTTATAATTAAGTATACACCTCATAAATATATATGCTATAGAATGTCAACTTTGGTGCTGAATATATATTTTTCTTCTTTTTCTTTTCTTTCTTTCTTTTTTTTTTTTTTTTTTTTTTGGTTTTTGGGTCATACCCGGCATTGCTCAGGGGTTACTCCTGGCTGTCTGCTCAGAAATAGCTCCTGGCAGGCACGGGGGACCCTATGGGACACCAGGATTCGAGCCGCCATCTTAGGTCCTGGATTGGCTACTTGCAAGACAAACACCGCTGTGCTATCTCTCCGGGCCCATATATTTTTCTTTTACTTGTTTTGGAGACACAGTCAGTAGTTCTCAGGGCTTACTCCTGGTTTTGTACTCAGAGATCAGATCTTCTACTTGTATTCTGGGGTCCATAAAGGATGTGGGGATCAAACCTGAATTGACTATGTGAATGGAAAGTACCATGCTATACTATCACTCTAGTCCCAATTTTTCTAATGCAATAATATTGTTTTTAGAATATTCCCTGTAGTTGCTGTTAGAATTTATTCACTCATAGCTATTACTTCGTTTATTTTTTGTAACTCATGTTTTTAATCATCTTAAAAATACCAAGCTATCCTGAACATATCATTATAAAGAAGATATGCCATAGCGATCAAGAGCAGCAATTAGTGTCAGTTATAACCTATTACCTGCCACCCATAGCATCTTTCATAAAATAGCTAGAGAACATTGCTTCTTTTTATGTTCTAGAATTGAGAAGTTTCATTGTTTTTTGAGTTTTAAGCTAATTATTTTAGGAACATAAAGGTGAAGTGAGGGCTGGCATAAATTATGGCTTAGAAAAGATCATAGAGCTTTCTAACATTTATGTTACGACTAGCTTTTCAATTCCTGACACTGGAAAGCATACATATTAGAGTACTTTTAAGGGCACCTGGAAAGGTTTAAAAAATGTCAATCCTAAAGAGAAGCATAATTTAATGATTTTCAGTGTTTGTTCTTGAATACATTTTTTTTTTGTGTGTGTAGGGCCCTTACAAGGTGATACTTAAAGCTTGCTCATGGCTTGGTGCTCAGGACCACTCCTGCAGGCTGTCGCATTTACCTGGGGTGTCGGGGATCAAAGTGAATCAGCTGCCAGTAAGGAATGAGTCCTACCATTGTACTATCACTTAGGTCCTGAATAACATTTTTTATCATTGAGACTGAAGTGTACACTTTCTGTAGCATATTCTCTATTGAATTAATGCTGCTTCGAAAATCAACGGATAGTCATTTTAAGCAAATGTGCCACTTTCCATAAATTTTGTAACATCAAATGCTGTTGTGAGAGACAGTACAGCCAGTGGACAGCTAAACCCCCAAATACTAGATGGTCTTTGTAATGCCAAAAGGAGTGATTTATGAACACAAAGCCAGGAGTAATATCTGATTATTTCTGGGAATAGCACCCCTATGCTCCCCACAAATAAAACCGACATTTTTTAATATAAAGCAATAGAAGAGGGCCCTGAGAGATAGCACAGCGGCGTTTGCCTTGCAAGCAGCCGATCCAGGACCAAAGGTGGTTGGTTCGAATCCCGGTGTCCCATATGGTCCCATGTGCCTGCCAGGAGCTATTTCTGAGCAGACAGCCAGGAGTAACCCCTGAGCACCACCGGGTCTGGCCCAAAAACCAAAAACCAAAAACAAAAAAAGGCAATAGAAGAAATTTACTTTGAATTTTGATGACTTTTTTTTTTTTTTACTTAGCTAGTTCTTTTTGTTGAGATACTTTTCTCTCAATGCTTTTTCCTTAAAAGATATAAGATTAAGGCACTTGTTTTGCATGCGATCAACACAAGATCCCTGTCGAGAGTGATCTCTGAGCATAAAGCAAGAAGTCAGCACTGAACCCAGCCAGACATGGCCTCAATATTTCCTACCACCAAAAAAATGTAAAAGAAATGTGTCTTATATTAGTGAAGTACAGTGGTTGCATGCTCTTTCACCAGAGAACAACTTTTTAAAGTCTAGTATTATTTTATAAAACAGTTGGACACCTATAAATTAAAATAGACATTCATCTCTCACTATGATCTTACAGAAACACATTTCCTATATTTCTGTGATAATGTGTGTATTCACATGAGTCAATGAATAAGTGATTTTGTTCCAGTTTCCTTTACTTTTTGTTATGCTAGTATTTCCTATATTCCAAAATTCTCTTTTCCAAACTTTATTAGATATTACCTGTCTCTGGATGTTTTCCTCACTGTCTTATCTTGTAACAGCTGAGATTCAGGGCACTCAGACTGAAATAAGGAGTAATTTAGGTGTAAGTTCTATGAGGGTCCTAAAAAGGTATTTTAGAAACAGTAAAGACAATATAATTTGGAGCCAGGCTTACTGGGATTACTGGTGTCAAAATAACCCATCTTTCTTTCTAACCTAAGGTGAGAAGAATTGAAAGATATAAATAAAAGGTAAGATACTTGTGAATGTTATAGCCCTTGTAAAGAAGTCAACTATGAAGGCTAAAATTCAATCAGTAGACTATAGAACTTTTTCCCTATTCAATTTGAACACTGAAGAGTCTCAGAAGAAACTTTATTTCTATAAATGCCTGCATTTAAAAATAAGATGTCAAATCAATAAACTGAATTATATCTTAAAAAACTAAGAAAAGGAAACAAACTAAAGCCAAAGCTAGTAGAAGTAAGTGTATAATAAAGAATAGAATGGAGATAAAATAAAAGAAGAACATAAAAGCAATGGAATCAATGCAACCAAGTTAGGTTTTTGGAAAGAGAAACACAAGTAACAAGTATTTAAGTAGACAGACTAGATAATGGGCAAGAATTAAAACTACTTCTACTATCATAAAATAATTTTAAATGTATTAAACAGACCATTAAATTATTGAAAATTTTACATTTAAAATATTTAATTGATGAAGGTTCACTAATTGTTATGTGTGTGCATAATCAGCATGCAGAGTCTTGGGCTATACTCCAAATAATGATTTCTTTCTTGTATGTTGGATAGCCTGGGGGTGGAATCCAGGAATGACCCAGATCATTTGGGAGATATTGGTTAAGAGTGGCAAAGCCGCTAAATACCTCCATGGAGACAGAAATTAGGAAGGAGGCATGCAAGCTGTATGGATAACCTATCTTTTGACACTGTTACAGGAGAACAGGTAGATTAAAATTAAGGGTCAGACATGAAATAAGAGATTAAAGCATCAGCCAGAGAGACCACGTTCCCAGAGGCCTCGCCCATTCCCTCTCTTCCCTGGATGTCTTTTTCATCCAGTCACTGGCACATTTGAGAACATCATAATGCT
The DNA here is from genome assembly GCF_024139225.1 of Suncus etruscus. NCBI lineage: Eukaryota > Metazoa > Chordata > Mammalia > Eulipotyphla > Soricidae > Suncus > Suncus etruscus. Next base: position 3,934,678 of record NC_064864.1, read on the forward strand.
AACTGAAATCAGGTTTGGATCCAAATAACCTTTTTAAAGAATTCTTAAAAATAATTTCAGAGAATAATATACAACTAACTGCTAATACGTTCAAAAATGACATTTTCCTTGAAATGAAATATTAAAACAGATTATAAATATATAAGAGCATGATTCATTTAATCAATACCTCCAAAAGAAAGACTAAATTTACCATTAGTTAAATGATATGTTTTACTTTGATTTTATTATTGTACTATCATACTTTAACTCTGGGACGTGTATTCAGCACTTTTGGGGACGAGCTCGCTCTCTCTTGAGCAAGTTTGTGCTCCGCCTCTTTCTTATCCTCTCCCTCCCTTCCGCAATACCTCCGAATAAAATATTTTTTTACTTAAACCAATTACTATTGGGACAGAGTGGGGTTTGTGGTCAATTAATCATTCCTCAGGGACTATTCCTAGCCCTGCATTAAAGGAATGACGCTTGGTGGTGCTGGAGTTAGGACCAAATTCAGACAATATTACTTAATCCCTTTCTTTGCATTCAGGTCCTCTTTAGAGATTGTAAAAAACAAACAATCAATTCTCAAATCATTTTAAAAGATATACATTATGAAACCATTTCACAAAACATTTTATATACTAAAATTACTCAAAATAGGTACCAAAAGCAATGAAAACAATAGACTCCATGGAATGATTATTGACAACATGGCACATGAAGACTGCTATAAAAATATTCAATATATTCAATAAATTACATTCAAACTATTCAATAAAATGCCTATTGAAATGGTTACTCACTGTGGCTAAAGAATATTTAGTCAAATATGCAAGGGTAGCTCACCCTAAGAAAATGAGTTACTAAAATATGAAAAGAATTGACATAGAAATGGAATAGAAGGGGATTGCTCAAAGAAGAATCATAACTGTAATTTTGGGATAGAAAATATATCCAATAGGAAAATTCTTTTAAACATTATGTAATATTTGTATCAATCAATAAATTAATAAAATAATATTTAATACAATTCAATAATTAAACATCAGTATTATATGATAATATATTATGATTATGTATAATATTAATATTGCATTGTGTTATTATATATTTATATATTAATATTAACAATATATTGAATCAATTATAAATCAAATATTGATATTAAACATTAATATTATTGACATTATTTTTATATTAAAATTTATTTATTAGGGGAAATGAATTTCCTCATATAAGGGAGTGATATTTACGTCTTCAAAATATTTATGTTGACAGGGATAAAAGATTTAAGGATGATATTTAAAATAGATTTATCAAGAAGGTTATGTGTGTTTTATTTGATGTAGTGTTTCTTTGGAAAATACCAACAAAAATTTTTTTAAAGTAAAATATCTTAGGGAACTAGAGGTAGTACAGCGGTGTGCCAATTTGGGTTCTAACAACGACATCCCATATGGTCCCTCAAGCAATTCCAGAAGTAGTTCCTGAGTGCAAAAACAGGAGTAACTCCTACATATAATGGTCTCAGAACCACAAAGCAAATCTACAAAAATCTCTTTGATACAGTTTTATTTTATATACTTGGAGATTTGTGTCATTATTGTCTTCGAACAAGTGAGTTTATTTCATTGCTATTATGATAATTTTACTCTTATATTTTAAACCTCAGTAATAAAGTTTCCAGAATGTAACTTTATTTTGTACTATATATTATTAAATATTTTATAAACATATTTAGACTTCCAATTCAGAGTACTTTACAAAGTATCATTTATTTTATTGAACCATATGTAAACATAAGTAGTTCTGAAGCTACAAGTTCATATAGCCTGCCAAAAAGTAGCCTGAATGAGGTCTTAATGGTTATGCCTAGGTATTTGTTTATGTGAGTGATGTGTTGAATTATTGTACATGTGCTGTGTCATTATGTAGGATTACATTAGAATCAATTATATATATGTGTAGTATGTATATTGGTATTTCCCAACTATTCTGCACTTCTATGTACACTGAAACAACCAAAACTGTACCAATATTCCCATATTAAATATCCTATCATTATAGGAACTTTTCCCTAGTGCTTACTTTCTCTTTCTTCTGTTCTACTGTCTTCTCCTTCCACTAATTATTTTGTGCAATGTACAGACTCAAGTAAAATCCATTTGGAAAGAATTTCTTTATTCTACATATGTTTGATACATTATCATCAAGTTACCAATTTGATTTGCTTCTACTTTTTAGTGAGTGGTGCCTGTGCTTTCATGAACTGGGTTGTCCCATTGGTTCATTATCTACAATTTCTTACTGTGATGTATTTTTAGCATTCTCTGATTTCAAATGTCGTTATTCCATCAAAAGTCAGTTCCTTTTTAAATGTGGGGGCACAAATTATTCTTTTAATCTATTTATTTTTTATTTTTATTTTTATCTGTTTTGACTTCTTTGCTTTGGTGTAGATATTGAAGTTGATGTCCCCAATCTTATTTTATGTTATTTTAACTTTCTCTTTCTTTGTGCGCTCTGGCGTGGTTTTATTTCAGGACCGAGACTATTAAGTGGTGTTTGCCTTTAGTGCTGTAGTGCTCACTGAATATTTTATTTGATATTTCCTTTTGTATTGTTGTGGTATTTCATTTCCTTTTTTCCTGTACTCTCTCAAACTGAGGTTGAGAATCTCTAAGGACTACACCCATTTCCGGCTTATTTGATTTTTTACCCCACTTTATTGCTTCTTCTTTCTTCAAACAAAACCACATAACTTGAACTAACTAGTTCTGCCTCTCAAACAGAGGGGGAAATAAGGGAGGGTACCAGGACCAAACATATATATGATCACTAAGTAGTAAGCTAGACACAGAGGGGACCACTTATTCTAGCAGCCAGGGGGGTGAGGGTTGAGGATATGGAATGCAGGATGGGAACGGGGGGGGGGAGGGGTGGAGGGAGGGCAAATTTGGTGATGGGACTGGTCAATATTAATATGTACCTAAAATACTACTGTTAAAGATATGTAAGCCAATATGGTCAAAATAAAAAAGTCCCCCAAAGGATAGTAAAAGTGTTTACTTCTTTTAGTCAGCCCTATTATTTTTGTTTGGGGCCACACCCAGCAGTGCTCAAGGGTTTACTCCTGGCTCTGTGTACAGAAATTGCTCCTGGCAGGCTCCGGGATCATATAGGATGATGGGGATTGAACCCCAGTTGGTCCCAGATTGACAGTGTGCGTGCAAATGTCCTACCCATTGTGTTATTACTTTGGCCCAATCAGTACCTTTTTATTTTTCAAAATATCCTCTTGAAACTTTTTCTCTAATTTTATAGCACTATAATTTATTGTTACCTTCATCTTCTTTCCATTATTCTTCGTTTCCTTACTTTTACAACAAATATTTGAAGCTTTAAACTTTATAATTTTAATGATTTTTTCTCCTTTTAGTTATTATTATTGTTGTTGGTACAATTGTTGTTGCTTATTTGTGTTTTGGGTTACATCTAGGGATTATTAGAGGTTATTTTTAGGATCTGCACTCAGTAATTACTACCAATGGTCTAGGGGGGATCTACATGGGAAGTTGAGAATCAAAGCTGAATCATCAGCATCTAAGACATGCATCCTACTGCTGCGCACTTCCCTGCCTCTCACTTTATATTAAATTTAAATTACCTCAATCACTGTCATAATTTCATTACCAGACAGATGCTGCTTTTAATTTAATCATTTATATCTCAGGTCCATTAATTATTGCATGGGAAGCAACTTCAATTAGTATTCTTGAATACATTATTGTAGTCCTCAAAATTGTTTTCTATCCCAGCCTCCCCTATATCTCATTGAACAGTCCTATCATTAACCTATTCACTTAGTCCAGAAACAATTACACCATCATGAACTGATATTATTTAACCTATGAATAGTTGCCATATTAGGACAATTTTATTTCACATATATAAAATTTCTCTGGTCATCATTAATCTCACTTTAATTAATGTACCAAGCATGTCTTCATCCTCTTGGCACTCAGGAGGAACTCCAAGCAAATGTGTTTTTTTTTTCCTGTAAGTCGGAAATGGGGGCCAGATTCTTATGGCAATGCGCTTCAGAAAGTCCAGGCAACCCTCAACCAATCTCTAACCAATAACTGCCCACCAATAATTATCCACTCCCAAAGTATTCCATCAAGGGACTAGCACATATCACAAAGAACAATAACAACCAGTGCTGGTGTGGATGGGGGAGAAATTAGTTCCCATTCTCTGCTGGTGGGAATGACATCTAGTCCAACTTCTCTGGAAAACAATATAAATATTCCTCAAAAAAAAAAACTAGAAATTGAGATCCCATCTGGTATAGCTATACCACTCATAAGGATATATCCTAGCAACACTTAAACACAATAAGAAATTCCCTTTGCACTCCCCCTGAAAGACATTTTTATTTCAAAATATGCTTTAAGAATTTTTTATTGAAAGAAAGTATTTCCATAGTTTAATTATTGAATAGAACTTCTAAATTTTAAGGTGAATTTTATCTTAATGACAATTTCCATTTTTCACAACAGGTTAATTTTATTTTTATATGATCAATTAGTGCAAAAGTTTTTTATACATATTTTCTAATAAAATCTGATTATTTTATACTCCTTTTCTCCAGAACAAACTAAAATCTTTATTAATATTTCTCAAAAAAAAACAAAACAAGAAAAAAATCAATTAAGGTTAGGGTTAAATGAGAGAAATGAACAGCAAAGCAGAAAAAGGAAAGAAATATAAAGACAAAGTCGAAAAGAAAAAATTTTTCTTTGCATGATGATTTATAATGCAATGAGTATAATATAAAAATAAAGACTATACAAAGTTTATTGCACCATAATGACTTTCATTATTTGATTTTTATCTACCATTTCATTGGTTATACATTTTTCCTGAAAATATAATTTGAGTTACTATACAACACTCTTATACTTTCTAAAAATGAATTCTCTGATCTGTTGTGGGATGTGATTACAAGAGAGATGAATTATCAAAGGAAACAAAATTGCTGCAGACTCAGATATTTTGAATCTCAGGATTGACTTTGCACAAAACAGATTTAATCTCCCTAGAGCAAGCTTATAGTTCCCAAATCACAAGGTTCTTAAGAGACTGATATCTAAGTAACATGTTTGATTTGCTGGTTACAAAAGAAAATAATCCAGATAAACAAAATAGAATACTCAAAGCAACAGAACTAATATCTCACCCTAGTTACATCATTGAGGAAGACAATGCACAGAGATACTTTCAGAGAATGAAATAAGAAATTGTGCAAATTATATTTCATATTAGAATAATTAGTCTACAATAGTCAAATAAAATCGGCAGCACATCTACTAAAATTGGGACGATACAGAGAAGATTAGGATGGCCCCTGTGCAAGGATGACATGCAAATACTAAAGTGTTCCATATTTTAAATACTCAAAAAAATTTTTTGTCAAGTGTATTTTATAAAAAGTATATCTTTTTTCTTAATGAACATAAGAAGCATATAAAATATCAAAAGTGACATCAAAAAGAAAGTGTTGGAATAGATTTTAAGAAATGGAATTTGGGTAGTAGAGTCACTAAAGGTGCTTGGCTTTGGCCATGATTGACCTATATTCCATCCCGGGCATCCCATATATCAAGAGTAATTCCTGAGTGCAAACACAGGAGAATCCCTTAAAAATTGCAAGAGACCAGATGGAAGGTTCAAAAACCAAAACCAAAGCCAAAAACTAAACACCAAATTAGTGGAATATAATTTTATGTGATATTATTAGTATCGTAAAAGAAAGTGTGTTTGCAAGAAATATGATAAATGTCAAAGACTTAATAAAAAGCAAAGGGCATGAATCAACTTCATACATTATTAATATAAAATTCACATATAAATTAGTCATATTTAAAATCACATTAATTTATAGAAAAATAGTGGTAAACTTGAAATTTAGAAATTATATCTCATGAGACTGGAAAAAAGACTTTAAATGGGAATTTGAATTTTCAATGATATTTGTACTGTTCTATTTCCTTTTTAATTTCCGAGTTAGATTATTTGCATTGATTATATATTTATATTATAGTTTTAAAGATGAGTCCAAAAATCACAAGTATGCTGGGATTCAATTTCTATATTCTATTCATATTCTGTAAGATTTTGTTTTCCAGTGAAACCAGTTTTATTCAAAATTTTATATTAAAACTGGAAATCAGGGATGTGAATCATTCATTTTCTTTTCTTGAGTAGCTTATATAGCTTTATTTATTTATAATATCATTTTACACATTGATGCCCTCTTCATTCTCAGTAAGCTTTCTCATCTTTTTCTCTTTTCTATTCATTCAAATGAGTAATTGGTATATTGAAGACACCATATAAAAATGCTAAGAATAAAACTCACCAACTATTGGGTTTTAAGTTAAAATAGGATTCAAAAGTGATCAGCGATGTATATTTTCTCAAGAAAATATATTTGAGGGGCCGGCGAGGTGGCGCTAGAGGTAAGGTGTCTGCTTTGCAAGCGCTAGCCTAGGAAGGATGGCAGTTCGATCCCCCGGCGTCCCATATGGTCCCCCCACGCCAGGGGCAATTTCTGAGAGCTTAGCCAGGAGTAACCCCTGAGCATCAAATGGGTGTGGCCCGAAAAACAAAAACAAAAACAAAAAAAAAGAAAATATATTTGGGGCCAGAGAGATAGCATGGTTCAAATCCCGGCACCCCATTATGTTTCTCCGAGTTTGCCAGGAGTGATTCCTGAGCATAGAGCCATGAGTAACTCCTGAGCACTGCTGGGTGTGACCCAAACAATGAATAAGGCTTTATGACCAGTTTAAAATGGATTTGCCTTTTTATTAAAAGTATCTTGATTAATAGAGCTGGTATAGATAATTTCATGTATACAATTTCTATTAATAATTTCATGTATACTGTTTCAACATTCAACATCGATGTGTCCACCAACCTCAAAAAATGTCTCACGTAACCCTCTAATCATACCTCTCTACACACCAGATTTCTTTCAAGAAGCAGTTTCCAAAATTATTTTGTTTAGAGGCTGAAGAGATGGCACAGTGGTAGGGCATTTGCAAGTGGCTGACCTAGGACAGACCGAGGTTCAATCCCCTGGCATCCCATTTGTTGTTGTTTGTTTTGTTTTGTTTTGTTTACCAGGGTCACCTAAATGGCCATATTTGATTCTATTCTTTCACAGTTACTTTAATTTGCATCAAGTACAATTATTTATTTTGGTTTTTATTTATTTTCAATTATTTTTAATTTACACAAATATTCCTGATGTAAGGGATTATTTACAAGTTATTCTTCATCATTATGTTTGCTATCATTTATCCCACCATTGGCTTATAAATCCTGGCCCTCTGAGTATTATTGATTCAACATTCTTTCCCAAAATGTGACTGACTGATGATTTCTGTGTTGATTTAACATTGCTCTTTCGGCCAATTGTTTTCAGCTTCTCCTTTGACTTCTAACTTCATTGATTCCCTTAATTTCAAAGTCAACTCTTGAAATTCCAGACTTGCTGGAATCCAACAAACAACTACACACACACACACACACACACACACCCTGAAAGGATACAGGACATTAAAATTGTACCTGGACTACCCACATAATATTTAAAACACAGACATTAAAAGTCCTATTTTGTAGTGTTGGATACTATAAAGTAATTCAGTAAGCTTAGAAATAATATATTTATATTATTTATGTGCTGATGTGTAATTAATTTAAACATTTATTATTTTATTTTTCTGTAACAAGAACTTCACATTTTAGGTTACCGATGGCAAAGCCTCTCCTCTATAGTTCCTCTCCTCTCACTCATATGGATGTTTCAGGCATGAAAGAAGAGATTTGTTTCAAATAGAAAAACATTTAAGCAAATCTTTTCTTTAAGTATTAAAATCATCAATTCATTATCAAAATAATTGTTCATGATATACTCTTTGTTAGTTTATAAAAACCCAACCAACTGTCAATACTTTAACTAACATCAGCATTTCTTTGACTGCTTTATGATATGGATTGAGTGGGCTGTGTTCTTAATTCCAGCTTTATTTTAATGATACGGAGAGGACGTGCTCAGGGTTTTATATCACTACAGCATTGCAGCTGGGGAAAAGTAAAAGCATTTTTATCTCAGTCCAAGAAAAACAAATCATTTTCACACCCTGTGTTCTGCTTTTATGTTCTAAAATATGCAGGACAGCAGTCTTTCTTCAAAACTTATTAGACCATTAATTATTCTCTGCATGAAATTTAGAAAGAGGAAAACATTGGACAATGTATTTATAACTGGGCTTGAATAAGAGAATTAATAGAGAAAGTGCATCTTCTCATCACTGTTTATTGTGATATGCTTTAATGGGAACATAGATAATACTTTAGTAACTACTATTGATTAATATAATCTTTTATAAAGCCTCCCAAAATGACTTTCCTTGGACACATGCTCATAATAGAAAGAAAACAAAATCAAATAAAAGCAAATGTATTTCCAATTAAGGAGAGCTATGCTTTGTTGGTTGAGCTGAATGATAGCCAGAAATATGTCTTAACAGATCAAATGAGGACAATAGACATCAATCTATTCAACTCTATGATATAGAGGAATGTTCCTATTTTAGACTTCAAAAATGTTATGACTATTTCCTCAAAAAGATCCAACTGAACTAAGTCTAGGTTTGCCTTGAAGATGCAGAAATAACATTCTTTGGAGTCTTTTGTTGCTTATTATAGTGGACTAACAAATCCTAAAGGATCATATGCAAGAGGGGATAATGGGAATAACTATCGACAACTATGTCTATTAAATAAGACAAATAAATGAAAAGTACACCTTTCTATACTAAGAATAAACCCATATATGTGCAAAAGAATTCTAATTAATTCATGATCTTAATAAAAATAGTTTTAATTTTTCTTATGTCATAAGAACTGACATGTCTTAGGTTAATAAAGTGATTTTTAAGACCCAAAAAGTATGTTCTGTCATCTTAGGAACATGATGGTGGTCTGTCTTATCACTGCAACGTTATAGTCAACTGCTTTATCATGATCATTCTGCATTTCAGGTTAGAATGTCAAAGACAGGATTGTAGAAGCTTCTATTCATAAAAACTTTTCTAGGAGACTCTTTAAATAATTTTCATTTTAGTCTGATTTTTCAAAAGATTTTTTTCATGCCCAGAATCTTGCATGCTTCATAAAAACCACTATTACAAATATTTTTTAAAATATGCATTTAGGTTATTATTTTAGTAATGTTGATACACAGGCTGCATTTAAAAATTAAAAGAATTAAACTTTTTTTTTCAGTGCTTTAGTGCCAGTAGACTGTATTCTTAATAAGTATGAATTATATGGCAGCTATGAGGGAGTTGAAAGTAGGAGGAAATAGAAATGCTACTCACAAGTCATTGACATCCAATTATAAGCTATCTTTAGATATCAATGCACACTGTGGTTGCAATGAACAATATTATTTTGAATTCTGAAATTACTAAAGGATTAAATTGTAACTACTTCACTGCACATAATAATGATATTTGCATTAAGTGATGGTACTAAGCTAATATAATAACATTAATCATTTCATAACACAAGCATGTGAAATCAACATAGTTCATACATACAACATTATATAGATATAATTAGAAATTAAATTTCACAAAATTGTAAAGATAATCTCATATTAAAAATGGCAAAGTCATATCAGATAAATTTATCAACTTGGTTGGGGTGGGGGATGCTGACAGTATTCAAATTAGCAAATTTAGGGTAAAGATGATTGACATCTCAGGCTTAGATGTGCCTCTTTTGACCACCTAAAATCTGAATTGAAGAGAGACCAACTTTTAATGCTAGAGAAATTTTTCCCAAAGACTTCCTTTGGACTTCAGCTATGCCACTGTGGTTTTTCCTGGCTCTGCAGATTGTCAATTTGCTATGTATATTTTTGTATTCAACAGTGCCCCTTATCACATCACCCAATTCCTGAGAATAAAACTCATTCTATAAGTTTAGACATCCTATTGCTTCTGGTTCTCTGAACAAATCTGAGTTTGAAATAGTATTGTTTTGTCATGTGCTTGAAACATTCTCTCTCTTTCATTTTTATGACCTTTTGATCATGCTCAGTAGCATTTTGTTTTGGAGGGCCTCCAGATGAGTGCCCCAAAGGAATAGGGGTTACCTGTAGCAATACTTTGTCAACCAGAGCACATGGTTCAATATTAAAGCCTGGAAGATATGGCACATCTCAAGGGCAGAAATGGGTGCCATAGTGGCCTTCTAATACAACATTTACCAATGCTAAAGTGTCACGTGACACACAGAACAGAACTCAGTGTCTTGTATATTTATGTGTCTACTCCATGAGTAGTATCTCTCTCTACATCTTCATCTATATTTTTTCTACTTTTCTCCTTACATTTTTTCTTTATTAGTCCACACCCAAGTGGCGCTCCAGGTTACTCCTGGCTCTACTCTCAGAAATCACTCCTGGAGGCCTCAGGGACCATATGGGATGCTGTGGATTGAACCTGGGTCTGTCCCAGGTTGGCAGCATGCAAGGCAAATGTCCTATAGCTATGCTATCACTCCAGCCCCTATTATATTTATTCTTAAAGATTTTATTTTTGTTAGCAGTCATATTTCTGATTACAGGCAATCAGAACTGCATGTAATATCTGCTATTTTCAGGACATTAATTTTATACCTAGCTACTTCGTAAAATTATCTCATCTTATTACTCTCATTTTTATAAACAATATAAAATTTAGGCGAGTCATATCACTAAAATGGCAATTCTATCTTATAATTTGCAATGTTTATACTTTATATTATTTTTACTAATAATTTTAATTAAAGCATTACTAGAACACTTAGTACAATCTTAATACATTTTTTGACACCAAAAGGAAGGCTTTTCAAATACCTTGTTTTGAAGTAGAGAATTTGCTCTTTTCTTTTTGTGCTCTCATTTCACAAAGGGGGTCCCAAAGGAATTACCTTTTGTGTGCTAAGATCAGATAGTAGTTCCAGCTAAATAGCTCTTCTGTGATCTTGCTATTACTTACACAATTTCTCAGTGGATTGTAGAGGTATAGACATCTTAAAACACTCACTTTTCTCACCAGTTTCCTTCCCAGTCTTTATTAATTAAACAAATTGGCATTGTCTGATTACTTCTTGCCAAAGAAACATATTTTTTCCATTAGAATTTCAAAGCTTTTATTTCAAGAAAATTTCTATTGCTTATAATTTTATTTTATTTTCCATACTCTGGATTGAATTTCTTTTTATCCCTACAAAATTCAGGAGCCAGAGCACCTAAAGACCAAGTTATAATATAGACATCATCCATTTATTTATGTCCCTTCCTCTTTTATTTTTGTCTTTAGTTGTCTGTTTATTCTATCAATTTTCAAGGTGGAATATTACATATTTCAATATCGCTCAGGGGTTACTCCTGGCTCTATGCTCAGAAATCGCTCCTGGCAGGCTCGGGGGGGACCATATGGGATGCCGGGATTTGAACCAATGACCTTCTGCATGAAAGGCAAATGCCTTACCCTCCATGCTATCTCTCCGGCCCCTCAATTATAATTTTGTAATTATCCTTTAAATCATGCTTTTTTTGCTTCAGAAACTTTTAAATTCTAGGAACATATGAATTAAAGAGGTTTATCTCTTGTATTGCTCTTATATTGTTTGTTGTTTTGGTTCCTTAGAGCTGGAGCGGTGGTGTAGGCAGTAGGGCACTTGCCTTGCCCATGGCTAAACTAAGATGGTTTGATCCTTTGGTGTCTCATATGATCCCCCCTAAGCCTGGGGTAATTTCTGAGTGTCCCCCCCCCAAAAAAAGAGAAAGATTGTCTTGGTTCCTTTTACTGATAAAAGTTAGTCATACTGCCTTTATTACTTATTATTTGCAAATTATATGTATTATTATGAATTTATTTCAATATGTCTCTTATTTTTTATTGGTCTTTGGGTCACACCCAGCAGCGCTCAGGGTTTACTCCTGCCTCTATGCTCAGAAATCACTCCTGGCAGTCTCGGGGTATCATATAGGATGTTGGGTTTCGAACCACCGTCCCTCTGCATGTAAGATAAATGCCCTAACTCCACGCTATCTCTCCACAGCCCAATATGTCTCTTTCTTTTTAAAGATATTGCTTGTAATTTTTATATGGTTGGGTTTTGCCAGTCTTACTTCATCTGCCCACTATACCAGCTGAGAATATTATAAAAGTCATATGTCTAACAAACTACAGCTCTTATTCACCTGGTATGTAATTTCTTTTTCTTACTGATAATCTGAGTGCTAACTTGATATTACTGAAGATTCTTTTTTATAGGAACTTTTTAATACTTAACTACATTCTATTGCTTCCCTCTGACCTGTAGGTTGTCATTAAAAAAATTTGAAGTAAGTTTTATGGAGGTCCACATAAAGTTATAAATATATATACTATATATTTATATATAATTAATATAATTTAATGTAAGTTATATATAATTAAAATCAAATAATAATTAAAATTAATTATATATAATTAGGTTATATAATTTACATGTAAATTATATATAAGTGTGCTTTTCTCTAGCTGCTTCTAAGAATATCAACTTTTAATTTTTTAATTTAATTACATTAAAATTTAATTTTAATTCTGATTACAAAGTATTTTGAGATTCTTCTGATTGGTTTTGACTTATTTGAAGCTATTTGGGCACTCTTGGTTTATGTTCTTCTCAGATTGTGAAAATTATCAGATATTATTATTCCAATAGTAATTTTTCGCCTTCCTTCCCTTTGTTTTGATTCCGAAACAATGCTGTTTTTAGTTTTTTCATCTTTACTCTGAGCTTGTTAATGTTCTATCCCACCAATTTCTTAAATTCAATGAACATCAATAGAATGGTTGCTTTCAAATAATTCACAGTTTAGAAAGTTCTGATGTGTTTGAAGACCTCCCTGAGATTTTTGTCCCCATCTACTGAGGTGACAAAATTTATCAAATTTTTGTGGTGACTGGTTCTATCTGAGCCTAAGTGTAGAGATGCTAACTCCTAGCTGAGCTGAACAAAGAGCTTTATATTGAGTCATTGCGTACAAAGTCTGGGCATAGATGATGTTGAGGATTGGGAAAAAGCAAGCTGTGTCCTAGAGATCACAGTGACTAGTGCCTAACAATCATTGTGCTGTTGATGCCAAGCAATTCCTGGGAAGCATTTCTGAAAAATATGAATTCCCAAAAGCACTTTCAGTCACTAATATGTGGGCTGCGGGAGGTGAAGGTAAATGTCACTTAACCCATTATTGCTCTACTCTGCTAAAATCAGCAGAATTTTCCCTCCAGTTGTTTTATGCTAAATGAGGGTTCACAGGTCCCTGCCTGTTTTAGTGTTGTCTCCAGTTCAGGCTTTATGACAATGGTTTGTAGTTCACCTAGCAACTTTTAACAGTTATTAAGTGGCCTCTCCGCTCTATTTTCGCTCCAATCCTCAATTCTGTAATATCCAGTCACTCCTCATTTCACCTTGTTGAATTTCTTGGAGAAAATTGTTTCTAAGTTGGGGGTGTGTCCATGTGTCATTTTGTGTTTGATTCAGTGTTTATACATTCTTCAATGGGTTTCCAGTGCTGAGTTCTCAGTTATCTCCCTCTGGGTCATTTTATCCCTGCTTTCTCTCTACAGTACAATTTGAGATTTATGAATTATATTTTCATAATAAAATTACGAACAATTTTATTTAGGTATTTGGTACAATGAATAAATTTTTACTAGATATTTCAATGATAACTGGTATTATTTAAATTATTTTTTATTTTAATCATTTGAGAGACCAGCTTTGTATTGATGCTACTAACATTTTGCTGCCAGCCTGCAAGACTTGGTTCAAAATGATTTCGTTGGAGATGTTATTGAATTTGTAATCTAAGCTACTATTCAGTTAGAAATGCTTGGCCTGTGTTTTCCATGGACCATATTTTAAACCTGTCCTCACTGAAATTTTTAATTGCATTATTGCATCAAACAAATCAATAAACTTCCTCCCTGAGAAAGCCATCATCAAGAGTCATATCAAAATCTTTCAAGGGAAAGATGTAAAGGAATGTTTAATTAAAATAACACAATCTAATTTTATTATATCATCTAAAAAATAAGAGTGAAGTGGATAGGGCACTTGCTTTTCACGTGGCTGACCTGGGTTATTGCTGGCACCCAATTGGCCCTCAAGAACCTCCAGGAGGTAGTCCTGAGACCAAGAGATATGGCCCAAAATACGTAGTAGTAGTAATTAATAATAATAATAATAATAATAATAATAAGTACACATAGGCAATACTAACCAAATAATAAAACTCAAGTAAATAAAACAATTTGTATATTTTTCAAATGATGCCTTAATCTTAGAATGTTACAGATGTAGCTAAGTATGTGACCAAATACATATAAATTTGTCACACATATAAATATAAATGTAATATATAATATGTTTATTATGTTAATCAGTGTTACTGCATATTTTAATAGTTATTAAAACAAATACTTTATTTTTTCTATTTATAGATCACTAAAAAGTCAAACCATTTAAAAGGGATTTATCTCTTAGGACAGAAGAGAGTACACTGTATAGCATTTAGGGTATATCCCTAACATGTGTCGGGTTTGGGTTCAATTTTTAGCATTATGTAGAATTTTGATCATTTTTCTGTACAGGCCTAAAGGCTCCTTAACTGTGCTGTGTGTGTCTCTGGAGGCCCCCAGAGTTGCCAATGAGGTACTGGGATCTCAGCCACTTTCAAACACGAGCAGCATCCTCAGTCTTTTCTGTTGAATCTCCATCCTTAATGATCAAACGTTGCAAGTAGGACATCTAGGTCTCCTAAGCACAGTTTGGAAGCCTCTGTCCCAATGATATATATATATATATATATATATATATATATATATATATATACTATTTCAGATAATGTAGAGGTATGTAGTTGGGGAACTAAAAGCAATGTATTTTCTGGTGGTAATAGCCCTGAGCATAACAGCTATGCTCATAAAAATATTTTAAAGTGTAAAATAAAGTAATATTGACGGCAACTTCAATGCTGTACAGCTAATAAATGCAAGTTACTTGTCATGCTTAACTAAAACCAGATACCCTCTAATTATAAACTCTCCACTCAGCCCTCTTCTCAGAAGCTGGTAATAATAATTTTATTAATTAAATGAAACAAATTAGGCACCTATTTTGATATTGTTCTAAAGCAGAATCATGAAATGCTTGTTCTTCTGTGACTATTTTTTTTATTTTTACTTAACATAATACTCTCAGACTTAATCCATGTTTACAAATGGAAATGAATCTTTTTTCCTTCTTACAGTGGATAATATGCTATACAAATAAGCCAGATTGGTGTGTGTTTGTTTTGGTGTTTCCTAAGCAAGTGCTCAAGAGACCCAAGATCCACTCCTGGCTATAATCACTTTAGCAACCCAGCCTGACTGCTGAGAATGCAGGTAATAAGATAGTGCTGCCCTGGTCTGGTATTTTTTGGGACCACCAGGGCTATATACCGCCTAATAATCAGGGAGCACAGTAATAGTGGGGATTGAACTTGGGGTCCAGCACACATTAGAATGCACTTGAGTCCTTTCAGCTCTCTACTTCTTTGTTCTTTAGTTTTAAAACTTTTATTGAAGTAACAGCATTATAACATTCTATTAGCTTTCAGACGATATATTTCTTTATCTCTTCTTTAATCATATATAGATTAATGTACTTGTAGATGGTTACCTGTCTTGTTTATTGTGAAAACATTGCAATGGACATAGGAATAGTAACATTTCTTAAAGATATTTATTTCAGGTCTTTGAGTAAATAAATAGACATTACAATCACTTAATTATAAAATAGTGCTATGTTTAATTTTTAGAGAAAATACATTTTTGGTTTGCACAATGTTATTTTTTTCATTCTCTTCAACAGTTTACAAAGGTTCTAGTTATTTCGTATTTGCCTCTACTTGTTCCTTTATTTTTCTAATAATTGTTATTCTAATAGTTTTAAAGTGATGTCGTGATTTCTTTATTTTTCTACTACTTGTGATTCTAATAGATAGAAAGTGATATAGTGGTTCTAATAGGGTTAAAGCAGTGATACCTCAGGGTTAGATTAATTTGCATTTCCTGGTAATATATGAAATTTAGTTCCTTTTTATGATTTCATTATTTTTTTATGAAATAGTTACTCAGAACCAGATAGTTCCATGGGAGGGAAAATGATCTTAAATGCAGTGGACCTGGTTTTGACCACTAGATTTCCATATGGTTACCCAAGCCCTGCCAGGAGCCAACACTATAACCTGAGCATCATTAGGTGAGGCACCCACTGAAATAAAAAAACATATTCAGGGGCCAGAGTGGTGGTGCAAGGAATAAGGGGTCTGCCTTGCACCCACTAGCCTAGGATGGACTGCAGTTCTATCCCCAGGCATCCCATATGGTCTCCCGAGCCAGGAGCAACTTCTTAGAACATAGCAAGGAGTAACCCCTGAGAGTCAAAAGGTGTAGCCCAAAATCAAACAAAAAAAGAAATATTCAACATTTGTCATTTTAAATTGGTTTATTTTATTGTTTCTCTATGTATAAATATATATACATATGCATATATATACTATATATATAAAATTGTGTGTGTGTGTGTGTGTGTGTGTGTGTGTGTGTGTGTGTGTGCCACAACCAGCGGCACTCAGAGGTTACTCCTGGCTCTGGGCTCAGAAATCACTCCTGGCTAGGGAAACCATATGGGATGCTGAGGATCTAACCCACATCTGTCCTGGGTCAGCCGCTTGCAAGGCAAACACCCTAGCTCTGTGCTACCACTCAGGCCCCTAAATTGGTTTATTTTAATTTTATAGGGGTTTAGGTACACCCTGCTATGGCAGTTCTTACTCCTGGCTTCACTCAGGGGCTTGAGGTACCATAGGATTACCAGTGATATTTGTGTGCAACTGTATTATCATGCCAGACTGTAATGTCACATTGGTTTACTAAGTTTTGAGGGGTTTTTTTGGGTCTGTTGTTCTGTTTGTATTTTATTTTTGACTATTGAACTATAATATATATTTGGTAACATAGCTTATATATGTTTCAATACTTTTCTTATCACATTTGCACATGATAGAAAACAGTGATAAAATATTTAGTGTGGTGTGATGCATTTCATAAGACAGAAATTACAAATTTACGTATTAAAAGTTTTAACATGGGCCTGAGTGGTGGCGCAGCAATAGGGAATTTGTCTTGCATGCTGCTGACCTAGGATGGACCTCGGTTCTATCCCCTGAGTCCATATGGTTCCCCAAGCCAGGAGCAATTTCTGAGTGCATAGCCAAGAGTAATTAATCCCTGAGCGTCACCAGGTGTGGCTCAAAAACCAAAAATAAATAAGTAAATAAAATAAAAGTTTTTAACTGTCAGAAAACATTTTAATAAAGTAATTGTTTATGCTCTTGCGCCAATCATTTAGATGCTATCATTTTTTTCTTAAAATATATTCGCTAAAGGCAGATAAATCCTATTTTATCTCGTACTTTTAGTAAATAACAAAATTATAAACTCAGGGTAAAGCATTATGTGCCAAATAGTTTTTTGGAGGTTAAGTAGAATTTCTGAATTATCTTAATGCTAAAAGTTTCTCTAGTTTTTCAACATATATTAGGATGAGATTTTCACAAGAAACTTAAAACTTTGGTTTTAAAATATTACTATCTCATATTTTGGTTCCTACATATTAAACATTAAAAATTTTCTATAAGAATTACATCAAATGTGAAATTTTATAGTTACTTTTTTGTTTCCTGGGGTCTCCATCACAAGTTAAAATACAACTTATTCAGCAATATAGCATTGAAAATAAAGTTTTGTGGAACATATCCATATGCACATATTAGTATATTAAATATTTGGGTGAAAACTTAATAAATGTAGAGGTAATGGTTACATATGAAGTCTATAATGCATACTAGTCGATGTTTTAGAGGAAAATGCTTGTATATCTTATATGCATATATTTTTAACAACCAACATAAAGTGCCTTGTTGAATTTGTAAAGTTAAGGGACATAAGTAAAACCTAGGTCACACAACTTTTGTGAACATGATTCCAAAATATTTTCAAGCCTATCAAAATAAAGTTCAGAAAAAGGAGTTTGAGTTCTAATTTTTGACATGCAATCACTAACAATTACACATAACCACAATAGCTTTAGAACAAAAAAAATGCATTACCAATTAGCCTTAATGTGACTAAACCATTTTGTGTAAGCAATTTTTAAATATATAAATTAAATAGCACTGAGTGTTAATCTCAATAAGCAATCATATCATCCATTCTGACCTTTTCAAATACAAATGTCATTTGTATGGTTGTACATCTTGACAAATGAGAAGTAATGGTAACTATATCACTTATCATCTTGGTATGAGATTGTTAGCCTTGTTTCAAAAGGTCATCTTGCAATTTAAAAAAATATGGCATTTCTTTTGTATTTATGACTCAAGTTTAAATAAATATTTATTATTCCTATCTATCAAGAGACCTATTAAGATAGAGCTATCTGGCTTATGAAATCAAAATGTATTTTCTTAGCTATACCACAAATTTCTGAGAAAAATGATGCAATAAATAAAAATAAGCTTTTAATATAAGTAGACTAACCTAAAAGGAACTGTATTCTCATCTCGGAGACCTCTTACACAAATATTTGGGACAAATATTAAATAAACTTTTCCTAAAGGTTATCCAAAATTTTAACATAAAATTCCATGTGGGGGCTAGAAAGATTGTACAGTGGGTAAGATATTTGCACCACATACAGTTGACAATCACAGTTGATTGACTAAGGTCCAATCCCTATTATCACATATGACTCCACAGTACTGACATAAGTAGTTGAGTACAGAGATAGAAATAAGCCTGGAATACAGCTGGAGGTAGCCCCCAAAATACAAAAATAAAAATATTTAAAATAGTAATTTATTGATAATTATATTCTCCAGGTTAGTAAACTATATCTCTAAGATGTATTTTACATATCTAAAATTTTATATTCTGAACAAAATCTTATCATTTTTCACAGTTACAAAATTCCTGATAATAAAATAAATAAAAACAAATCCATAATGAAGCATAATTTTATCACTTTGGAAGAGTTGTCATTAAAAAAAGGTTACATGTGGATGAGGGGATAGGGATTTAGAGAAAAGAGAAACTGATTCCTGTTTACTGTTGACAGAAATATAAATGTATACAGATATTCAAAGTATTATGGAGGTTCCTCAAAATTTTAAATTAGAATTGTCATATGAAAAAGCAATTCTACTTCTGGGTATGCCTTAAGTTCAGGATTGTTGTTGTTGTTGTTTGTTTTTTGTTTTGATGTTGTTATAGCAAAAAATAGATTAAAATAAAATGAGATTTTATTTTTCATAGTCCGAAGTTTAAAAGTCAAGACAGATTACAGCAAGATGTGGACATCTTTAGTGTTATAGACTTATTGTATTCCCATGTGATTGGAAGAGCTAAAAATATCTCTCTGAAATAAACTCTATAATCTACCCTCAAATTATAATTAAAATTCTATATTTAGAGTTAGGATTTCAACATAAACATTTTGGGGAAATTTACTATTTAGGAGAGCTTATATTCAAAAGAAATGAAGTCATTCATTGCTTTACTATATTTTCTAAAATCCAGGGTTGTCATTACCCAAGAATATCTAAAAATAGGCACAAAAATATGGCTTACTCTAGATATTCTATCATATGAGAGGATACTATGGCGAATTACTAAAAGAAAATACAGGAAAGGTTAAAAACTAATACTGCTGTTCTCAGGTGCTCTGTGCATGCTGACATGATCCGAAAGAGCGCAAGTGCTTTCATCTTCTTTCCTCTTTTTAAATAAAAATACGATTAGGGTCAGAGCAATAATACCATGATTAGGGTCACTTGCTTTCTGAGCAAACTTTGCTGTTACATTTCTTTTAATTTTTTTGTTGAGGCCAATGTGAATTGCAAGTCTTTCACAATTGTATTTCAGGCACATGGCACATGGCGACAGTGAATTAGGGCCATTCCCATCATCAGTGTTGACATCTCTCTACCAAAGTTCCCAGAATGCATCCCAAACTTCCACCCTTTATCCCCCTGAACTGCTACTGTAACAGTTCCCTTTAGCTTATAGCTTGTAGTTTGGGTCTCCTGAGTCTATTGTCGTTGACTTTGGGTTGGGGTATTTAGGTCTGACCAGTTTTGATTCCCACTTAATTCTGAGCAAACTTTGTAAACAAAAGTTTGGATTTGATCCCCAGCACTCCACCTGGTTCCCTAAGCATGATCACTGAGCTCAGAGCACTGTCGGGTATGGTTCAAAACTAAAGAAATAAAATATAAATAAAAATATAAAGCGAATAAAAATATTTTCTATATAAACTCACAAGAATGAAAAGCACATACAAATACATTTATATCCTAATGAGCTATTATATAGGCCTCAGCAAGTTTTAAAAAAAACACAGTGGTAAGACAGAATAATTTGCATTGCTCAATATCTTGTAAAAACAGCTGAATGTTTTATTTTATGAACTTGCTTCTTTGGTCATGTTTCAGTGACTTTTTGCACTTACTAAGAAGTATCTCTGAGCTATGAAAATATCCTCCCTATGCATACCCAGCTTATGAGAATTTTTGTTCACAAAAAAATATTGATTTCATTACTAAACTTTCCATCAGGTAAAAACTCAAGGTTTAAGCTCTAGAATTACACTAAATTGCATTTACATAAAAAAAATCCTTGAAAAAGATCTATATCTATTAATAAAATATGTTTGATATGGTGATAAGATTTACTCTCAAATCCCCATCGCTTAAAAACATGTCTATTCAATCAAATTTGTGATTTTCTTGAAATGTGTAAACAAAGGCCATTATTTATACCTAAACAAAGGCCATTATTTATACCTAAATATTAAACCTAAAAATAGTTATAAGTTACCATGAAATAGGTTCATCTATAGCTGATTGATAACTTTTAATTTATTATTATACTATTTTTTGTCCTTTTTTGATTGGTTGGTTTTAGCACACACCCACTGGTGCTCAGGGGATTACTCCTGGCTCTGCACTCACAAATTATTCCTGGCAGGTCAGGGAACCACATGGGATGCCAGGAATCAAATTTTATTTGGCCTGGGTCTGCCCCATGCAAGGCAAATACCCTACCCTCTATGCTATTGTTCTGGTCCCATGTTTATTGTCTTTTCAACCCATAGGTCTATATATAAATATATGAATGAAAATGACTGAAACATTTATAACTATATGAATAAAAATGAATCTTCCTGAATAGAGTTTATATCAGTTAATGCAATTTAAATAACAATGTGAAGTACTTAAATTATTCTAGAGTCCTATATATTTACTGACACTAATCAGATATTCTAAAATACTTATTTTTTTTTTTTACTAAGTATATCCTTTTAGGAGAAAGAAGCTATATACAGCTGGAAATAAAGATACCAAAGAGCTTCTGAGACACTAAATTTTAACAGGGAAAGAGAGTACTTGGAATCAGGCTGGGACAAAGCAAAGATTTTATTAAATAGAATTGCAAATCTTTAGAGAACAAAATTCTATGGGGTTCTGAGAAAGCAGGTGCTAGGAACAGTCAAGAAATCTAGACTGAAAGGACTGATGGGGAAATGAATTTTTGGCTGTTGTAGTACTGTAGGTAGTGCCTGAGGCTGCAGGGAGAGAACTTGGCTGTGGCCTCCAGGTGAAGGCAGAAGGAGCTGAGAGGGTGGGGACCGAGCGTGCTTCACCATAGAGGTTTTGATTAACTAAATGAGATTTTTCTTCACTGATGCTCAGAGGCTCCTGTTCTTGGTTTTTGCAGAACACCTAATCTGTTTGTTCCTGGCCTTATTTTCCAGCAGTAGAGTTAACCAGAGGCCCCCCAGCTTTTAGTTCGAGCATACAATCCATGAACTAAATTCAATACTTTGCAGACATTGGGAATTACTCTCAAAGTGCCTATGTCTTTCATGAATGTGATTTGCCTATGACCATACTTGTCATTGTAGTCTTACGAATACTAACGAAGACTCTCTTCCTATTTGCTCCTGCTAAAAATGGCTGGGGAGCAAAAGCCACAGATCAGACAGGACTAGACCACAGGGAATGTAGAAGTGGTTGGGACTGTGCTCATGGTGAAACTATCAGCGGGACTATCAGTGACTCAGAAGGAGGATGTTTAGCTTAACCCTCCTCAGTTCAGGCATAAGCAGTCACCAGAGTTGCTCTTCAGAGGAACCACCCCATCCTCTACTGCCTCACTTGGCTTCCACACGGTGTTGGCAAATATTTAAATAGATGCAGCATACCAGTGTATGAAGCAACAGACACCAAAGGATTCTAAAATTACCTCACACTGTCAACCAATCGAAGACATATAGAGCTACCAATGAAAAGATTAACTTCTCACCTCAACAATCAAATATTTAGTAGTCCATAGCAAATTTATTTTGCTTTGCACCTGGCTTTAATCTGAGTCATAGCCTTTCTTGGTACTTCTTAAAATACATTTAAAATGCATTTTTTAAATCAAAATTTAACAAGAAAAAAATAAAAAATTTTAGCAATACAAAACTCATTGCAGGAGTTGAGGAAATCAAAATTAATCAGTGTATTTTATGTGGCAAATCAGGTTCAATCTCCGGCAACTTCCTTGGCCCCTGAGTACCACTGGGTGTGGCCATAAAACACTTAATAAATAAATAAGTAAGTATAGCATGTATGTAAGAGGCCAACCATGAACTCAATTGTTACCAAAAAAATCTCTACAATTAGGCCAATGCCTTTTGCAAGCATTTTATTTGATGTTTACTATTTTATCTCCTTGCAGCAGGAAAATATCCATAGCTTTGGTCCCAATCTTTTTGCATTGTTCCTATTATTTTACAATCATCTTCCCCCTTTCTGATTTTTTGGAAAGATAAGTATACCTGAATACACTGCCTATAGAAAAAGGCCCAGTTCTTAGATAAATATACTATGGAGCATCTGGCAGTAGTCTATTCCTGTCTCATTCTTTCTGACTCTTCACTAAAGGTGTTCTGTATCACTGAACAGTAAAGAAGTAGACAGTATGAACAATAACAGACCCTTGATCCCAGATTGCAAAATTCAAATTATAAAGTAGCAGTGGCAGCAGACGAAGAGGTAGTTTCAAAGATATATAAGAAAGTTGGTGCAAAGTATTGAGTATTTTTGTATGGCACAGTAACTTTGCTTATAAATATTATAAATGTTAACCTTATTAGAAAGATTGTGCCTAAAATATAATAAAACCATATTTTAAAAGAGAAATTTAGGAACAGAGAAATAATGCAGAGATTAAGGTAGTTTGCTTATATGTAGCCAACCCAGGTCAATCCTGATCATCACATATGGACCCCTAAGAGTTGTCAGACATGATTCCTGAGCATTTAACATGGAATCAACCCAAATACTGATGTGTGTGGCTCAAAACCAAACCAAAACAAATATCTATTACAGGATAGCAAGACATTGCTTACATCTTATACTCCTTAAATTACATAAAATCTTACTGGATGCTGTATCTTGACACATATTATTTATTTTAAAAAAGAAAAAAGTGAAATAATCACTATTGATTAAATTCCTGAATAGAGATAAGAAATTTCTTTTTCAAGGGCTGGAGCAATAGCACAGCAGTAGGTTGTTGGCCTTGCAAGTAGCTGACCCAGTGTAGACAATGGTTAGATCCCCAGCGTCCCATATGGTCCCTCAAGCCAGGAGCAATTTCTGAGTGCATAGCCAGAAGTAACCACCGAGCATCACTGGGTGTGACTTAAAAATAAAAAAATAAATTTTTTTCACATTTTGTTACTTATAAAATGTGATGGTCATATTTCAATTAAGCAGAATAGCGTATTTAATTTTCCCATAAGAAGTCACCAAATAATAAATTATCATGAAGTCTTTTGACAAAAATCTATTTTTGAATTTGAAGTTAATTTATCTTCTTTCCAAAGGAACCACCCATATTAACAACCTTATAAATTAAATTTCTTTAATGTAGTTTGACTAACTTCTTATGATCCTTTACAATCTTTTTTATTTTTCCAGTTCAACTTCCAATATTTCAACTCTTCCAGAAAAGACATTACTTAATGTAGCATCTTCTCAAAGTAATTGCCGATTATCATTCTGTGGATATGTCAAAATACAAATTCATATTCAGAAAACCCAGATTAGGCATAGAGCAGTTTTTGTTTGCTTGAAATGATGTCTTGAACTGCTTTTAAGATCCCAGCTAGAGGTCAGTTAGTTCTCTTTCTTTAACAGCAATTAAGACCACATCCTAACAACTTCAAATGGATTTTCACACTATGGGCCATCATGGGCCTTAATGGTCCTGGAACTAAAAATCATCAATCAGGAAAGCCCTTATGCTATAATGACTGGAAAATTGCTCAAATAGGCAATCTACAGAGATGTCAAGTAAACCAAGTCCGCTTCTCTTTCCAGATGTAAGATACCCAAGATATAAGTTATGCTTTCTGGAACAGTAGAAATGTGCTAGGCAAATAAGTTACTCTTTCTGTTGTCTTTTCTTCTTGTCTCTTTGACCTAGTCTAGCCCTTCATTCATCACAGCCTTGGTGAGTTTGTCTTGATAGCAAATAATGTTTAAATTTTACAAAACTTACTCCGTTGTCTGCTAGAGTTTAGCATGATTCCTCTTATTTTAATTTCCTATTAATATTTAATATCAGGTCATTTGACTAAACCTGGGCGTAGGGATATTTACAAGTCCAGGACATGGGCCTATTTTGCAGCTAGAGGAATAATAGAGTCATTTGAACTACATGTCAATCAGTTTTCTGGTATTTTCAGGTCAAGGTCTGTGATTGGCAAAGGCTTATTTCATGGACTTAACTTATTCTACAACTTTGATTTGATTATTATCTAGAGTGAGCCTGTTGAGGAAAGTGTTGACTGTGTTCCCCCAAAGTAAAGAATGTCCCTGGTTTCTTGTTAATGTTGTTCTGTAGCTATAATTGGGACCTGCCTATTGTTAAAGTCCAGAGTCAAAGGACAAGACCACACAACTTGAATAAAGCTGAATGCTTTATTTTAACCCATCTGCCAGAAAGCCCCCCCACTGATGACCTGGGCCATCTCCAAAAGGAGTTGAATCCTGCCCAAGGTCATGAAGAAGATTATTTAGGGAAGGGATGTAGGAAGGTTCTAGCTTTCTGATAATTTCTAAAATAGTTGCCTATTGTCTAGGGGTATCTACCTATTGTTCCCTTGTCTTTCCCTAATAGGCTACCTGGAATGGCCATGTAGCTTCGGATGATGACTATGGAAATAGGCTTGTGAAGATGGTATCATGTGGTTCTTACAAAATGGCTTCTCTCCCTCCCCAGAACCTGAGAAGAAGCCTGCCATGTTGTCTCCTTGTTCAAAATCCAGGTCTCAACACTATGTTTTGTGCTTCTGGATTTCTTGTTACTGTTGCTATCTATCTTTATGTCCCGTAAACTCTCAAGAACATTTTAGATCTTCTTGGAGAATAATAGTACAACGTTTAAATCAAAGAATAGCCTTTTTGACTAGAAAATGAGCATCTCTTTTCTTTGCTCATCGAACAGCTGTCAAAATTATCTTTCTGCCTATTTGACATAAAAAGCCAGAATAAGTAGAGCTCAGTTATTGGCACAGTATACCAATACTTGGATCTTGGATTTATTGATACTTTGGGCAAAGAAGCTAAGTGTCATGTTCCAATAAGAGGCTTTTTATTTTATTATGATTTATAACTTTGTGTATAAGATGCATTTCCTAGGAAGAAAATTGGGAAGACTCTCTGGGAAAAGACTATTATAGAGCAAAGCAACTATTTCACCCACTCCTATAGCCACCTCTAAAAAAAGTCAAAAGTCAAATATGCTGAAAATGGGTAGAGTCCCTAGGCTTCCAACCTCAGTTTGAGAGAGGACGTGAAAAATGTAATTGAGATACCACAACAATACAGAAAAAAAATATCGAATTAAATAACCGGTGAGCACTACAGCAATAAAGACAGGCACCACACATTAGTCTCGGTTCTGAAATCAAATCATGCTTCAGTGGAAAAAGAAAGAGAAAGTCAAGACAAAATAAAATAAAATAATATTGGAGACATCAACCATAGTCTCCACACCAAAATAAAAACATCAAAAAAATCTTTTTTTTTCCTCTTACTTTGTACCCCAATCTATTACTTTTCTTTCCTTCAAACAAAACCACATACCTCGATTTTTCTAGCTCTGCCTCTTAAATAAAGGGGAAACAAGGGTTTCAGGACCAAACAGATATGTGATCACTAATAGTATGCCAGACAAAGAGGGGTCCACCTACTCCAGCAGTCCGGGGGGTGATGGTGGGGTTTTTGGATTGTAGAAAGGGAACTGGAATCAGGGGAGGACATAGTTGGTGATGGGTATTCCCCTGCTTCAATGTTAATATATACCTAAAATACTACAGTGAAAGATATGTAAGCCATTATGGAAAAAATTGTGTTTTTAATCAGAAACTTTCTTTGACTTACATGTATTATTATTATATCAATTATATTATGGTATGTCACTATATTATGTTATGTAGTTTACCTTATTATGTTAATCAATTTTGTCTCTTGAATAAATTCTTACAATAAAAAATATCCTACAGGCAAAACAAAACAAAACTGAAGTTGAAGGTTTTGTTTCTGTCTCTACTAAAAGATAGTGCATTTTTTAGAGGTGGCTATAGGAGTGGGTGAATAGTTGCTTTGCTCTATAATAATCTTTTCCCAGAGAGTCTTCCCAATTTTCTTCCTAGGAAATGCATCTTATACACAAAGTTATAAATCATAATAAACATGTGGAAAATGATTTTGTGCTTTTTTTTCCTCCTTTTCTTTATCCCCCTGCATAGGCACAGTAACTATTGGGGATATTGTAGAGGGAATTCCCTTGACCTAGGAGATACAAGATTTCTCCACCCTGAAGTATACTGTCATGGGATTAACTCTAGACTCCTTGCATGATCATTTACTCTCCCCTTGCTGCTTTCATGTTGTGTGGAAGACTTCTGCTTTGTCTTGGATGGTAAAATCAGACCTCTGTTTCTAGAGATCTTGGTGGCTGTGCAGCTCAGGGAATGGAGTTTATGAAGTCTTTCTTTGTTCAACTTCAGTTTGTAAGAATACCAAGATACATACAAAAAAACAGGGAGAAAGGAGTGAGAAACAGAAAGATGATAAAAAATATTAGGAGTAAAGAAATAATCATCAATTCAATCACACACCCACTGTCCACACATACTTAGAATAAAAAAATCTTGAGTGACATAATTAAAAATTTAATATTTTACTAATAAAAATATGTATAAGAAAAAAATTAATGTTGATTGTTTTTGTTTTCTTTTTTATGTGCCTCTACAGTATTGGTTCTAAATTAAATTTAACATTTACTAAGGTGTGCCAATTGGATTTAATGCTGGCATTAAACTGAAATTTTACCTGGGAAACAAACTGAAAAAATTATAGTATACTTTCTAATCTTATGCATCCTATACCTTTAAAGGAGAACTACAAAAATAATAAATGAAAATTAAGTTTTGGGGTATAAAGTCATAAAATATTGAAAGAAAATAATTTTATAAATGAGGAGCTGGAAGGATTGTGCCTAATGGACACATAAACTCTTCACTCTTACAATTAAAGGCAATTTTTGACCCTCTTCCCCAGTATATTGTTAATAGTTACAAATGCAACACACATGCAACAAGTCTTAAGGATTTTTAGACCATATTTGAATGTGTTGAGAGTTTACTCATGGCTCAGTACTCAAGGGGCCATATATAGTGTCCTGTGTGCCAGACTGGGGTTGACTGTGTACAGGCAAACATCTTAACTCTTGTATTATATTTCTCGCTCCAACATTTGTATTCTATATATATGCATTTGTGTGTTTTTCAAACAAGGCAGAATAAAGAGACAAATAATAGCAACCAAAAAAAGTCAAAGGCATTTTTTCTTCATTACACTTCAGCATATTACCTATAAGAGATCACATTCTGGGACATAAATACATGCCAATGGTAATAACATCAAATTCTTTTCAGATATCAATACTAACAATCATTAAGTGAGCCAAGGGAGGGGGCCATCATTCAGAAAGTCCATTCAGCCCTCTCCCATAGCAGAATCAATGCCCAAAGTTGAGTTAAGGAAGGAGAGAATCCCCACTATGGAAGCATAGACTCCAGTGGAGAAATAGGATGGGAGAGCACTGAGAAGCACATTTGATTTCAAGGAGTGCCTATGTGAACCTGAATGGACTCCCAACAGTCTCAGGGACAGGCCAATAATATGCTTCCAAGGTACTGGCAAGTTTCTTGGAGATGCCATTTCACAGGCTTTCTTTGTCATCACAGGTGAAAGCAGAGCAAACTTGTGACTGAGTGACATTTATGTAGCCAAAGGAATAAAAATCAATCCCTCCCTGTTCAATGCTACTATCTTATCAGCAGGACACAGTTTTCAAAGTACTTCCGGCTAGTAAGAAGCCCAGGACTAGGCTGTGTGAGTATTTCAGGGAGTATAGATGTGTGTCAAGATATGACAGCCTAGATAGCTGAAATGTCAATCAGGCCCCCCAAATGAGTGCTCAGGGACTGAGGGATAGTTATGAGTAGAAGCTTTGTTGCTTAAGTTTGAACAAATGAAGCTCATAGTCTTTCTTAAATAAACAGAAGCCAAAATTCCTTAGTACTTTGAATCTGGTAAAAAGATAGCTTTGGGTTACACAAATCTAGTATTCAAGAAAGTAGATATAAGAATAATCCCTAGTAGACTTTCAGACTTCCTTAAATATAGAACTCAGAGATATTAGAATACATGATGAAGTTAGATTAAAGATAAATTAAATTATGACTTCTGGTTGAAGCATTTAAGTAAAATTGCTTTTTTTTTTTTTTTGGTTTTTGGTTTTTGGGCCACACCCGGCAGTGCTCAGGGGTTACTCCTGGCTGTCTGCTCAGAAATAGCTCCTGACAGGCACGGGGGACCATATGGGACACCGGGATTCGAACCAACCACCTTTGGTCCTGGATCGGCTGCTTGCAAGGCAAACACCGCTGTGCTATCTCTCCGATCCCATAAAATTGCCTTTTTATGAATTTCTTTCCATGTAAATATGCAATTAATTTTATGATATCTAAATTTAAATTCCATCTTGTATCTTTTTGTTTGTTTTTGTTCTTTTTCTTGTTCTTGGGTGACTCTCTGTGATGCTCAGGAGTTATTCCTGACTCTGAGTTCAGAAACCATTCCTGAAATGCTCGGGGGACCATATGGAATGCTGGAATTACAGCCACCATCCTTTCTTGATCGGCTGCATACAAGGCAAATGCCCTGTCACTGTGCTATCTCTCCGGCCCCTTGTATCTTATCTATGTATCCTGTTTCTAATTCATAGCATCTTCAATAAAATTTCTCTGACTATAAATCTTTCATAATTGCCTGTGAAAACATATTTCAAAAAGTGTTTTTGTACTTAAAAGAGAAACAATCACTACAGTTCAGTACAGTATCATAACTCTGATTCATTCAGGATATCTATTTCTTCAGACTCTATTTTTATTGTTACTTATAATTATTCACCTGGCCAGAGCAATATAAAACTCCAGTTTGGAGCAGTAAGAATTGAACTTCTTAAATCAGTTCTCTATCTTACAAACATATTCAAAACAATCACATATATATATATTTATTATTAAAAGATATGCTGCCTATTTATGGAATTTTCAAAGGATGTAGAAGTACATTGGGTGTGGAGATGGTCCACATCTGGCAAAGCTCAGGTATTATGCCTGGCTCTGTAATGAGGGCTTCCACCTGGCAAAGCTCAGGGGACCATATGGGATGCTGAATATCAAACAGACTTGGGTCAACACATGCAAGATAAATGATTACCTGCTGTATTAAAATTCACAAAGATATTTCTACTTATCTGTATGGAATTGTTCTATATAGTAGAAGTGAAAGGGTATATAATATTCCACAGATAAAGTTAGAAAACTATGATGTATCACTTTGCAGATGGAGGAAATTAAAACGTACTTCAACTATGGAAGCCTCATTAGGGAGTTTAGACTATGACTATTTTGTTCTATTACATTTTGTTCCTTGTAAAATTAAACCCGTCTTCCATGATAGATACATAACTGTTTTTCCCTATTTAGTTAGATTACATTTATATGCCTGTGAGTCCTAAGTATCTCATTAGTCTATTTATATTGCTGAATATAAGAGAACAGTATATCTCTCATTATAAAATTACTTAGATAAACAATTGGTTTTTTTGCTTATTTTTACCTTAATAACTCTGAATTAAATTCTGAAAACTATATTCTTCTATTATGAATGAGTTACCATTTTGGATCAAAGTGCTTCATTTCCATTGTATTATGTTGTATAGAATAATCTATAATTTAAGTAAGAAACTAACCAGCCATTTGCCATATGGCATCTTATCTTAGAAAGACCAATGGTTGTAACATACTGCAATGTAATTTGCTTAGAAATGGTAATGCTCAATTTCATTTTTCTCCATAAGTCACATGTAAATATGTTCAACCTACCTAAAGTACTATGCTAAACACAAATCGTGGTTGTTGTCAGACATATATAAGCAGATAATTTGGTTAACTATATTGGTCATAACTTATTTCGAGCAAGTTTAAATCAATTTTAAGTAAATAGCTGTATGTAGTTTGTAAGGAAGACAAAAAATAAAATAGAAGACTTTGTTTTTGTAAATTTAATATTTTTTTTTTACTTGAGACACAATTGTAACCCCTTTTAAGGCTGTTCCTGAGTCAGCTAGGTGATAGAACCTTATAGAGTAATTGCTCCAGGATTCTCCTTGAGGAGAAAAAGCTTTGGAGACCCTATGCTAGAGACAGGGAAGGACGGCACAAAAAAGGGATTCTGTCTCTCCATGATAAGCTGTTGCTCTCTGTCTTGACACTAGACCATCCTTCCTCCCCTTTACAGATTACTTGGGTTAATGATATTGCCTTTTGCCCTTGAAGTCATTATCATCAACCATTGTGATAATGGCTGATTATTTCTATTGATATACAGGACACCCCTCAGCCCCAATATTCATGTTAAACTTCTCTGTGGTGTCCTACATCTCCCTAACTGATCTTCTTTTATATATTTTTATTATTTTTCCCTTTTACTCTGCACATATGTCAGTTTCTCTTGCCCTATAACCACTGTTAAATTGTAATAAAGTATGGCCGGTCAACATTTGGAACCCATTCATTTTCAGTCTCGGGGGACCATCCTCTTTCCTGAATATACTATGAGGATGGAAGTTGCCCATTATTGGCCAAATGGGTTCACATTCACCAAGATGTACAAAGGTATCTAGGCATACAACATTCCAACATTAAACCTTTCACCAGTGTCCACTACTTCCCACCAATGTCACCAGTTATTTCCCCCTCTATGGCAGGTAATATTTGGGCGGGGGGGGGGGATCGGCCACATCTTGTGATGCTCAGGTATTACTCATAACTATGTGCTCAGAAATCTCTCCTGGCTTGGGGGACCATATAGGACGCCGGGAGATCTAACCGCAGTCTGCCCTAGGCTAGCGCATGCAAGTTAGATGCCTTACTTCTTGAGCTATCAGTCCAGCCCCATATAGCAGGTACTATTATTTTTCTTTTAAGTACATTAGTTTGTACCTAGCAGTTCTCAGGGCTGACTTGGGCCTGTACTCAGCTCATATAGGATGTCCAGGATCAAACCCAGTGGGTCACTTACAAACTTCCTATTTATTGCACTATTATTTTGACCCAACAGTAATTAATAGTGTTTCACGCATGACAATTTACATCTTAAGAATAGAAAATTATTGGGATCAGAGTGATAGTATAGCAAGTAGGGCCTTTGCCTTGTGCAAGTGAACCCGAATTTGATCTCTGGCATCTCATATAGTTCCCCCCGAATCTGTCAGGCACAATTTCTGAGTGAAGAGTGAGAAGTAACCCCTGCGCATGGCCAGATGTATGCCCCACAAAAAAAGAATAAAAATTATTTTTCCAACCTGTAAGATTTCAAAATGGAAAGCCAAACAATGCCATGTGACATATTTTAGAATATAAAAGTAATGTATGTAGTATGTATGATGCTTTCTACGGAACAATTTAGGTTATATTGGTTTCTTCAAAAGATTTTTCTATTTACTAAACAAATTACATCATGGATGGATAGACAGTATAAGGTTAAGGTGCTTGTTTTACATGAACTCACTTCAGCTCAGTTCCGTGCACTGTATGCTCCCCAGGGACCATAGGGAGTGACCCCTGAGAACATAACACCAACATTGTGGACCTCAAATTAAAAAAATGAATTGAATAAAAATAATATATTGTTAGGAATAAAGAGATTATATTGTGACTGATTAAGAATATACGGTTTGATAATATATTATCAAATATAGCTATTTGATCTTCTATGATTCGAATAATTTTTGAATAAAACTCATATGCATCCCTAATAAAACAGCTTTTGAGTATATTCAGAAAGCTCTAAGGGTGAAATGTTGCTGGTAGCTATATAGGGGGACCATAGTATTGAACTTTTGAGAAATAATAAAACATAATAAATGATGCTGCCCTGAAGAAGCCCAAATTCATAAAGACCACATCCCTTGAGAAGCAAATTGTGAACTCTTTGGAGATGAGGAAACCAAGATAGAGAAGTACCTCCTAAAAGAAGAAATGAGAAGGGCCAGGACAATAGTTTAGCAGTAGGGCAGCTGCCTTACATGCCAAGCTGGGAAGAACCCCTTATAATCCCCCCAAGCCACCAGGAGCAATTTTTGAATGCAGAGCTAGTTGAGCACTTCCGGGTGTGGCCCCAAAACAACAACAAAAAATAAACCAAAATAAAACCAAAAAATAAATACATACAAATGAAGGAACAGGAGAACCAAAGGTTCTGATACTATTATGGAAGAAACCATACCTTGCAAGAGTCCAAGGCTTTTTAATGACAATATTAATAGATTAAATTTTTAGTTCTTATAATTTTTTTAGATTTGGGGAACACCTACAAATTCTCCTAGCTCTGCATTCAGGAACTATTTCTGGTGGTGCTTAGGAATCAAACCTGAGTTGCTTTCAGGCAAGAAAAATACCCTAGCCACTGTAATATTGCTCCAGCCTCTAGATTACTTTTATGTATGCAGTGAACTCGAGGGCAAAAATGATATAGAGAAAATTTATATAACCTTCTTTCCAAATGCCATTCTCTACTGTTTCCTTTCTGGAGAAGCCTGTGTTATCTCTTTTGAAGTTTATTTCTTTTTCCTCTCCCCTCACAATCCTCTAAATTTATTTTGAAACATTCAATTTCACTTCACTAAAAAGAAAAGAAAAGCAAATTTTGGAGATGTTCTCAGATAAAATAATTACTCCTTTAAATCAAACAAAAATTTAGCAATGTAGTTTAATCAGGAATTATCTGGAGCTCTTTTTCAGCTATAGTCTGAGAACTGATTTTTTTAAATTCTCCATCTAAAACCATTTGGATTATACATTGATTTGTTACCTATATTTTGGGACAGCGATGCTTTGAATCACCCTGATAACACATCAGCACATAAAACATTTTGGTTATTGTTGAAAAAAATTACCAACTACAAAATGTTACTCAGTTTTGTTTGAGATGAATGGAAATGGAAATAAGTGGAATTTAAGAGAACAGTAAACCTGTAATGTGAAAAACGAAAGTCTTCCTGAAAGGTGCTAATTTGTATATCACAATGAATAGGTTGTAATACTGGATTAGCCAATGGGAGCAAATGCACTTAGTACACTTTAGAATTTTTGTTAGAAACATTTGAGACTGTCTGACCTTTTTATATGGCTACTACTTGCTTTTAGAAACTGAAAACAGTAGGACACTATTGCAGGTCGCTGAATAAGTGGCCAGCAAGGGAGGTGGCTTCAAAAAAACAGTGCTTGCTCCTCACTGCTTGATTCACCTCAGCCACCCCAGGGAAATGCCTGGCATTGGTCAAAGCTGCTAAGTCTGCTGCAAGGATCTTCACAGCATGGACACTCACGCCCATCCTGTCCTGCCAGCTCCAAGAGGCAAAGCAGCAAGCTGTGCCTGAAGTTCACTGATTTTTCACTTTAGAGAGAGAGGGTTCCTGCCTCTTAACTCAAGGAGCTATGGACATGGTCTGAAGAGAGGAAATGTCCTTTGCAGAAAAGTCAGTCCCCCCACCTTGGCAGAGGCTTTCCAGGTTCACGGTTTTCCTCACAGAAAAGAATTTCAGTAAGATGCAAAATAGTGAAGCAATAGTTATTTTTTTTTAATAAAATAAAAGAGAACCTGGAACTCATAGGGCTGAGGGAGTGGAAGAGACCAGAAGAATGAAGCTGGAATCACCAGTGGAAGGACTGGCATAGTGCTTTGCAACTATAAAATAATGACTGTGGCATTATTGTAAACTGTGATGCCCTCATAATAATAATAAAAAAGCAAAAAAAAAATAATAATACGATATAAATTAAAACTAAAGGAATAAATATTAATATAATCTAAAAGAATAAAGAAACCCTTTCCTCCTGGAGCAACAGAAGCCCACACTATATCAGACACCCTCTGAAAGAATATCCCAGCTCTGTAGTTAAATTAGAATAATATGAGCAGCTGAATCTCCTCTGGTGGGACCAACCTAAAGGCTAAAAACCGATTTATTTTCAGAATGGGAGTGGCCTAATTACCCACACACCAGCTCTGCCAACAGGAAACCCAGCAGCATCCACCCGCACCTGCCATCTTAAAAAAAATAGAAATAGAGAAAAAGTGAGAGAAATATAAGAGAAAAATACTATGTGTTCAAGAGAGAACATAGGCTTCAATAGAGAAGAAAATGCCAGAAATGAGTTAATCTAGGCCATTTTCTATAAAGTCTTCCACCTTTGAAGTCCTTTACTATTCTTATTATGACCTCTATATTCTCCTTAGCTTCTCCTTTTCTGAGGGGTCCATCTTTCTCCAGGTGGTGCTAAGATAGTTGGGTTTTACCTCAGCTTCTCAAAAGAGTTCAGGATTTGGTTCTCCATGGAATGTGAACCTCAGGCCTTTGGGCTACTTTGGGGCTGAGCAAGAACTTCTGAAGTTTGATTCTGTCCGAAAACTCATATATATCTGTGAAAATACTAGCATTGTCTTACTCTTTTTTTTTATTCATTCAACCTATTGTAAAACTTAATCTCCTATATCCTGAGGGAATTAAATCAACATTTTGGCTCAGGAAGCTGGGCCAGGCCTGAACAAGTGAGGGTAGCTTTTTTTTTATGTTTACATATTGTGTCTGCTACTTAGGAAGTCAATTGTATTTGATAGTGTATGTTTCTTATTCAAATATACAATAGAGAAGCATTAATTTATTCCTATGGTGTTTTGTGAGTATGTTATGTGTAATTCATGTGCCTTGACACAGAAGTGTAAAGAATTAAAAAAATAGTTGTAATATAGACATTGCTTTACATTAAATATCACTGCTGACCAAAATTAGATCTAATGTGAATGTATTTTAGCTAAAATTTGATATGATTTACAACAGTTCCTTATTTACTATAATTTTTAGAATCGATTATGATCCCGATTTCTAATTTTTATTTACACGCATTATTGTTTATATATTGACAAAGGGAAGATTCTATTAATATCCTATGTGTAAGGGTTTTTTTCAATATGGTAAAACCTCATACAATATATACAACATTTTCTGAATTAAGAAATATGTGACATGTACTAAAACAGTGGAGAAGTGCATTTAAACTGATAGAGCATCATTTATCTAAGTATTTTCAAATTGCCTTATAGACCAATATGATTCTATTTAAGAACCAGAGAAAATGAGATCCGAAATTACTTTTTCAAAAGGTCAAAAGGCAGAAAGCTAATAACAAAATTGAAGTTTCTGAGTTTCTACTTGAGTAACCTAATCGTTAAGTCTACCTGAGTCTTCCCAAGTCTTTCTAATGACCTAGATGGTGAACAGTTAATTTTCCACCTGAGTGCATTTGACATAGACACACTTGACTTCGTCACTCCTTCTGGCTCTTCCCTGACTTTCCGTAAATAATTTTCAAGAAACTGGTACATCTCTTCGATGAAAAAGTTCCTTATGAAACTGCAATAAAATGAACGAATTTTGGATTATCCAGTGTTTTCACAACCACAATGTTGGCTAGTAAAATGACTCAACAAGAGCAACTAAACATTTTTAATGTGCTCTTGCTTTGTTAAACAAAAAGAAAAACAGACTTTCTTATTGTTCTCTTGCAAAAAATGTCTTGAAAAATATTCCAAGTTGTGGATAGCCTTGGAAAAATTTTAGTGAAAGCTCAGAGTTAATGACCTTTTTATTAACTCATCAAATGTTGAACCTAAGGTTCAGTCTATTATCAAGTATGGCATCTTTCAGTGCTCACTCCTAGTTCTGCCCTCGGGGATCACTCCTAGAAGGAACAGGGTACCAAATGGGGTGTTGGGGGTCAATCTAGGTCAGGCATGTACAAGACAGGCACCTTTTCAGCTGCTTTATCTCTCTGGACTTCCAAAACACAATACTGATAACTTTCATTTCTATTCTTACTGACTCCATAAAGAAACACTATGCAAATATTTTATATGAATTATTTAAGGACTCCGTACTGCTTTATGAAACACATTGTATAGTATAAAATTCATTAACCCGTTTCATATGTAGGAACATTCTCCGTGAGGAAAGATAATTTATGACTGATCAATCATGTAGCTAAAATTGAAAAAGTGCACACCTTAAATATCAACACTGCCTAACTTAAAGTGTTGCCTTTGAGATGAAAATAGAAAGGAGATTCTGCAGGAAAAAGAATGAATTGGTACATGAATAAAATCTTATTACTCCCTCGTTCAAATTTGGGTATAATCTGCTCATTTAAAAATCTACATTCTCAATGATGTGGTCTGCTGCAACTACAAAAAAAGTGCTTAAACTGATTTCAAAAGTATAAAATCATTCTTTAATAACCTACTAAATCTTTTTTATTTCTTTTCAGATGACTAAAGAGTTCAACAATGAGGCTTGCTGCTAGCTATTGTCTTCTTTATCATACTGTTGCTTTGCAAGATACCTGTATTAAGATGCCAATTATAATTTTAATAAAAGAAGTCTGCAATTTACTTTGAGTAAGAATAGGTATTAACACCTTTCCCTTTGTAATTATGTATTTTGTCCTTACTATATGTTCTAGATCTCTTTCCCTCCCTTTTCATGTTGGATGAAATGTATCGATGACAAGTTTCTGACCTTTCATCAAAAGAATCTGAGTAGAATATTGAGTTCGAAAACAAATTGAATAAGTAAGCCGTTACTAGGTATTTTATATTTTAAGGGATTTTATATTTCTTTGAAAGAAAGTATAATGAGCAGCTTCTGCAGATATAGCTGAAGTTGAAAGGAGACGTTTGCACTGCTAGGGAATACAATGTGTTGGGTGTTGGGTAAATGGAGTGATTTTGACAATCATGTAAGAAATTAGGAAATAAGCCAGATGCTGAGAACACAAATACAGCATACATTTAAAAACCAGTTTACTTGAAATTATGATCACGCAGTGATAAATTTGTGAAAGAAAATCATAGCGCTCAAGTTCAATGCAAACATCTTGTTTCTTAAACAACATCTAAAAGCTTCAAGAACTTCAAATTAAAAAATGACTTATGGGTCCAGAGCTATAGCACAGCTGTAGGGCATTTGTTTGATTCCAAGCATCTCAAATAGTCACCTGCACCTTCCAGGAATGATTTCTAAGAACAGAGCCAGGAGTAGCCTATTAATGTAGCTGGGAGTGGCCACAAAACCAAAAATAAATGAATAAATAAATAAATACATACATACATACATACATACATACATACATATAAATGACTTTATGGGCCAGAGAATAACACAGTGAGTAGGGCATTTGCCTTGCACACAGCCAACCTGGGTTTGATCCCTGGCATTTTATATGATCTCCTGAGCCTGCCAGGAGTTGTTTCTGAGCACAAAGCCAGGAATAAACCCTGAGCCCTACCAGGTGTGGATCAAAATCAAAATACAAGCAAACAAAAATGAATTTCACTTACAAATCATTATTTTGGGACCTTTAACCTGCTAGTCATAAAGATAACTGCAAAAGAAAATCATCCCCAATTTTTTAAGCCAGCAACTAGCTCATTGCATGGTAAAGGACGTCACTTTTCATTTGTCTAAACCAGGGATCCTCAAACTTTTTCAACAGGGGGCCAGTTCACTGTCCCTCAGACCATTGGAGGGTCTGACTCTAGTAAAAACAAAACCTATGAACGAATTCTTATGCACACTGCATAGATCTTATTTTGCAATGAAGAAACATAACAGATACAAATACAATATGTGGCCCGCGGGCCCTAAACCAAATGAATATACCAGTTAATGAGAAATGATGAGATCTGTATACTTTAAATAGCTAGGCTATAAAATTTTTCAAGGATAAGGAATTAATAAATAATTTTTTACTTTATTTTAATAGTTCATACATATTTAGAGATTTTATTTGATACTGATTAAAATATTAATGGTACTGCTACTAAAATATAGTAATAACAATTCTATAGTGCTTTCTAAGACCTAGGCAATAAATGTCTGAAGCAGTGAAATCAATTTCAGAGTATATGTTTCATTATAATAAATTACAGCTCTGAAAATAAGTACATTTTACACAATCACAAATGTACATACTTATTCAAATTTGTGTACATATCAATACATACATAGGTAAGTTACTACAATTTAAACACTTAAATGAAGATTAAAATATCCATACCTTATTCATGATTCTAAATTGTAAATTAACATCATAAAATGCTTATATACCTTCATTATGTAAGAAAAAATTTTAATACTAATGGCCATGACTTCTGTGTCTTTATCAGTATGAATATGCATGGCATTAATTTTCTTTATTAACTCCTTTTACAAGATTAAACAAATCACCAGATTATTCCATATTATTCTATTATCAATTTTAAAGTATAATTTTTACCTTAACAACTTCATTAGTTGCCATCATATTAGTATTCTATAGTTCCATACTAAGGAATCAAGTATAGAATATAATTTTGATACTACTTTAAAGAATAAAATTGAGTCACATGTCTAGCTTTCTGTATTCTAGTGCTCTGTAAAATTTTCCCACATTGGTAGGAACTAGATTTAGCACATTTTAAAATTAATATGTAACTGGCAGATAGCATTATATTAAGATATGAACATAATGATTGGATATGTGTAACTGCTGTAAAACAATCACCACTGTCTAGTTAGCATACATTCATCACAGTTTTCATACTTTATAGAAATCTAGAGATTATAACTCATTTAACCATTTCACTGCTGATGCTGTTACAGCCATCTCTGCCAAGATTCACTTTGCCCTCTCTCTTTTTATACATATGAATAATTATTTAGCTAGTATGTAATGGAAAGCAATCATAATTTTAATGGTTCACATATTTTGTACAAATAATATTATATGTCAATATAATTTTCCCTGAGGTACTTTGGTTTTTAAACTCTCTAAGCCTAATGTATATGTATAAGAAGGTAAAAAAATCTGTAATGATACTTGTACTTCTCATATTTTAAGAACAATACTGAATGGCTAACAAAGTACAATATCCATGCATATCACCAACTTGGATTTTCATAATTTTTATATTATTTTATTAAAAGTGAACAAAATGTTCATAAGAGATTTATTTGTGACTATAAAACTTGAATTAAATGAAAGTATTTAATACATTAGTATTTACTATGTAAAATGCTTGAGGAGTATTCTACTAATGTATTTATTTCTTTATTGTCCTGAAAATGCATTTTTGAAGATATTTTAAGTACATCTGTTTTATGCTTTTTATAACTCAAACTTTCTGAAAGAATTATTTAAGTGCTTTACTTATCTCTTTATTAATAATATGTACTGACTTTTCAAAGAATACCCAAGAATTTATGATTATATTATTTCAATTTATTTTTTTGATAGGTAATTTTTGATCAACAGCTATCTGCTTTAATTCATTAAATTGTGCAGATACATCATTATTATTTAAGTATTTTTCAAATCATAACAGTGACTTGTGCTAAGTCTTTTACAAATAACTATAAAAACTGGAACAATATTAAGCATATATTTTAAAACAATGAAGAGTAAAGCCAGACAAAAAACTGGAAGAGACTCAATAGTTTAAGGAAATATGCCAAGCTAAGTAAAATATTGCATTTATGTGGCTCAATTTCTTAAAAGTTACACCAGCATTCACAGTGTGAGATGGTTTTGTCAAACTCAGGGCAGACTTCCCAGGTTCTAATGAAAATAACATTTATTATTTTGAATTAAGGTTGCTAAGGAAACATTGAAATAGGAATTCACCTCTTCTTTGTCCACTATAACAAGGGCATAAGTCTCCTGGGTGACAGGCACTCTCCCTCTATTGGAAGGAAAAGAGACTTCTGATCTCCACAAACATGATTTTCAGAGTTTCCTGTTTAAATGTAAGTAAACTCTACTATACTCATTAAATTATTGTTGGAACTAAAAATTATTTATGATGATGAAATCTCACAAAGATTCTATATCTTTTTAAATTGTGTGTCATCATTTCACTGATCATTACGATCAGCACCTATCATGATATCATTTCACATCTGTAATTAGAGGCCCCCGTTAATCTATGCACATCAATTTAATTTTATCCTATCATAAAAATCTGCTGAGTAAAACAAAATAATTTCCCCACAATTGCATTGATGAAAAAAAGTCAAACCAGCCAACACTGTTAGAAACTGAAGCATAGTCTCACAATATTGTAATCTTAGAAAGAAAAATCACAGGAAAACTGGGTTTCCTAAATGGTACAACAACTACACCAAACCATAAGTTTGCCCTAAAAAATTCTCCCACAAAAAAAAATCACTTCTAGGGGCCGGCGAGTTGGCGCTAGAGTAAGGTGGCTGCCTTGCAAGCACTAGCCAAGGAAGGACCGCGGGACCGTGGTTTGATCCTCCGGCATCCCATATGGTCCCCCCACCAAGCCAGGGGCGATTTCTGAGCACTTAGCCAGGAGTAACCCCTGAGCATCAAACGGGTGTGCCCCCCCCCAAAAAAAAAACGAAAAAAGAAAATCACTTCTAGAAGCCTAAAAGCAATAACTTTCAGCTTTCTGTATCATTTGATTGAGATAGTTTAGTGTTGTGTTTATCAGAGTAATTAATGCTAAGACAAATATAAAACATTTCAGGAGAATAAAACTTTAAAAAGTTTCTGAAATATATTTTAGACAATATGAATATTTTATACATAGTATAAGATTTCTAGATAAAAAGAAAACTGAAAATACATCTCATAGACAAGACTCAGTAACCCTACAGAGAATGCAGAAATTGTATGTACACAGGGAATTTTAAAACTATGATAAATACTTACATACTGAAAATATAAGTTAGACTTTGGCCTAATTAAATATATATTTAAGTATATATATAAATATATATACTTATATATATTTAAATGTATATTTAGTTTTCACATTTTAATCCTAAAACAGAACTTGACAGGTAACTAGAAGCAATTAATTATGTTTCTTTTTTAGTTCATTAGCATTGTGGTTTCTTTCACATTAATTCACCTAATCTACTTGTATGCCAGTTCTATTCACTAAAGAAATATAATTCTTAAAATTGCCCTGGTTAACAGCAACAACAACAAAAAAGAGAGCTGTAAAATGGTTGTAGGAAAAAGTGAGCATCATAGTCAAGCACATGCATGCTACAATATCAATATATTTGGGAGGTTATAGATCAGAGCACAGATTAAAAGGAATAATTTAGACAATGGGGCAGAAATACACTCTACTCAATATCTTTTCTTTATCGTTTTGAGGATGTATCTCTTGCTTGAACTCAGAGATTGATGTTTTAAGTATTAGGGAAGATGTGATGCTGGGAATGGAACCAGGGTTCATTACATACAATAATCCCTCCCCCCTTTAATCAGTTTCTGATACTATTAGAAATAGATTGGGTAATTTTCAGAGTTCATTTTAAGAAATTTTAGTTACTACATGAATACATTTTCAAGTTACACTGTAATTTATTATAAAGATCATGTTAAAAACTCGTAATTGGATATTGGCAAATCTAATTACTCACAAAAATAGACCATGCAAGTTTTCTGTCAAATTTTGTTTTTTTCTCTTTAAATGAGTGTTATGTTGAACAATTATGTATTGATGTTGGACCAGAGAGATAGTACAGTGGTAGTGAACCTTCTTACTACTTGTAATTCACCTGGACTCAATCCTTGGCATCCCCTATGATTTTCCAAGCTCAACCTGAATGATTCTTGAGTTCAGAGTTAGAAATGAGCCCTCAACACCACCTAATGTGGCGAAACCAAAATAATTATATTTTGATTCTAAGATATGATGATGAGTATCATTTTATTAGTGTCTACTTAGGTTTCCAATGCCATCACTGACAATTTATTTGTGTCATTTATTGATTTTTCACTGTATGTTTTATTTACTTTCAAAATTTCTAGGTCTATTCATGTTGTTACAAAAGGAGGAACATATTATGAATACATCATTAATATATTAAATATACATTTATTAAATGAATTAATTTAATAAAGTAATTTCAGAGATTTTTGACCCCCTTTTGTTCCAGTATGGTCTATAGGAGACATTGATAGGCCCTAGCACTGAGCTATCAGGCTTGTCATACAAAGCCAAGTGTCTTGCATAAGCTGTAGCATAGCTGGGGAGGTTTATATAAAGGAAAAAATAAAGAGAGAACTAAAAGTGCACACACATATTATGAAAATTAAAGAGAAAATATAATAATATCTGTATCATTTATATTGATAGTAATTGTTTTCTTTTATACTTTGTGAAATGAGTATTCATATGTTTTTAACAAAGTTGGGTTGATCACTTAGTATAACCAACTATAAATGTTAAATTCATTTAAAATAATTAAATATCTATTACAGCTTGCAGAATATTTGAAGGCTTTTTTTTCTAATTTTCAAACTAGATTATTTCAATTTGTGCTATATGTTTTTGCTTTCAGAATATACTATTCCCATTTCTACTTATTCTTAAAGTTGGTAAGAAATTCTCTGCAGGTTTTCTAACAAAGCTTTAGATTCGTGTCAGCTATACATTTTGATTTATATACATTTAAATTACTTAAAATCAGTGAAGCACACACAGTCATGATTGCCCAATGTCAAGTCATAGAAATTCAGTATTGCTCCTACAGTCTTTTCATTTCTTATCATTAGAAAATGTTGATAGAGTCAGACATAAAATAAATATTTATATACATAGAAAAACTAAGCTATTGGAGAAGGAAAAGTTACTTT
Source organism: Suncus etruscus (assembly GCF_024139225.1). Taxonomy (NCBI): domain Eukaryota; kingdom Metazoa; phylum Chordata; class Mammalia; order Eulipotyphla; family Soricidae; genus Suncus; species Suncus etruscus. Next base: position 3,978,367 of record NC_064864.1, read on the forward strand.
CTGTCCAAGGAAGTATAACAAATTTAACACAATCTCTCCAACATTATTTAATTTCTTAAATTGTCATTACCAATGCAAACTGATACCCAGCATTTTTCCTGGAAGGGACATTTTCTAATTTGACTCTAACAATGAAAGTATTCCTATATTATTCCCAGGAACTAGAAAAGCAATGTGATAAAAAACTTTATAAACTGGACAGATATGCTCATGTAAAAGTATGTGCATTTAAATTTGGTGAACTAAATATTTATTCCAAGAAGGCAACTGAAATACTGCAACAACAGATATGATATAGACAGAAATGAAGACCAAAAAGATCAACAAAATTAAAAGAAAAAAAACTAAAGTAGTGGATCAACAAGCTTAGGACCTTGACTCTATACTGGAAATTATGATAAAACACTAAACCAAATTAAAGATGTACAAAAAGAAATGGAGATAAAAAATGTCTAAATACTCCTGCAACAAGTAATTGGGAGGAATATTTAATAGACTCTAAAAGTTTCTATTTTAAAATTGAAGATGTTAGCAAGGTTCCTGGTTGTGAATGCAATATTCAGAAATAAATTCCAAAGACATATTTTACAATAAACTAGATTAATTGTAGATAGGAATAAAAAATATAAGCTTCTTTGAAAATCAATTTGGAGGTTATTTAAAAAATTAAACATTAAATTCCATGTGACTTCCAGTATCTCTAAACTGTCTAGAATTTATGCTAGTCAACCTTAGAGATAGGACATTAGATGAGGTGCATGCCTTGCATGTGACTGACTCTAGTTTAAGCTAGTTTGTGGCCACCTGGAGTATCAATGAGAAGAACATCTGAGAACAGAGCCAGAAGTATGCCCCAAATACTGCTGAGTATGACTGAATCCCCTGTCCCCAACAAAGAATTTAGGCAAAGTAAATTATATACCCTAACAAACCCATTATGTGATCGCATATATTGATCACTATTGATTTATAATCAAAATAATAATATAACTATGAAGTATATAGTAGAAATATAATGGAATAGTCATCAAAATGCAGTGACAAATATATGTCAAAATAATTTTTTAATTTTTTAAATCAACACAATTTATGGCTTACTATTGTAAGTTCTGATATATATGTTCTCTCAATTAATATATATACTCAATAAGTATATGTAAAAATATATACTTATCAGTCACTGTCAAGATTATTAAATCACACTTTCCCTCACTAGGCATTTTTAGATAAGTTCTATATTTTAATAATATTAAATAGGTAATTTATAACTACAAGAAAAATTATAATCATTGTGATCTGGGAGATATTTTTTCATTGTATAAAAATAAGGTTTATCCTTTAAACTTTGTAACCACTGTTTTGTTTTTTAATTTTATTTTTGATTCTGAGAACAAAGATGCAAAGAAAGAGGACAAGGTAAAGTTACAGTGGGAAGACAATCACCCATAAACAGAATTCTCAGAAGTCCCCTTGCTGATATCTTAACTTTGAACTTTCAGCCAAAGAACATTAGGATAAATAAAACAGAACCCATGTACAATTACTTTGTCCCTCGAGTCCCCAGATTGTAGTACATAATATTTCTTAGCAGCACACAAAGCAATCTAAAAAAACTTTTTGCACTTTTTTTTTTGTTTGTTTTCATACCAGGCAGCACTCAGGGGTTGCTCCTGGCTCCATGCTCAGATCGCTCCTGGCAGGCTCAGAGGACCATATGGGATCCCAGGATTCGAACCAATGACCTTCTGCATGAAAGACAAACGCCTTACCTCCATGCTATCTCTCTGGCCCCGTAACCACTGTTTTTAATCCATAGTAGCAAAAATCTTTTGGGTATGTGGAATGTTAGAAAACCGTATATAAAGAATTATATTTATAATGATTAGAAGTTATAATGATTATAATGATTATAAGAATATAATGATTGGTTATAATGATTATAATGATTATAAGAATATAATGATTGGTGAGAGAAGTTTAGACCCACTACTTCTTGATTAATTTTATATTTTAACTGTACACATATTCTTCTGTATCATGGGAGTTCCAATAATACCCATACATTAATTCATTTTATTTTATTAATATATTTAAAGCACTTAATTAAAGGCTGAGGAAATAAAATTGACACTTAAATAGTCAAATAGTGGACAAAGTATTCTGAACTGGATATTTTATCTATAACTCTGAGCTTATGTGGAGGTTGGGTGGGGTTGAGAGAACAGAAAGACTACTCAGGGCACTGGTGGAAGGTCATAGGCTTTCTGGTAATGAGTGTGGTGTTGGAATTATGGATACATGAAATTTGGTTAATAATATTGCAAATACCAGTGCTTAAATTAAAATGGTTAAAATAAAAAGGAAAAAGAATAGAATTGGGTCTAGAGAGATAGTACAGCAGGCAAGGTGCTTGTCTTGTATGTGGCTAATCTGGGTTCAATCTTTGAAACTCCATATGGTCCCCTGAGCACTGTCAAAAATGATTAGTACAGACTCAAGAGAAAACCTCAAACATCACCAGGTGTGGCCCATAAACAACAAAAACAGAACAAATTAATAACAGAGAAACACATAATAGACTATTTCACTCAATACATACACCTTTAGAAACTTATTAATCTAATAATTATAACCCACACATCAGAAAAAATGTCTAAGCTCTATATTAAAATTACAATAAAATAAGACCAAATTGCAGGGTGAATTTTTGAAATTTTAGGAGTAGTGTACTATATTTGCCTAATTCTTTTTTTAATTTAATGCTTGCAGTTTATACAATAAAAGTAACTTAATATTCAGAGACCTTATGAGTTTCTTGATTACAACTTTTATATTGATGAGCAAACTGAATCAAAAAGCACTCAAATAACGTGTCGAAGAATAAAATTAGGGATCTAGAAATTTGTAGCTTACAACTGAGTATTATGTAAGACAAAATAGACAGTCTGAGTCCATAAATTAGAATATTTAATATTATAAAAATGGGGGCAGGAAAAATAGCACAGCTGGTAGGGCATCTGCCTTGCACACAGGTCACCAGGGTTTGATCCCCAGGATAACATAAGGTACCAAAATCTAGCTGGAGCACTTCCTGGGAGCAGAGAGAGAAGCAACCCCTGAGCAAGTATCATGTGTAAAAAAATAACTTCCTATTTTAGAACTTACAATTTTTATGTAGTTCCTATAAAAATCCTGATGTCATTAAAGCAAACATTACTGAAAATCTTAGTGCACTGTGAAATATTCAAAGAAATTATGAGAAAAAATAGATACAAGTCTTCCAAGAATGGAATTATATAAAACTATAATTTCAAATACTATGACACTAGATATAAAGTGACCCAATTGGCTGGAGATATAAAATAAAATGTAAGGCACTTACCTTGCACACAACTGACTGATGTTTGGTGTTCAGCTCCACTCATGGATGGAGTGATCCTTGAGCAAAAAGGTAGAAAAAAGCCATGAGCACTGCCAGATGGGAACCAAAACTGAGAAGGGAGAGGAAGAGGAAGAAGGAGAGAGGAAAAGAGGGAGAGACAGTTTATTATGCTAAAGGAAGCAAAACATTAAAAGGAGAATAAAAATTCTTAAATATATTGAGGGAATTGGAGTCTCTTAAAATCATAAAATTGGATCATGATCTCACACCACACAACAATTAACTCAAAATAATTTAGAGACTTTAAACTGGAAACAATTAAATACATTGAAGAAAGCAGTAAAAACACTGACTTAAGTTAGATACTTGGATATTTGATAGATATACGGGAGCAAAGATTTATACAGCAGAGATCTCACAGTCAGCTAATATAATGACTATAAAGCTACCCACAAAATTCAGTAATAAAAAATAACCCTTTATCCCAAGAAAGAGGAGACATTTTGTACAGATGACAAGATGAGCAGACACTTCTCCAAAAATGGCATTCCTGGACTTTATGGAAAGTTTATCACTTTTTATCTAGAAGAATCAAATCAAACCAGAAATGAGATATGACTTCACACATACTATTAGATGTTTAGAATTAAAGGAGCTTTTTAGGGCACATTTAATTCGCCTTTTTTTCCCCCTAACTGTTGTCTACAGTCTGAAATACTATCTCTTCAGCTACTTACAAACTTTGTAAATTGATTTACTCCAACCAAATCTAGAAAACGAGCTTTTGCATAATTTTCAAGGTTTTCCAAGATTTTTCAAAAGAATTTCATTTTATGGCTTCCCAGATTAATTTATATGTGTGTGATACTTGGTAATTTTAGACACGGTATAACTTTTCAACTGAAATAGAAATAAACTGAGTTTCCAGAAATTTCAGAGATCGACATATCATTATAAAATGAATCAGAATTAAAAGTATTATTCAATTCCCAAAGTGTAGTTAACTTTCTTTTCATACAACTCATCTAATGTTAGAAATTAAAGATAGATTTAACAATTATTTCTTTAGAAGTGTTTTTACATAGCAGCACTATTCTTAGCTAGAATATATATCTGTTTCTGTCACTTTCTCTCTCCCTCTCTGTACCCCCCCATCCTCAGATTCTAACTGATTTTAGTAATATGACCGTAAAACAGCTAAAAAATCTAGGATTAAGAAGATAAATCTTTGGTGCTTTCTGATCCTTATGTAAGGTTTGAGAGAAATCTCCAGAGAAGAGTGAAAAGCAATCTCACAGCATAAACTTTTCCAGGCTTGTATTTCCATCTCTTCTAGAAAAATAGCAATTCTGAAAACACCCTCTTCTAATCTTACAGAAATCTGTTTACATATGTTTAACTGAAGAAACTCGAAAATATGATTCCTTTATTCCTAATGGTTCTTGGAGAGCAAAATAATTTACTCACATAGACCTTTTTTCTTATTTTATGACTTCATGGATTTCACAATGATCTCCCTCCTCCTATATTTGATTTTGGAGTTCTCTCCCCGATTCTTATATGTTAATATTAAGCAAACTTTTTTTAATGAGAGACTAGGAATTCAATTCTAATGCTTTTCCATAGTCTTACATTCTAGGAAAAAGCCAGAATAATTTTTTCCAAGTAATCAATAGATAATTAGGCATAGTTCAACACTATAAAATAAGGAAGCAACTGATGAAAATTAAGCGAGTTATTTAATATCACTTTAGCATAACATTTTCCCCCAAATAATTTCCTTTACCTTTTCACTTTGGACCAACAGAATAACGTTCCCCTCTCTTTCTGGAGGAGCGTTGGAAGTTGGTGGTGGTCTATTTGCGCCTGTCCAGTTTTCACCTCTGCCTCTCCCCCAGCCCCCAACTCCCAACTGCCGCACGTGACCCCCAGACCTGGTTTGCACCCCAGATCTGGTGGTACCGTTTGTCCTGGAAACGTTAGGCCTGGCCAGGGCAGGAAGAAAGGAAGGTGTTGAGGCAGTTGGTTTATGTCCTGGAACCTTCTGGGACCAGCCAAGCTCCTTTAAACAAACTTGTATAAACTAGGCAGAAACCGTTAATTTTTGCTGTTTCTGTAGTTTATTTTCTAAGTATGATGACACTTTTTTTTAGCATAGCAAGCATTCCCCAAACTTCCAGACTTTTTGAAAAATATATCTTTTTCTTTATTTCAATGCAATATTTGTTGAAATTAGACTTTTGAAAAATATCTTGAAAATTCAATGATATACCTTAGATATTTTGAATACGTTGGAAAAATACGAAATCAACAGTTTAATAGCTAGATTCTGAGGCTAAATTTTTACAGAATGGATAAAAAATATGTGAATGGGGGCCAGAGGTAGTGTGTTTGCCTTGCATGCAGAAGGACGGTGGTTCGAATCCCGGCATCCCATATGGTCCCTCGAGCCTGCCAGGAGCGATTTCTGAGCTTAGAGCCAGGAGGAACCCCTGAGCGATGCTGGGTGTAACCCAGAAACCAAAAAAAAAAAAAAAAAAAGTGAATGAAGTTATTGGGATGTAGCTCTGTTCTGGTTCAGTACATACTTTATGTGTGTACTGTATACATGTATATATATGTATGTATGTACATGTAGACACACCCCTAAACACCCCTCCATAAACCACCCAAATAAAATAAATATATGGGTATTTAGACCTAGATATAGAGGCTTGTATTCATTGTTTGTAGTGGGGCCATACCCAGTGATATTTTGGGAAATACCCCTGGCTCTCTGCCCAAGAATCACTTCCTGACTGTGTTTAGGGAACTATATGTAGGACTTATGTAGGTCCTATACAAGGCAGGCAACATAGTCCTTGTCCAGTCTCTCTCAGCTGAAGTCTCAGATTTCAAGCATCTTTAAGCACCTCTGATGCCTATGGTCTTCTTACTACATAATGATTTATTTTGAAAAAAATCCAAAAGGGTTAACAGTAAGCCATAATTTCTTCATCTCTCAATTGGTATCTTAATATAAAATTCTATAGTTCAATAACATAAAATAATATTATTTATTATGTCAAGATTTATTTTGTTTTTAATCTTGAGAATAACATATATGATTAATTATTTACAATTATTTATTGTATCTAGGCATTAAGAAATGTAGACATTATGATAGTTATCCTTTAGATAACTACACACAGTATACATAGTAATTTTATTTATTTGATTTTTAATAATTTTTTAAATTTGTGTTTTGTTTGGTGGATACTCCCAGAGGTGGTCAGGATTTATTCCTTGCTCTGTGATCACTTCTGTTGGGGTTTTGGAGACCATATGGTTTCAGTTTTCTAACATAGATTGTCCATATGCAATACAAGCACCCTAACTACTGTACTATCATTCTATCCACAACAGAGATTTATTTTTAGGAATGTATTTATTTAAATTTTAAAAGAAAATTTGACAAGAATGTCACACACCCAGTGATGCTCAGGACTTAATGCTGGCTCTACATTCAGGATTCACTCATGGCAGACTCAGAAAACCTTCCAGGATACCAGGAATGAAACCCAGATCAGTGGGGGTAAAAGATAAGCACCTTATAGTTTGTACCATCATTCTTAGAACAGACATTTGAATGGGATACATTTTTGTTATTTTTCCAATAATGTTAAAAAAAATTAAAATAATGTTATATATTCCATATAAGAAGTTATAGGTCTGTTATAGGAATTAGGGTTCTTTGATTAAATAAAATTTTATTTAAAATAAAAGAGAAATGTTATTTGTGGATAAAAAGGCTGATATTGGATCAGCAACAAAAAATAGAATAGAAACATTTTTCTTTTTAATAATTAATTTAGGCACAGATAATGCAAACTCTACATTATAGTCACATATAAAAGATAAACTCATAGTAAATTACTACTATTGGTCAGAGTCTCAGGCTAGCGATAATTTACTAACTAAATCTGAAATTTTGGTGAGTGTAGATGACAAAGAACAGAAGGGGCTGGACAGATAGCATAGCTGGATGCACTTGCATTTGCAAGTAGCTGACCCTAATATAAACCTCAGCATTCCATAGGGTCCCCCAAACCCACCAGGACTAATTCTTGAGTATATAGACAGAAGTAACCCCTGAGCAACACCAAGTATAGACCAAAGACCAAAAATAAAATTTAAATTAAAAAATAATAAAATTTAAAAAAAGGACAAACCTGGAGGAGACATCTGAGTGGAAATTAGATCAAAAAATTATGTGCAGGATTCTCCCTCCTTGAAATAATTTCTGAGAGTTTGTGAGATGATGAGTAACACCAAACAGTCAGTAGAAAATCCAGCTCAGTAAGTGTTCCTATCCAAGGCAGAATGAAGAAAGTTTGTTAAACCCAGGACTGTAAAGGAAAATACTAGAAAGAAAAATCTAAAGAATTCAAAACGTTGTCATCCTTGGGTCCACAGAGCTGTGGTAAGGATTAAGATTAGCTTTAAGAAGATACAGACAATTGCTAAAAAATATCCTAATATGTGTTGCCCATCAATGTTATAACTTCCTATATTTAAGTTCAGCCTGAGAGATATTTATAATTAATACATTTGCAGGGATCATGAAGATGCTTCGCAATACAGCTTCTCTGCAACACAGCTCTCTGGGTTATCTCTGGTTCCCAGCAGCAAAGTTGAAATATATGTAAAATGCCTAGAATCTAGATCAGCAAAAAGATATCAGCATTAAATGCTTGTCAGGGACAACTTGAAATTAATACCTAATAGTGAGCTGTGGGGGGTAACCTAAAAGTTATATTTATTAGTTCATATTGCATTACTTGAGTCTATAAATAAAAAATCATAATGTGGCTGAATTTGAAGCTATAGTACTAATATCCTAGAGAAATAGATTTAAGACTTTTCTTGAAAATGTACTTGGAGTTTTCAAATTTCCCTCCAGAGCATAAGCATCACTTTATTGCCTGTGGTACAGTTGGTTTAGACTTTTGGACATAAATTGTACATATGTGGCATATAAATTCCAGATGATGCATAAAATAAAGGACCCAAAGAAGAGGGTCTCACAATTGTGACTCACAATAGCAAGGTATTCAGTCGCAATCTAATATTTCTGTAACTTTTCCTAGTAAAACCAACTTCTTCCAAAGCTATTTTCCACCTTGTCATCTTAGAGGTTCAAGGAAAAATAAAATCTCATCTTTCTTTCAAGTCATTAGGGGAATTATTTATTCCAGAAATTAATTATCCTCTTGACCTAAGGAATGAAAGCATTTTGCAAAAGCAACCTACTTACAAGCCCCCCAGGCTTGGAGCATATTTAACTCTTCTGCTTAGTGCCCCGAAGCTCACTTTTAATTATAAGCCTGAAGAAAATATAACTGTCAAAGCTGAATTCAGCATCTCCTCTTAGATTTTCTGTTTGGGGTAATTCCCAGTTGTTTCTTTACTGGCACCACAAGTAGTTGGAAATCTTGTGAAAATTTCTCTTTTGTTTGAATACAACACAGCTAGCTTTTCTCTCCCTGTCATGCATCAAGACCTGTTTCCATAGCAGCTACTTTGGGGAATGAAAATAACTCACATGGCGCTCCTGTACATGAAACCAAAAGAATAAAGCATTCATGTTTGTTTGCACAAGAACAAGGGTAGCTTGGCTACATTTTTTGTAAAGATGGGGAATAAGTAATTTTTCTATAATAAGGTATTAAACTTTTCCACACAGTCTTTGTTAGTGTTGTATTCACACTCACCCTTTTCTACTCCAATATTAAAATTCTTTCACAGTATTAGTTTGCAAAGGAGAGAATTTTAATCAAAATTATTATGTATTCGTATCTGCCTTTTTTTTCTTCCTTATTTCTTTATGTTTGAGGTTACATCTGAGAATATTCAAGGCTTACTTCTGGTTATGTAGTCAGGGATCATTCCTAGCAAAGCTAAGAGGATCATATATGCATACTATGTGGAAAACCAAAGAGTGGGGATCACATAATGTCATGGCTCCATTGGTATCAGGTATAGCATTGGTATTCCTCAAACACCACGGGGCCAAAGCATAGCATTGCCAACCTAAAGAGTGTTGATTTAGGTAAGGTGCTTAGAAGTGGTATGTAGGGAAGGGAAGGGAAGGGAAGGAAAGGGAAGAGAGGGGAAGGGAAGGGAAGGGAAGGGAAGGGAAGGGAAGGGAAGGGAAGGGGAGGCAAGGGAAGGGGAGGGGAGGGAAGGGAAGAAAAGGGGAGGAAAGAGAAGGGAAGGGAACGGGAGGGAACGGGAGGGAAGAGAAGGGGAGGGAAGGGGACGGAAGGGGAGGGGAGGGAAGGGAAGGGAAGGGAAGGGAAGGGAAGGGAAGGGAAGGGAAGGGAAGGGAAGGGAAGGGAAGGAAGGGAAGGAAAGAGGAGGGGAGGGAAGGGAAGGGAAGGAAAGGAAAGAAAGAGGAGGGGAGGGAAGAGGAGGGAAGGGAAGGGAAGGGAAGAGGAGGGGAGGGAAGGGAAGAGAAGGGAAGGGAAGGGAAGGGAAGGGAAGGGAAGGGGAGGGAAGAGAAGGGAAGGGGAGAGAAGGGAAGGGAAGGGGAGGGAAGGGGAGGGAAGAGAAGGGAAGGGGAGAGAAGGGAAGGGAAGGGGAGGGAAGGGAAGGGGAGGGAAGGGAAGGGAAGGGGAGAGAAAGGAAGGGAAGGGAAGGGAAGGGAAGGGAAGGGAAGGGAAGGGGAGAGAAAGGAAGGGAAGGGAAGGGAAGGGAAGGGAAGGGAAGGGAAGGGGAGGGAAGGGAAGGGAAGAGGAGGGAAGGGAAGGGAAGAGGAGGGAAGGGAAGGGAAAGGAAGGGAAGGGAAGGGAAGAGGAGGGAAGGGAAGGGAAGAGGAGGGAAGGGAAGGGAAAGGAAGGGAAGGGGAGGGAAGGGAAGGGGAGGGAAGGGAAGGGAAGGGAAAGGGAGGGAAGGGGAGGGAAGGGAAGGGAATCGAAGGGGAGGAAAGGGAAGGGGAGGGAAGGGGAGGGAAGGGAAGAAAAGGGAAAAGGGAAGAGAAGGGAAAAGGGAAGAGAAGAAAAGGGAAAAGGGAAGAGAAGGGAAAAGGGAAGGGAAGGGAAGGGAAAAGTGAAGGGAAGGGAAGGGAAGGGAAAAGGGAAGCGTAGGGAAAAGGGAAGCGTAGGGAAAAGGGAAGCGAAGGGAAAAGGGAAGCGAAGGGAAAACGGAAGCGAAGGGAAAAGGGAAGCGGAAGGAAAAAGGAAGTGAAGGGAAGGGAAAAGGGAAGCAAAGGGAAAAGGGAAGCGAAGGGAAAAGGGAAGCAAAGGGAAAAGGGAAGCGAAGGGAAAAGGGAAGCAAAAGGAAAAAGGAAGTGAAGGGAAGGGAAAAGGGAAGGGAAGAGAAAAGGGAAGGGAAGGGAAGGGAAAGAGAAGGGTAGAAAAAAGGGAAGGGAAGGGAAAACAAAGGGAAGGGAGGGAAATAAGAGTTATAATTCACGTGCCTTTAATTTATTTTAAACTATTTTTGTGAATGACATGGGCTACTTTTATTATTTTACATGATGCTGCATTACTTATAAAACAGCATTTATTTAATAGACACTCCTTTCTTCATATATTATTTTAAATAATAAAATACTTTTTCATATTTTCTATTCTTTGTAAATCTCCTCTCAATCTTCTACAGTTCTTTCTTCCATAATACACCAGTAGAATTTATGTTGCATTCTAGTATCATATATGGTTTATGAACTAATTGTAAATATATATATTTATATATGTGTGTGTAATGTATATTACCAGTGAAAGTCTAATTCTTTGTTCAATATAAAATTTGACTTTTCCCAGGGCAGCGGAGAAAATATAAGATTTAACAAGCTTGTCTTGCATTCACTGACACCAGTTTGGTTTGATATACTTCACCCCAAAAGACTCCCAATTATAACCAGGAGTGAATCATGAACACCAAGACAGAAGCAAGTACTGAGAATTGTGGGATGTGCTTCCTCTCCAAATCGACTTTTTTCACCAGATTTCTCCACTTCATTTTTTCTCCCTTTTAGTAACTGGTAATTGGTGTTAGAGTTCAAATATTTAATTTTTGAGAAATCTCTATAGTGGTTTTTATAATCGATGCATCAATTAACACTCCCACACACACAGAAAACAGGGGTTTCCTTTCTCTACCTCCTCTCCAGTACTTTCGTTTTGGTTTCCTGTTTTTTTTTTTTTTTTTTTTTTTTTGGACAGCAGTTTTGTTTTATAGTTGTGAGCTGTTTTGAATTGTGTTAACTGAATAAGAAAATATAATGTTTTTCACGTGTAACCTGGCCTTCCGTATATCAACGTTAGAAAATGATTTGTATCCAGCTTTTAGATAGAGTTGTTGTTTTATTATTTTTGAGTTGGTACTGAAAAGTCCCAATAATTTTTTTTTGCATATTTGTGGCATTAAATCCTTGTCTTCAACTTTAATACAAATTTCTTTCTCTATGTAAATGCTTTTAAATATGAATTAAATTTATTTGCTTGTTTGTGCTTTTGTATCCCTTGGATAGTGCTCAACACCTCTGTAAGGGTATGTAAAGGAGTTTATAGAATATATTTTCTTTTACATATTCTATAATTTCTAATCTTATATTCCAGGGTTTATTCCATTCTTATGCATATGGCTTAGTTTCTTTTTCTTTTCTTACATGTGGTTGACTATTTTGATAGTACTATTAAAGAAATTTGCTTGCTCCATTATAATTTCTGGCTTCTCCTAGTACTTGAAATAAGATTCAATAAATTTTTTCTAATTTTAATTGTATTTAGAATTGTCATTTTGGGGCCGGAGAGATAGCATGGAGGTAAGGCGTTTGCCTTTCATGCTGAAAGTCGATGTTTCGAATCCCGGCATCCCATAGGGTCCCCTGAGCCTGCCAGGAGCGATTTCTGAGCATAGAGCCAGAAGTAACCCCTGAGAGCTGCCGGGTGTGACCCCCCAAAAAAACTAACAAACAAAAATTGTCATTTTTATTCCTAAATATTAAAATCTTTTTATTTATATACATTTAAGAAAATATATATATTCTTTAATTTTTTCTTAATTTTTATAAATTATAAATTTAAAATAATAAAATATATTTGTAAAATGTTCTTAATAAAAGTGTGCTGTACTTTTAACTCTTGAAATTAGTATGAACATATTGAACTTTGATACTGTCAACTTAATTTTGGTTTTTAAAGTAAAATATTCAGTGATGTTTACATAGAAATCAAGTATTTCAAAATTTTATGTAAGGTAAAAATTTTCCCATAATTATGTTCTTCTGTATCTTTTGTCTTTGGTAGAAAATTTAGTTGAATATTTTTATCTTTATTTTTTCTTTGTAGTTGAATATTTTGGTCTAGTCTTTTCTGATCTTGCAAAATTCACTTCATTTATTATAATTTTTCTTATATTTCCTGGTGTGTCTAAGTAGGGATTAATAGTATGTGTAAAATAAGAATATTACTTTTTGTTTTCTAAATTAGATATTTATTTCATTAATTGAATCAATTGCATTAATTAATTAAAATTAATTAAAATTGCATTAATTGCAAATAACTATGAACAACATGAATTTAAAATTTTTTGAATTCTATAAAATCACAATATATTTTATAAGAGTAATTATATTTGAGTGATTAATACATTTTAATTGAATCACCATAAGATACACAGTTCAAAGTTGTTCATAATTGTTTTTTGGTCAAAGTATCCCAATACCTATATCTTAATCAGTGCACAGTACCTACACCAATGTCCTCAGTTTACCTCCTGACCCACCTACCACATTCTTCTATGGCAAGTATTTGTCTCTCCATTTATTCTTTTAGGCACTATGGTTTAGAATATTTTTACTGTAGGGATACCATACATATCACTTAACCTCCTTTCAGCTCTAAGTTCTCCAGTGTGATGGTTTCTATCATTGTCATAATGTTCCCTTCTCTGCCCTAACAGCAAGCTTCCTACCATAGACTAGACCTTCTGGCCATCCTCTATTGTCTTTGGTCTTTAATATGAGTATAGTTGTCTATCCCTTTCCCGATGACTCATTTCACTCAATATTCTATATCCATGATTAGCTATTTATTACTTTTCTGTGAATAGCTACATAGTATTCCATTTTGTAGATGTACCATTGATTATTTATCCACTTATTTGTTCTGTGAACATTTGTATTGTTTACCAACTCTGGCTACTATGAATGGTGCTGCAACGAGCGTAGCAGTCCAGATATCATTTCTACATTGTATTTTTGAGCCTTTAAGAATATATTCCCAGGAACTGTATAACTGGGTTATATGGGAGGTCAACTTCTAGTTTTTTGAGGAATGGCCATATGGCGAGATTTGTCTACATTCTCACTGCATCCATGCAGGCACTGGTTGTCCTTGTTGCCTTTGATGTGTGTCAGTCTCTGTGGTGTGAGACAATGCTGAACAGTTGCTTTGATTTACATCTTTCTGATGACTAATGATGTAGGACATTTTTGCATGTGTCTTTTGGTCATCTTTATTTCTTTGGGGAAATTTCTGTTCACTATTGGGTTAGATTTTTTTTCTTGTTAAGTTTTACTAGGGCCTTATAGATATCTTGGATAGTAAGCCCTTGTTAATACCCTTATGAGTATTGGCTGAATAAGTCCTTCCAATCCATGGGCAGTATTTGTATCCTGGTCACTGTTTCCTTCGAGAGGCAAAATTTTCTTAGTTTAATGTAGTTTTTTTTTTTTTTTTTACTTTGCTTCCCCTTATTCATTTGTGTTTCATTTGAAAATGCCTTTAGTTCCAGTGTCATAGAGAGTTCTCCCTGCTTTCCTCTAAGTATCATAAGTTAATTCTTACTTAGATCTAAACAGAAATTATTTACTTTTATATAAGAATGGTGTTTTTAGGTTCATTTTAGATATATTTATCAGTATAAAAATCTTTCTACAATTTCTAGTGGCTCAGATTTGCTTTGTGTGTAAGTATTAAATTTATTAAATTGTATTTTAAATTTGACTGTGATGATGTCAATATGAAGATTAGCTTCAACTGCTCTATGAATGACTGTAAAATATGAGAAGTGGTGCCAGGTCAAGAAAAAACTTATTGGCTACAAAAAAACCCAACAACAACAAAGAACAAGTTGAATGATGGTTGATTCATATGTTCAAAGCAAGTAGCTTGTCTTCAATGTCATAAGATGCATCTTTATAGGCAAAAAGATCATGAAAGCATTTTTTTTAGAATGGCTATCAGCAACAAAATGGTGGTTAGTTACTTGATCAATAAATTTAATCAGGGACATATTTCAAGGTACATTTCTGATATAACTTCAAATAAAGCTTAATTTTTATGATGAAAATTTTCATTCTCTTGGACCAGAAGATAATACAGAGGTTCCTCAAGCACAGAGCAAACTTTAATAGTGGCTGAGTCTGGCACACATACATACAAATTTTACCATCTATATTTTAGAAAAGTTTAATCAGATATTCTGAATATTTTAACACCCTCTAATCTAGTAGCTTTTCATGTGCAAATATAGAATTCAATTCTTAATTTCTTTGAACTAACTTTCATCTTTCAAACACTAAGTATTTTAACTTTAGCACTTTAAGTTTCATTATTTGATTTTCAAGTAAACAGTGAACATATTTCACTCACTGAATAAGCCATCTATGGTTATATTAAACTTTCATGCCTACTGAAATTTTATTTGCTAGTATTTTACTTACAACGAATTAAACTACTTAAAAGATTCTATTTGTAAAACATATGCAAGTTTTTTTTATAAGTTGTCATCAAAAAAAGCTTCATTCTAATAATGTGTATAGCTAAAATTTTCATATCTTGGTACTTTTCAAACTTTTTTAGACTATTTTGTATACTTGGAATGTTTTGATCCTAAACATTTGCTATGTAGCGATCATTGTGGTTGATTCTTTTATACTGTTTTATTATCTTGTATTTGTATTATCTTGTATTTTATTTGTATCATCTATTTTATTATTGCTATCATAGAACGTGAGAAGCTAAGATAAAAGCTTTATTATTTTGCATTTATCCAAAATATCCAACCACATTCCATGAGTTTTGTAGCTTATTGTCACTCTTAAAGAGCCCAATTCCTTTTCAGTTTTAGATCCTTTTGACTTTTTTTTTTTGCTAAAGAATATCTTTAGCACTTTTATTTTATTTAGCACTTTTATTTTATGGTGTCTATTGGAATTTGTTTATCAATATTTTTGTTATATAAAATGTTTACCTTTGTATAAAAGAATTTCCCACCAAATGATTCTATTTTAATCTTCTTTAGAAATTTTTTCTGCTATTTTTTGCTATTTATTGTTTCTGATAAGAAGCATTGTTATGGGACCAGAGATATATACAGCAGTTAATGAACTTACTTTGTATATGGCCTATCCAGAGTAATATCCCCAGGATTCTATATAGTCTCCCTAGCACTTACCAGGAGTGATTTTTGAATGCAGATCCAGGAATAACCCCTGAGCATAGCTAGATGTGGTTAATTCCTTAGGTCTCCCCAAAATAAGCACTGTTACCGAATAATTTTTCCATATGGAATATGTATTTTTTTCTTCCAAAATGCTATAATTATTACTATCACTATCAGCATATTTAGAGTGATATTTTTGAACTATTTTGTGATTCATTTTAATTATATCTCACACTATAGCAGGGTGATCAAAATACATTGTACTCTGGTGTGGATTTAACATTAACTGTAATCAATTTTATTTGAAATCAAACTTACAAGAGATCAAGAAAGTACTGCAGGTAGAGTGCTTGTCTTGTATATGATTGACTTGGGTTCAATCACCTGTAGCCCATTTTATCTCCAGAGACCAGCAGGAGTGATCCCTGAATGCAGAGCCAGTAGTGAGCCCTGAAACTGAAGTGTGACCCAAAAATAAGAAAATATTTTAAAATGTTAATTTTTGTATAATATCTTTATTTAAGCACCATGATTACAGACATGTTTGTAGTTGAGTTTTAGTCATAAAAAAGAAACACTCCTTTCACCAGTGCAGCCTTCCCACCACCAAAGCCCTTCATCTCCCTCCTTTCACCCCCTGTATTTGAGATAGGCATTCTACTTCTCTCACTCACTACCATTGTCATGATAATTGTTGGTGTAGTTATTTCTCTAAATGCCACGAGTTGTGATAAGCTTCATACTGTGGACTAGTCCGTCCAGGCCTCATCTCTTGTCTCTGGGTATTATTAAATAATGTCTTTTATTATTCTTAAAATAAAAACAAATAAAGTATAAATAAATACAAATACTAAAAAATTTAATAAAAGCTTACAAGAATAAGGGACAAAAGTGACAGTGCAGTGGATAATGTACTTGCATTGTATGTAGATGATGTGGGAATAATCCTTGGCACCCCATATGGTCCATTAAAAAAATTGTAGTTAAATTGAAAACACAGAAAAGAAAACACAAATACCAACTTAGATGTAAAAGTAAATTCATCACCATACTAAAAATTGTCCTAAGTTTTTATTATAATACATAATAAAATTTACTACTAAACACAATGCTAACTACTTAAAATCTAGAGGGCGCCAATCCTAAATTCACACTATTATATTACAGACCTTCTGAGCAAGATAAAAGGAAAATCTATTTCCTTATCTTTTCCAGCTTTTAGATGCTGCCTAAATATCCTTATATTTTTGCTTCTATCTTCTAATTTGCTTCTATTTTCATACTATTTTCTTCTTCAGCGTCTATCATTACATCACCTGCTTTACACCCACTTGTCTTCTGCTTTTATTTAGGGGGGGGCGGTTATAATTTTACAGCTTGGCTAATATGTATAATCTCCCCAATGTTACGAATTTAATAAAATTTGTAAGATAATTTTACACAAGACATTTTATAAAGAATAAGTTAAAATATTTCTAATCAAAATGAAAATTTTATATAATATGTATATTAATTAGAAACAACGAGCATACAAGACTTTCTTCTAATCATCTGGATTATCTTTAACTCATGACTTGGAACACATTATCTTTGAACAAATTATACTGTTGCTATGTGTATTCCGTAATTCTTTTTTTTTTAATTTATTTAAACATCTTAATTACATACATGATTGTGTTTGGGTTTCAGTCATGTAAAGAACACCACCAATCACCAGTGCAACATTCCCATCACCAATGTCCCAAGTCTCCCTTCACCCCATCCGACCCCCGCCTGTACTCTAGACAGGCTCTCCATTTTCCTCATACATTCTCATTATTAGGACAGTTCAAAATGTAGTTATTTCCCTAACTAAACTCATCACTCTTTGTGGTGAGATTCCTGAGGTGAGCTGGAACTTCCAGCTCTTTTCTCTTTTGTGTCTGAAAATTATTAATGCAAGAATGTCTTTCATTTTTCTTAAAACCCATAGATGAGTGAGACAATTCTGTGTTATTCTCTCTCTCTCTGACTTATTTCACTCAACATAATAGATTCCGTGTACATCCATGTATAGGAAAATTTCATGACTTCATCTCTCCTGACAGCTGCATAATATTCCATTGTGTATATGTACCACAGTTTCTTTAGCCATTCGTCTGTTGAAGGGCATCTTGGTTGTTTCCAGAGTCTTGCTATGGTAAATAGTGCTGCAATGAATATAGGTGTAAGGAAGGGGTTTTTGTATTGTATTTTTGTGTTCCTAGGGTATATTTCTAGGAGTGGTATAGCTGGATCGTATGGGAGCTCGATTTCCAGTTTTTGGAGGAATCTCCATATCGCTTTCCATAAAGGTTGAACTAGATGGCATTCCCACCAGCAGTGGATAAGAGTTCCTTTCTCTCCACATCCCCGCCAACACTGTTTATTCTCATTCTTTGTGATGTGTGCCATTCTCTGGGGTGTGAGGTGGTATCTCATCGTTGTTTTGATTTGCAACTCCCTGATGATTAGTGATGTGGAAAAATTTTTCATGTGTCTTTTGGCCATGTGTATTTCTTCTTTGTCAAAGTGTCTGTTCATTTCTTCTCCCCATTTTTTGATGGGGTTAGATGTTTTTTTCTTGTAAAGTTCTGTCAGTGACTTGTATATTTTGGAAATTAGCCCCTTATCTGATGGGTATTGGGTGAATAGTTTCTCCCACTCAGTGGGTGGCTCTTGTATCCTGGGCACTATTTCCTTTGAGGTGCAGAAGCTTCTCAGCTTAATATATTCCCATCTGTTAATCTCTGCTTTCACTTGCTTGGAGAGTGCAGTTTCTTCCTTGAAGATGCCTGTAATGTCCTGGAGTGTTTTGCCTATGTGCTGTTCTATATATCTTATGGTTTGGGGGCTGATATCAAGGTCTTTAATCCATTTGGATTTTACCTTCGTACATGATGTTAGCTGGGGGTCTAAGTTCAATTTTTTGCAAGTGGCTATCCAATTGTGCCAATACCACTTGTTGAAGAGGCTTTCCCTTCTCCATTTAGGATTTCCTGCTCCTTTATCAAAAATTAGGTGGTTGTATGTCTGGGGAACATTTTCTGGGTATTCAAGCCTATTCCACTGATATGAGGACCTACCCTTATTCCAATACCATGCTGTTTTGATAACTGTTGCTTTGTAGTACAGTTTAAAGTTGGGAAAGTAATTCCTCCCATATTCTTTTTCCCAATGATTGCTTTAGCTATTCGAGGGTGTTTATTGTTCCAAATGAATTTCAAAAGTGTCTGATCCACTTCTTTGAAGAATGTCATGGATATCTTTAGAGGGATGGCATTAAATCTGTATAATGCCTTGGGGAGTATTGCCATTTTGATGATGTTAATCCTGCCAATCCATGAGCAGGGTATGCGTTTCCATTTCCATGTGTCCTCTCTTATTTCTTGGAGCAGAGTTTTATAGTTTTCTTTGTATAGGTCCTTCACATATTTAGTCAAGTTGATTCCAAGATATTTGAGTTTGTGTGGCACTATTGTGAATGGGGTTGTTTTCTTAATGTCCATTTCATCCTTATTACTATTGGTTTATAGAAAGGCCATTGATTTTTGTGTGTTAATTTTGTAGCCTGCCACCTTGCTATATGAGTCTATTGTTTCTAGAAGCTTTTTGATAGTCTCTTTAGGGTTTTCTAAGTAGAGTATCATGTCATCTGCAAACAGTGAGAGCTTGACTTCTTCCTTTCCTATCTGGATTTCCTTGATATCCTTTTCTTGCCTAATCACTATAGCAAGTACTTCCAGTGCTATGTTGAATAGGAGTGGTGAGAGAGGACAGCCTTGTCTTGTGCCAGAATTTAGAGGGAAGGCTTTCAGTTTTTCTCCATTGAGGATAATGTTTGCCACTGGCTTGTGGTAGATGGCCTTCACTATATTGAGAAAGGTTCCCTCCATTCCCATCTTGCTGAGAGTTTTGATCAAGAATGGGTGTTGGACCTTATCAAATGCTTTCTCTGCATCTATTCATATGATCATGTGGTTTTTATTTTTCTTGTTATTGATGTTGTGTATTATGTTGATAGATTTACAGATGTGAAACCAGCCTTGCATTCCTGGGATGAAACCTACTTGATCGTAGTGGATGATCTTCTTAACGAGGCATTGAATCCTAATTGCCAGGATTTTTTGAGGATCTTTGCATTTGCATTCATCAGTGATATTGGTCTGTAATTTTCTTTTTTGGTAGCATCTCTGTCTGATTTAGGTATCAAGGTGATGTTGGCTTCATAAAAGCTATTTGGAAGTGTTTCTGTTTGTTCAATTTCATGAAAGAGTCTTGCCAAGATTGGCAGTAGTTCCTCTTGGAAAGTTTGATAGAATTCATTAGTGAATCCATCTGGACCTGGGCTTTTGTTTTTCGGCAGACATTTGATTACTGTTTTAATTTCATCAATGGTGATGGGGGTGTTAAGATATGCTACATCCTCTTCCTTCAACCGTGGAAGATTATAAGAGTCCAAGAATTTATCCATTTCTTCCAGGTTCTCATTTTTATTGACGTAGAGTTTTTCAAAGTAGTTTCTGATTACCCTTTGAATCTCTGTCATATCAGTAGTGATCTCTCCTTTTTCATTCCTGATACGAGTTATCAAGTTTCTCTCTCTCTCTCTTTCTTTGTTAGGTTTGCCAGTGGTCTATCAAACTTGTTTATTTTTTCAAAGAACCAACTTCTGCTTTCGTTGATCTTTCGGATTGTTTTTTGAGTTTCCACTTCGTTGATTTCTGCTCTCAGCTTTGTTACTTCCTTCTGTCTTCCTATTCTTGGGTCCTTTTGTTGAGCATTTTCTAGTTCTATTAGCTGTGTCATTAAGCTACTCAGGTAAGCTCCTTCTTCCTTCCTGATGTGTGCTTGCAAAGCTATAAATTTTCCTCTCAGTACTGCTTTAGCTGTGTCCCATAAGTTCTGATAGTTTGTGTCTTTATTGTCATTTGTTTCCAGGAACCTTTTTATTTCCTCCTTGATTTCATCTCGGACCCACTGGTTATTGAGCATGAGGCTGTTTAACTTCCAGGTGTTAAAGTGTTTCTTCTGAGTCCCTTTGGAGTTCACAAATAATTTCAGAGCCTTGTGGTCAGCGAAGGTAGTCTGCAAAATTTCTATCCTCTTGATCTTATGGAGGTATGTTTTATGTGCCAGCATGTATTCTATCCTGGAGAATGTCCCATGTACATTGGAGAAGAATATGTATCCAGGTTTCTGGGGATGGAGTGTCCTATATATATCCACTAGGCCTCTTTCTTCCATTTCTCTCCTCAGGTCTAGTGTATTTTTGTTGGGTTTCAGTCTGGTTGACCTATCCAGTGTTGACAAAGCCGTGTTAAGGTCCCCCACAATTATTGTGTTGTTGTTGATATTATTTTTCAGATTTGTCAACAGTTGTATTAAATATTTTGCTGGCCCCTCATTCGGTGCATATATGTTTAGGAGAGTGAATTCTTCCTGCTCTACGTACCCCTTGATTAATATAAAATGTCCATCTTTGTCCCTTACAACCTTCCTGAGTATAAAGTTTGCATTATCTGATATTAGTATGGCCACTCCAGCTTTTTTATGGGTGTTGTTTGCTTGGATAATTTTTCTGCAGCCTTTTATTTTGAGTCTATGTTTGTTCTGACTATTCAGGTGTGTTTTTTGTAGGCAGCAGAAGGTTGGATTGAGTTTTTTGATCCATTTAGCCACTCTGTGTCTCTTAACTGGTGCATTTAGTCCATTGACGTTGAGAGAAAGAATTGTCCTGGGATTTAACGCCATCTTTATTTCAAAATTTGGTGTTTTTTGGGTAGTCTTGTCTTAGATTAGGTCTTTCAGTTTTTCTCTTAAGACTGGTTTTGTGTCTGTGAAGTTTCTGAGCTGTTTTTTGTCTGTGAAGCCATGTATTCTTCCGTCAAACGGGAAAGTGAGTTTTGCTGGGTATAGTATTCTGGGTGAAGCATTCATTTCATTCAGTCTTGTCACAATATCCCACCACTGTTTTCTGGCATTGAGTGTTTCTGGTGACAGGTCTGCTGTAAATCTCAGGGAAGCTTGCTTGAACGTGATTTCCCCTTTTGATCTTGCTGTTTTCAGAATTCTGTCTCTATCTGTGGGATTTGTCATTGTGATTAGGATGTGACTTGGGGTGGTTTTTCTGGGGTCTCTTTTGGTTGGTACTCTTTGGGCATGCAGGATTTGATCACATATATTCTTTAGCTCTGGAAGTTTCTCTTTAATGATGTTCTTGACCGTTGATTCTTCCTGGAAATTTTCTTCCTGGGTCTCTGGGACTCCAATGATTCTTAAGTTGTTTCTGTTGATCTTATCATAGACTTCTATTTTCATCTGTTCCCATTCTTTGACTAATTTTTCCATTGTCTGTTCATTTGCTTTAAGTTTTTTGTCCAATCTCTCCTGCTGTATGGAATTGTTATGTATCTCATCTTCCACAGCACCAAGTCTATTCTCAGCTTCTGATACCCTGTCCCAGAGCTTATCCATTTTGTCATTCACTTCGTTTACTGACTTTTTCAGTCCTGTTAGTTGACATGTTATTTCAGTTTGGAGTTTTGTGATTTCTGTCTTCATATTTTCTTGGTTCTTATTAGTGTTCTCTTCAACTCGATCCATGGGTTCTTGGAGTCCATTGAGCATCTTCCATATTGCTAGTCTAAAGTCCTTATCTGAGAGGTTGATTAGTTGGTTGGTCATTATCTGGTCCTCAGAATTGTCATCTTCATTCTCTATGTCTGATGCTGGCCTGCGTTGTTTCCCCATTGTCACACTTGTATTGTGGGTTTTTCTACATGTTGTGGTGGTATTCATTGTCTATATGATTCAGGCAGCACACTCCTCTGGCTCCTCCCTTTCTGGATGGGCTGACTTGCCTCTAAGGGAGGAGAGTCCTCCATGGATGAAGCCTCACACTGGGTCAAATCTTAGGCCTGAGCATGCAACAGAGAAGACAGTCCGGAGAGAAATGTTTGCTTCTGTGATATAGTGCCGTTCTTAGTGTGATTTTTCCTTCTTGTTGCAATGGAGTTCTTTTCTTAGAAAGAGTGCACGGCCGCGTAGTGAAGCGGAGCGGCCGTCCTCCGCTGGAGCCTCTTTTTGCCCCACTCGCAAGAGTTTTACGCCAGAGGACAGTAGACAGACATAGACAGGTCACACTCACAGTTTTTCACAGTTGGGCCCCACTGGGCCGGTGTACTTTCGCGGATTTTCCCCGCCTGGTGTCACACACAGGGAGCCGGCTTTTGCAAAGCTTAGCTGGTTTTCATGCTCTGTATGTATTCTGTAATTCTAAGGGTACTTTTATATCTTTATCATTCATTAGTTCCTGAATATACATTGATAGCTATTTTTGAGACTACATTATTCCTATAAAAATCAATTTTATTAAAAGATACATTAAATATTATCTCCACTAACTATATATACATAATGTTATATATGATATATTAAAATTAATTAATATTAATATCTTTAAGGATGCAGTCCTTGATTATTAGGTACTTTAGTTATTTTATAACATTCCACTTAATCTGTTTTGTGGAATAGCTGTGTTGTATTTTTCTTAGTAAGATAGAAAGCATTATAGATTAAGCAGAACACTGTAAAGATTTTAAACTAAAAATATCAGTTTTTTTCAGGTCTACATTTATATTTTTTTATCTTTGCATTAGTATGACCAAATACTAAATTCTGGAAATCAGCTGTATATGAGTTCAACCTTGCCTTATTTCCTGAGCACTGCAATCCTATTCCAGCTTCATTGCTAACAAACCAAACCTTGCAGTCATTCTCTTGTATATTTGGATTCATTAATAGAAAGAAGATTATATTTTCTCTCAGTTGTCTTTATTCTGAAAATTTTACAGCCCTTGTTTAATTGTTAAAAGCCAGATTCAAATTTTCCATGTGAATTAAACCCTCTAGAGTTCATTTACAACTGAACCAGTAACACACACATACACACACACACACACATACACACACACACACACACACTAAAAATAATAAGTCAATAGTTTTCTCTATTAGTCTGAAAGACAGTGTTTTTATCATAAGTCACAATGAAATGTGAAACCTTTTCCAGTTGGTTACATGTGACCAAGAAAACTCATCTTGCTCAGCCATGCCAGTGCTGACTCAGGGCTTACCACAGCTAGCATGTATCAATGCACATGGACAATGTGATTTAGATCAACTATAACCATTAAATGCCTTTGAAAGTGATGACAGGGAGCCATTTCAGAGGTCACTGCAATTCATTCCCTGACGAGCTTACGAAGCAAAATGTAATGTCTTTCAGTTCTTGAAACAATTAAACTGGGCTTCTTATTGTCACGTAGTTAGAACTAAATATTTGATATTATTTATTTCAATAGCCCATTGGATTATGCTATAAAATTAGAGATCAGAGGAACAGCATATTAAAAAATACATTTGCATATCCTCTAAAAGATCATCTAACTTTCTTATAACTGGTTGCACACATTCTGTTGGAAGAAGCTCAGTCGCAGGTAGTGTGAAGCAAACCTTGTTAGTTTAATTGGAAAAACGATTTGCATGAAGGAAAAACACAGGTTACCATGGAAAATGAACAACAACAAACATTCCCTGTTGCATTTTTTTAAAAGCAGAGAAAAGAATCCTTTATTTGATTATAATTAATTAATATATCAAATAAGAGAATTGTTATTAGATTTCAGGCTTTAAGACTAGTTGCATATCTTTTATCCTTTGCATGGTCTTAAATTCCCATTCTCGATTGCTTCTATTGCTTAATGTATAAAAAAGTTATAAGAACCCAGCAAGAGTAGAATATGAAGCTTAAATGGCCTATAAGATTAAGAACTAAAAATTAAGAGATTTGGAGTCAGAGAGATAGCACAGCAGTAGGGCATTTGCCTTGCAAGGATCAATCGTAGAGGGAACCTGTTTGATTCCCATGTAGTCCCCACGTCTGCCAGGGGCGATTTCTGAGTGCAGAGCCAGGAGTAACATCTGAATGCCACTGGGTATGGTCCAAAAACCAATCAGTCAATTAATTAAGTTTAAAAAAAATTAGAAGTTTTACAGGGCCGGAGAGGTGGCGCTAAATGTAAGATGTCTGCCTTGCAAGCGTTAGCCAAGGAAGGACCGTGGTTCGATCCCCTGGCGTCCCATATGATCCCCCCAAGCCAGGGGCAATTTCTGAGCTCTTAGCCAGGAGTAACCCCTGAGCATCAAATGGGTGTGGTCCGAAAAACCAAAAAAAAAAAAAAGAAAGAAAGAAAATTAGAAGATCTAACTTGAGCATACAAATATATTATTTCTTTAGAAAAATTGAGAACCTCAGAAAACCCAATATTTTCTTTTCACTGTAAAATTATACCAAAACTGATGACCTTGTTTGACACTACAGCATATAAACCATATTATGCCAGTATAGCAAGAACAGACTAACTTTACTATTTATTCACTTGACCAACAAATATATGCTTATGTGGCACCCACAATGGTTATTTATAGTTGGTGATTCAAATTAATTAAAACCTTACCAAATTGCATATAGTTTAAAATATATAGCAATGTACTAAATATTCCTATAAAACTTTTAAAATCTCTTAGCCAAACGACCATGATGAAATTATTTCCTATGAAGTCACCAATTCCATCCCCTTTTTCTTCTTAAATTAACAAAATATAAGCATCATACTTGTGAGGGAGCAACATATCTGTTTCTTTGTTTGCTTGTTTCTTAATCAAACAGTGGTGCTCAGGGTTTATTCTCACTTCTTTGCTTGGATGTCATTCCTAGTGTACTCAGTTGGACTAAGCAGTAATAATAATTAAACTATGTATGACTAAGGTCTTTTAGCTATTTCCAGACAGCTCTGAAAAAAATAGTAAAAACCTTAAAAACTGATGGGTTTTTTTGATTGTTTGGTTGGTTTTTTGTTTGTTTTTTGTATTTTTTTGTTTGTTTTGGGGCCATACCCAATGATGCTTAGGTGTTACTCTGGGTTCTGTGCTCAGAAATCACTCCTGGCTTGAGGAACCATATAGGATGCCAGGGGATTGAACTGTGGTCAGACCTAGGTTAGTAGATGCAAGACAAATACCCTACAGCAGGGGTCTCAAACTCAATTTACCTGGGGGGGCCGCAGGAGGCAAAGTCAGGGTGAGGCAGAGCCACATAAGGATTTCACAAAAAAAAAGTCCTCAAACATCATCATTAATAGTTTTAATTATTTCTTCTGAACATGAATAGAACATTGAGTGAAGATCGTGAACAGTTCTTCTGAACATGGTATCTTTTGCCTATTCCTTGCTGCCAGAGACTTCTCACAAATCTGAACCACATCTGGCTTTAGAGAGGAAGCAGTTGAGACCCTCAGTATGGCTTGAAGATGATCATCATTAAGTCTAGACCTGTACTTTGACTTATTGAAGTTCAATGTGGAGAATAAATTTTCACACAAATATGTGCTCCCAAAAAGGCACATGGTGCGCTTGAACATTTGGGAAAGCTCAGGGAAGCTGGGGGGCAATTCTCTTAAAAATTGCCCATGCATGTCTGCTTTTCCACTAATCTCTCTGAACTTGGCTTTGAGATCAGAGTTGCATTGCAGGTCAATGAGCTCCATTTGAAGCACAGAAGGGGCATCTTGCACATCAAAGGAAAAGGGGTCCACAAAAATTTGGAAAGTGGCTCTGTGCTTTTAGAAGTCTGCAAATCTGTGATCAAATTCCTTCTCTAGCTTGAAAATAGCATCAACATATTTCTCACAACTGAATAATATGCCTGCATCCAAAAGTTCCTTGCATGCTGGGAAATGGCAAAGGTTTGTCTGAGAGAGCTGGGATTTCCATAACACAAGATTTGTGGAGAATGCTCTCATGTTGTCATAGGCAGCACTGATAAGTTGCCCCGGGCCTTGTAACATCTTGTTTAGTACATTCAGCTTATGTGTGATGTCAACAAGAAAAGCTAAGTCCATGAGCCATTTGTGATCACTCAACTCAGAAACAGCATTCCCATCCTTCTCCATGAAGGCTTTCACTTATTTTCTTAACTCAAAAAAATATTTTTGGGACATTTCTCCTGCTGAGCCAATGTACCTCAGTGAAATAGAGCACATCTCCATATTCTGACTCCATTTCCTCTAAAAAACATGAAACCTCCTTGCTTTAAGCCCTTGGATCTGATTTTGTTGATGCATTTCACAACAACAGACATCACATTGTCACACGGCAGGCATTTACTGCAAAGAGCCTGCTGATGGATAATGCAGTGAAGAGCAATGACCTTCTCTACACCCTCCTTTTCAAGTTTTATTTCAACAAATGCCACCAGTCCATTTTTCCTCCCTGTCATCAATGGCGCTCCATCAGTTATTAGTCCAACAAACCTCTTCCATGGCAAACCTGCATTCTCAATGGCATTACACAGATGCCAAAATATCTCATGAGCGTTGGCCTGGCCATGCATTGCAATTATTGTTAGCAGCCTCCTCTGTCAATTCAAAATTGCAATCCATACCACGTACATAAATAGTGAGCTGTGCAGTGTCTGGTATATCTGTGCCCTTGTCAAGAGCAACTGAGTTTGTATCAAAACATTTGGCTTTCTCACACAGTTGATGATGTCACTTGACATATCAGAAATATGCTCTGCCACAGTGTTGGCAGAAAGGCTCATTTTGCTAAACTGACCTTTCTTTTCCAGACAGATAATACTTGCAGCCTGTAACATGCATTTTTTAACAAATTCTCCTTCTGTGAATGGTTTTCCTGCCTTAGCAATCATCTCACTAACCATGTAACTATCTTCGACTGATGCAACATTCTCTTTGGTTGCTTTCTTGAAGAAATCTTGTTGTCTCATTAGACATGCTTTAAGACTGGCAATCCGCTTGGCTCTCTCATTTCCTTGATATTTTGCACATTCCTCAGCATGTTTATTTGAATAGTGGCATTTCAAGTTGTATTCCTTGGGCACTGCAACTTTCTCTGAGCAAATAAGACATGTGGGGATGCATGCCCCTGTGCTCAACAAAGAAATACTGCATCTCCCACTTTTCCTGAAATTGTCTGTGCTTGTCATCAATCTTTCTCTTCACTGCAGGCTTTGATGAAGTCATGATGAAGGTATGACAAAATCTAATTCTGTAATAAACTTCTCTACCTTCTCTCCCTTAGGCCTCCAATAATGCAAGGGGCAGCAGGCAGGAGCAGCAGAAATGACGTCTGTGCTAGGCGCAAAGTATTCCCAATTATTTGCTTACCAAATATTCACAATAAAAAATCGCATTAGTAAGAAAAAAATCACATTAAACATTTGTGTACTCCAAATGAAACTGCTCGGGATATGTGAATGTTTAATGCGATTTTTCTTACTAATGCAAGTTTTATTTTGATTATTTGGTAAGTGAATAATCGTGAATACTGTGATATTTGAAGGCTGGCAGAGGGCCACAAAATGTTGTATGGAGGGCTGCAAATGGCCTGCGGCCCCAGAGTTTGAGACCCCTGCCCTACAGCTTGTGCCACTGCTCTGGTCCCCCAAAAAACTGATGTTATTACATGATCAACAGCTGTAAAAAAATTTGCATTGCTTTTGTTGGTATTTTTTTTTTGGTGGGAGCACACCCTGTGACTCTCAGGGGTTACTCCTGCCTATGAGCTCAGAAATCGTTCCTGGTTTGGGGGACCATATGGGACACTGGGGGATCTAACCCTGGTCAGTCCTATGCTAGCACTTGCAAAGCAGATGCTCTAGCACCACCTCTCCAACCCATTTGCATTGATTTTGAATTTAACATGCAATATATATTAAATTTAAGTTTGAAAATTTTTGCCGGCTCTGTATTTTTTTATAATATTTTTATATAAGAACCATGATTACAAGCATATTTGTTAGGTTTCAGTCATAAAATGTACAGTTCCTTTACCAGTGCAGACTTGTTCTGGAGATAAGCATTCTATTTTTCTCACTCAATACCATTGTCATGATAGTTATTAGTGCATTTGTTTCTCTAACTGCACTCACCATTCCTTCATATTGTGGGCTGGTCCTAACAGCCCTAGTCTCTATTGTCTTTGGGTATCATTACCATACTGTCTTTTAATTTTCTTAAATCCTATAGATGAGTTAACTATTATATATCTATTTTTCTTCCTCTGATTTATTTCATTCAGCATAAGAGTTTCCATGTACAACCATGTTTAGGAAAATTTTATGGCTTCCTTTTTTTCTGTTAACTTCAGAGTAATTCATTATGAATATGTACCAGTTTCTTTAGCCACTCATTTGTTGTTGGGCATCTGGGTTTTTTCCAGATTCTGGATATTACAAATAGCATTGCAATGATTATAGGCATGCAGAAAATATTTTTATGTGTGTTTTTATGTTCTTAGAATATATTCTTAAGAGTGGTATTTCAGGATCATATGGAAGCTCAATTTCAAGTTTTATGAGGCATCTCCATATTGTTTTCCATACAGACTGACGTAGATTGCATTCCCACCAGCAGTAAATGAGAGTTCCTTTCTCTCAACATCCCTGACAGCACTGTTTGCTCTGGTTCTTTGTGTTGTACTCCAGTCTCTGTGTATGAGATGGTGCTTCATTGTTGTTTTGATTTGCATTTTCTTGATGATTAGTGATGTGGAGCAATTTTTCTTGTGCCTTCTGTCCATATGTATTTCTTCTTTGAGAAAATGTCTGTTCTTTTCTTCTCCCAGTCCCTGGGTGGCCTTTGTATCCTTGTCACTACTTCTTTTGAGGTGCAGAATCTCCTCCATTTAATGTAGTTCTATATGTTTATCTCTGTTAGATGGAGGTCCAAGTTCACTTTTATGCATATGGCTGACCAATTGTCCCAACACCACTTGTTTAAGAAGCTTTCCTTGCTCCACTTTGAGTTTCTTTTATCAAAGATTAAATGATTGTATTTCTGGGGAACATTCTTTGAATTTTAAAGAAAGAGTCACTTCAATTTAGAGAAATAGGGAATTTATGTAATATTTGATATGATTCAAAACCAAACTATTACAAGCATTTAAGAAACTATCACTTATCAAGATACATTATAACATTAAACTAGATAATCTGCAGCAATTTAATGATTAAATTTTCTCTTTTCCATTTATATGTTTGTGTGAGTTAGATTTTCTTGAAGCATAGGAAAATTAATAATTTTGTAAGTAGAAGCAATATGCGTATTGCTGTCCTTTTTTTGCCCCACCCCCGTGTATTGCTGTCTTAAATTAACTAAAATGTTAAAGAAATATCCAAATATTTAGAGATGTCATTTAAAATTTAATAAAATAAAATAATTTATTTTCATTAGTGTAAATCATATTTTAAAATAAGAACTGTTTACTATTTTGAGTGTTTATAATTGTTATTTTATACAGCACAAATATTTTGAGCTTTTTTTTAGTTTTTAATATAGTATAGATCAATTGTTATGTAAACAATATCAGAAGTTGTAATCTTTAATGAATTTTCAGAGCCTCAAATAAAAATTTTAGAACCATTGTTTTAAAATTGCTCTAAGAATGTTAATTAAAAACTGAATTTTTAAATAGCATGCTGAGATATTTCTTTGTACTAAACATACTTTTTTTCTTTTACTAACCATTCCCCATTACATTTGATATTTTTTGTATTAATCTACCTTTAATCAAAGTTTTAATCAAGTTTTTCCAAATCTGATTCACATACTTGCAATCCAAATTGTCTGGCCAATTGTAGATATTATTGATTGATTTGTTTCTATTGTTTCTATGTTTAAAACCCAAACATTAAATCTTATACACATACATACATATATACATACGTACATACATTATATACATACACACAAACTGGGCCTTAGAGGTAGCACAGTGAGTAGGGTGCTTTCCTGCACACAACTGAACCAACCATACACAGTTCGATTCCCTGGCACTCTTAGAGTTCTCAAAGCCTCTCAGGAGTAATTTCTGAGTTCAAAAGCCAGATGTGACTTTTGAGGGTCACTGTGTGTTATCCAAAAAAACCAAAACCCAAATATATATTCATAAATTCATATGTATGAATATCTATATGTATGTATGAATTTTGAGAAAGGTGATGTCAGGTTATATGCACTATACATATTCAGAAAATAAAAGTAGAAGCCAAAAGTAATTTCTATTGATTTATGATTTTACTTATTGACATAAATTGGACTATTATAAAATTATAAATACTTTCACATCTTCTAGAGCCATTATAATTATTTTTGCATTCAGTTTAAGGCTTTAGTTTTTACTTTCTTGCATGATGGAGCAACTTGAATCTCATAATGTGTTAATGACCAACATAATGATTTGTGAATTCAATTTTTTTTTTTTTTTTTTTTTTTGGTTTTTGGGCCACACCCGTTTGACGCTCAGGGGTTACTCCTGGCTATGCGCTCAGAAATCGCCCCTGGCTTGGGGGGACCATATGGGACGCCGGGGGATCGAACCGCGGTCCTTCCTTGGCTAGCGCTTGCAAGGCAGTCACCTTACCTCCAGCGCCACCTACCCGGCCCCGTGAATTCAATTTTTACAACTCACTGAAAGAAATAATAAGCGAAATATTAAATGGCTCTGGGAACATTGTCAGAAACAATTTTATATTTTAATTTATTTATTGTATTTTATTAAATCTAAAAATATATGGTAAATAAGAATATTTTAAGATAAGACAGTTTAGTAGGCTACGTAGTAATAATTTTGATTGTTTTAACTGATTGCCAGAATTAAACTTAAAATATAGTTAAAATGTTGATTATTCAGGTTTATTATTCAGGTTAAAATGATAAATGACTTTGTGTATAGAAATTGAGTAGAATTTAATGAGCTTATTTAAATTATTCATTTTATATTTTATATCATTCTTCTAACCCAAAGTGGTACTAATGTAGGGTGAAATTTAATCTAACAAATATTTATTATGTTTGTTCATGTAAGTGGCTTATATTCTGGGACTTAAAATTAATATCAGTATCCATGATGTGAACATAAACATAATGCAAATATATTTTCTATTTATTAAGTTATGAAACATTTGCACAAATTCAGATCACTGGTTTTATATTTTTTCTAAACACTGAGTTAAATATGCAATAAAAATATTCTCTAAATATAGCCAATATAATAAGTCCCTTAAGAAAAATTCAATTAATGTAAAGAACATTTCTTTTAAATACTGTTTTCAAAAAGTACTATTTTATTTTTACTCAGCACCCAAAGTACTATTTTAAAATTATTTTTTGGCAAAGTTGGGTTCTTAGTAGAAAAGAAAATACTTTCAAATGTGGATATATTTGTTCAGTCACTATTTTAAAACTATTTTACACATTTTTATTTATTTAGTTAATTATTTTGGTTTTTGGGTTACACCCAGCTGTGCTCAAGGGTTACTCTTGGCTCTGTGCTCAGAAATCCTTCCTGGCAGACATAAGAGCACAGGGGACCATATGGCATGCCAGAATTTGAACCACCATAAGTCCTGGATTGGCTGCATGCAAGGCAAATGCCCTCCGCTGTGCTCTCTCTCTGGCCCCTGTTAATTTTATGTTTAATTTAATTTTGTTGTTAAAGAGATGACATGATATAAAGTGTTTATGTTTAGCTGTTGGGTGCTGAAAGTGGGTAAAGTGATATACATGGCACGCTTTCATTCATACTGACACTAAGACTTGCATGGCAACTGGGGATGGACAATTATAAGAATCTCTTTGCAACTGTGGTTCTGTGAAAATGGAATTGGGTCAATTCCTGTTACCCACTTATGACTCTGGGTTATAAGTGTTAGAAATGGTTAGAGACACCTACCTTATTTTTTCTTCTATAAGACGGACTTGTCCATAAGACACACATAGTTTTTAGATGAGAAAAACAAGAAAAGAAATATTCTAAAGAAAATGATGTTACCAGAGATGCTGTTAGGAGAAGGTGACTGGAAACAACCAGCCTGTGAGGCCAAAGTATATTTTCAATATGCCTGTCCATAGCTGATTAAATACATTTACTGTTTATTTCTTTACATCAGAAATAAAACATTTTATTTACTTTTTTTTATTAATATAAAAATATGGCCAGAGAGATAGCATGGAGGTAAGGCATTTGCCTTACATGCAGAAGGATGGTGGTTCGAATCCTGGCATCCCATATGGTCCCCTGAGCCTGCCAGGAGCAATTTCTGAGCCTGGGACCAGGAATAACCCCTGAGCACTGCCGGGTGTGACCCCCCCCCCCCAAAAAAAATAAAAATAAAAATAAAAAATATGAGTCACTTGCACTCAGGCTTCAGAATTTCTCCCATGTATTCAAGAGAAAAGTGTATTTTAGGGTACAAAAATATGGTATTTTTTCCTGGAAATAGTTAAAAATTCAAGGTCACAATGTCTAAGAAAATCTAAGCATCAAGTCTGGGTTTTGGGAAACATGCTTGAATTTTTTAATCAGGAAATATTAGTTATTAAATAATCAAACTGACACATTTTGGAATTACTTTCAAAAATATGTGATGTAGTATCTATGTATATAATTAAAACAAAAGGTACAGGTGGGGAATCCTAAGTGTTTTTCATGTCAGGTATTTTAATGTGGAAGTCATTTAAAAATGACTTTAATCAGAGTCTGAGCTGGTAAAATGATTTATTTTATTAACACTACGAACAGTTTGTTCATGACTAATTCATTATTTGTTTCAGAATTTGTAAAAAATATTTTTGCAAATTTGCTTAGGGTTTTATTTTTGAAGTAAATGGAGAAAGGATTTGAATCCAGGATATGCTTTGACACTAATACAATCTATTCATCGACTTTGTCCTTGTCTGCATAGAAATTTTGCATTGTACATTTATGACTTCAAGTTCATACTGTGTGCTTATCTTTGTGAATGAAGTAAAATTCATCTAGTCAAATTTATGAGTTTTTTATTGTAAAAAATCATAAATTATGATTTATTTATTTCTTATTCATCATATAACTTTCAGGATAGTTTCATTTTATTTCATTAAAATAAGGCTTAACCAAGTTCTCCTTTGATGATTATCCATAATCCTTATTCTCAAGAAGAAACTCAAGGATTTTTCATTTACATAAATTACAGTTAAAACATGATATATATGAAATATCTTGAAATAAAATCTTAAATAAAGATTGGAACAAGAGATAGTGAGATATAGTGGATAAGGTGTTTGCCTTTCATACATACCAGAATAGAGCCAAGCATGTCCCCCAAATTTAACAAATATAGAAAGTCTTAAAAATCTATATAAATATAGCAATATTAATACTATTACAAATTAAATTGATATTATAAGTTAAGACTTGTTATAGCACAACAAAAAAATCTATGCTTTTGAAAGGATAAGTGAAATTACATTTAACCTGCGCTTCCTTAATAATATTAAGTTGGATAAATGTCATGTAAACATTAATATTAAAATAATTTGTTTAAAAGAGCTTAGTAAGCTACAAGAGTTCCCACATATGTGCAATTAATGACATACAAGAAACAACACAGTTGACTTGTCTTTCTGAAGAAGTGTTTTTTTTCCCCTCCTACCAGTGAATTAAGAGGGAGAATGCTATTCAGCTTCAGCCCTTCAGTTAATATAAAGATATGTCCATCTCATTTAGGAAAGTGTATTTGCATCTTTCCATAAGATTAGGTTTTGCAAATTATCTTTTGTTGTTCTGAGTACATACATTTTATTAGTGATATATCTGTTGTTTTTGTTTGACTAAACGTCCTAGGTCAGCACGTGCAAGGTAAAAACCCTACTGCTCGTCCCCAGAAGATTACTTAACTTTTAAATCAATTGCTGCTTGTTTATCTACTTAATTTACTTTGACAGATAGTACATGAAAACATGATGTTTACAACACTCAAATACAAGTATTAAGTGC
Source organism: Suncus etruscus (assembly GCF_024139225.1). Classification (NCBI taxonomy): domain Eukaryota; kingdom Metazoa; phylum Chordata; class Mammalia; order Eulipotyphla; family Soricidae; genus Suncus; species Suncus etruscus. The sequence goes on from NC_064864.1 coordinate 4,013,105, forward strand.
CATATTTTTTCATTTTTGAGCCTTTGACTTCTGTGCTACAAATATGTACAGTATCAAGTTTACTCATTTGAACATCAATATACAACTAATTCACAAAAATACAATATCAAATTTACTTTTTTGGAATATAGAAGGCAAACAATTTTCAAAAATCTATCAAAAGGTTTAGGAAAAGTTTTCAAAAATTTAAGTAATAAAATTTATTATTTTCAAATAGAAGTATAAAGTTACTTATTAAAAAATTTAAAAAGTATTTATGATTGACTGGTTTACAACCATTTTGTAGTCATAATATTGTATCAATTTATCAATGGAATTTGGAAAATTAAAGTACAATAAGTTAAGGTGAAGACTGGAGAGATGGTGCAGGGGTTATGTGCTTGCCTTGTACATTTCCTTGCCCATCTTGATTCCTGACACTGCATATGATCCCTTAGGTGCCTCCAGGAATGACCCTGATTATAGAGTCAGGAAAAGCTCTAAGTACTCCTCTAAAAATTAAGATGTCAATAGTATTACTAATAATTTACACTGATTACTTCTATATGCTGACCCCAGCATATCCCCATGATAAGTAAAAAACTCAATTAATACTCATTATTGTTAAATACCAAATATTCACCTTGCTGACAATAATGACATTTATAGGATCTCTATCTAAAAAATGACTCAGAATGCCATTAAATAAATACCATAAATTGTTAGTTATAACAATATATAATTTTTAGTAAGAATTTGTATTCTGTAGCAATACTTAAAATGTTAACTTTAATTATAAAATATATAAATTATTGATGATTGTTGGCTAACCACTAGGCTAATTGTAGAGCTCTTATTTATGCTGTTTATTACTGATCAGATGCCATTTTATGATGTAGGGCAGTATTATTTTATTCTCTAATGCATATTATTTTTTTTTGGCATTCTCTTCAATTTATTGCACAGGTTTTCTGTTTTGTTTTGTTTTATAACTATTTTTATAGATCTATTACATTTATTTAAATTGAAATATTCCTGGTTAAATTTATTACCAAATAATCTATCATATTGTTATTGTGAGTTAAATAACTATATATTTACTCAGGATAGATAGAAAAATAATTTTACAAATTAGAAGAAATGGGAAAGCACTCAGGCAAGATCTTTTATTTTAACAGTTCATTTTTGGGTGAACAATGTTTATACTAATCATAGAAAATATTTATAAAACTACATCAAGTACTATTACAAAAACTCTAATAACTAATAATATATCAATAGGGCATTATCCCAATTTAGTTAATGGTAAAATAAGAAATAAGACATTTGACAATATGCAATAAATATCACACTTTAAACATTTTGGAAGTAACTATCAGTATTTGATTTGTCTAATATTCCAAAAATTTGGGAACTGGAAATATAGTACACTTTCTGTTCTAGGTATCCTGTTCAAGTTTCCACCCTTGAGCCCCACCTGTCAAAGACTCATAAACAACAACAACAGAAACATGTCATCATTCTTATTGCTAAAGGTTAGTAAACTAGATTCTTTAGTCAGCTTCATGGAGCAAAGTTCTTCACATAAGACTCGGAAAATATTATTCTGCTTGTTCTAAGTATTATAATTTGAACTTTACAGAAAAAATACGTAAGATATTAAAGCCATTCAATCATTGAAAACTTTTGTTTGTTTGTTTGTTTGTTTTTAGACCATACCAGGCCCTACTCAGGGTTTTCTCCTACCTATGCACTCAAAAATTATTTCTGGCAGACTCAGATAACCATAAGAAATGTCAGGAATTGAATCGGGTTGTCAGCATGCAAGGCAAATGTCCTACCCACTATGCTATGGCTCTGGACCCACTACTGACACTTTTTCTCTCCTTCTCTATCCATGTGTGTTCTATTTCTGTTTTAACCAATTTAAGGAAAATTATCAACATTCTTATTCAAATAGCATATTCATCTTGTAAACTGTCAAGAGGGTGAGCAGAAAAATAGCAGCATTATAACTTATTAAAAATGTATACCACTCAGTCTTTAGCTGGTTTGAAACCACATTTTTCTTATAAATTTTAATTAAATAGCTGAGTTTTTTTTTTTTTTTTTAGATTTAGACTATTTCTATGAATGGTAGAAAATTTACCTCTCAAACTTATGAGAGGGAGAAAATTCAAAAACAAAATTTCTACATATGTGAAATATTCTGGCTCTTAGAGACTTTTTCAAGGTATGTGCATTGCCAGGGAGAAAACCAGTGTCACCCCCCAAAAAAAACCCCACATATTCTTATTTTTTTTCTCTTCCTTTCTTTTCTTTCGTTATGTGCTACGCCATGTTTCTTATTTCAAGACCACGGCGTGTTTTTTGTTTGTTTGTGTTTGATTTTTGTTTGTTTTGTTTTGTTTTGTTTTTTTTATTTATTTTTTTTTTTGTGGTGCTTATCGTTATAGCTGGAGTCCTCACTGGATATTTGACACTTCTTTTGGTACTGGTGGAGTGTTTCAACTTCTTTTTCTCCTTCATTTCCCAAATCGATGATGAGAACCTCTAGAAGGATTCTGCCCATTTTCGGGGTATTAAACTCTTACCCCAGTTTATTTATTTTCTCTTTTTCAGGCAAAACCAAGCAAATTGAACTAGCTACCCCTGCCCCTACTTAGAGGGGGAAATAAGGGAGGCATCAAGACCAAACTGATGCAAGACTACTAAGTAGTTGGTTAGAGACAGAGGGGACCACATATTCTAGCCGCCCTGGGGGTGAGGGAAGAGGAAAAGGGAGGTAAGACAAAAACGGAGGTGTAGGGAGGACAATTTGGGGATGGGAATCCCCCCTGATTTTATGTAAATATGTACCTAAAATATTATTGTCAACAATATGTAAGCCACTATGATCAAAATAAAAAAAAAAGAAAAAAAGTCATAAAGAAAACATATGTATTCTCTAACTATAGGGAAATAATTAAAAAAAAAAAGAAAAGAAAAAACCCACATCCAAGGCTTACCTGCTATACTATCACTTGAACCCAATTTCATATGTATTAAGTCAGCCTGACTTCACCTGGGAGGAAAACATCATAAGTGTATACAAGCAGTTAGGCATATACTAATATTCAGCCTTTATCAAAATCACACTGAGAATGTTGCCCAAATTCCTACCAAAAATGCATTGCAGGACACATGTTTGTGAAATCAGTGTTTTCTCATTCGTGTGACTGGTTTCAATGTCTGTTGGTTCATATGTAAATATCAAATCTGAACAAAAATTCATAGTCTGGCTATTAAATAAACATTGAGTTTTGATTAAAACTATTTTTGTTTTTGACAAGCAGGGTGCCTCCCTTTTTAAATGACGATTATGTTTTACATGTCTGAATTGTGGCTATTGCATTTTCATCAAAAATATTTCTCTACAGGAATAATGTAGGGAAAACTTTGAATGACTCCAGCCTTCATAAACACTGCCTGAAAGAAAAATCTCGATGTCATTTTCTTGAGCAAAGAAAGTCCCATCTATAAAAAAAAATGGAACTTTTATAAACTCATTTTGAAAACTGCTGCTTCTATTTTTTTAAATAGCTTTTCAGTGTTACTGGAGCCATGTGGGACCATTTTATGTGGCACAATTTTATCTGGACTGTAGATGATTTTTAATTCCTGATATTTTCGAGTGCAAAATCAGACCAATTTTTATTTTACAAGTTAGAAGTGAACTGTATGACATTATTTCCATTAAACAACATCTTTCTTCATCTAAGTGGTCCCTGAATAATAACTAGGCATTATCTCACTCACTCTCTGAATGTAGTATGATTATATCTCTTCAAGCTGTCATATGTTCACCTTAGTAGACAAAGTTGCTTTTTGAACAAATGTCTATGATTAGTAGAGATAGATACACTAATCACAGTCTAAAGGGCATAGGGGAAAGAAAGAAAGTTATTCTCCTAATGCATATTAATCTTATTGCTCTTTTCTTAAATTTTACAAACTTACTGCATTATACTTTTACCAGACCAAAATGCACATCAGAAGAATTTAACTTTGGCATTAATGTTGAGAAACAATTTTCTTTCAAACTGTTTTTTACAAAATGTGTGCATTTAAGATTGATATTTTTCATGTAAAATTTATCAATCTGAGGGCGGAGTGTTAGTAAAGGACAGAAGGTGTTTTCCATAAATGTGATTGACTGATTTCATTCATAGAACTGCTTATGCTCACTGGGTATTGCAAGGAGTAATTCTTCAGAAAGGAGCCAGAAGTCCTAGCATAGTCAAATGTGACTGTCACCGCCCAGCCCTATGTTTTATTTTTTTTTTAATTTTTAACCACTGTTTAAAATGCAGAGCTAGGTGGGGTTGTGGGGTTGTGTCTCAGTGGCAGATCTCTTTGCATATGTGTGTTTCTGGGTAACACTAAGAAATAGTGCATAAAAGATAAACATTATATTAAATTTAATTAAAAATTATATTAAAATTATATTAAATTTCTCATGTAAAGATAAAATAATCTACAACACAAAAATACAAAATTGATAATAATATGTGTCAAATTCTGAACTGCATATTTAGTTCTGAAGTGTTTTCTCTTGGGAAAAACTACTAAACTCACTAACACCAAGCATATAAATTTTATCAACTGGTTTGTTAATCTATGATGCTGGCAATTAAAAGTTTGATTAACATTGGTTTTATGATTTTGTAATTTATTAATCATTAACACAATTTTCAAATCTATAATCCTTAGAAAATTAAATATTAAAAATTATATGTGATGCATTATCTTGTGGTTTAGTCATAGTTGTAGTTCTCTGTAATCATGATAGCATAAAATATGTATAATACAAACATCTGGATGTAGAGAATTTTCTATTCAATTTAGCTTTATTAAGGTATAAATTCTATACAAAAGATTTCCTAATAAAAATATAATGTATATTCTTTCTGGAGTTCACTGTAGATTTTGTTTTCTAGTTCTTTTGTTGTTCTTGTTGTTTGTTTTTTTGTATTTTCAACCACACTAGGTGACACTCAGGGGTTACTCCTAACTATGGACTCAAAAATTGCTCCTGGCTTGGGGGACCATACGGGACTCCAGGAGAACCACAGTGGTCTATCCTAGGTCAGAAGCATTCAAGGCAAATGCCTTACCACTGCACCACTGCTCCGGCCTCTGCTTGTTTTTTTTTTTTTTTTTTTTACCTTGACTATGTAGTATGTTTTCTGGTGTTTCTTTGACTTGTTTTGTTTTTACTTATTTTTTAAGTTAAATTTTTCATAAGTTTATTAAATAACACTAAAGTTATATTTCATCATCTGTGATTTATTTTGAGCCATTATATGAGATTCATCTTTGATGATTTTTCTTATTCTGTTTAGTCAATAATGAATATATTCTATTAATCTTTTTTCGGTAGTATGTAACTTTTTTCTCTTAGATGAAAACATATTTATATTTTTATATCACAGTGATTGTAAAGAGTGGGGTGCTTTTTTGAATGTGCTAAATCAAGGTTCGATTCCCTGTACCTCATATGGTTCTGAGCCCTCCAGGTATCATCTCTCTGTGAAGAGCCAGGGATAAACCCTGAGTACCATTGGGTATGTACCAAAAAACAAAACAAAAATTGATGTCTAGTTTATAAGCATTTGGGTTACTATAATTGTAATATGTGACTGGGATCTCATTGTGCTTCTTCACACATTGCTGCAGAGATGTCAAAGCTACCCTATTTGGGTTCAGAAATTCCCTTGCAACTGAAATTCTGAAGATGACATTTGGTATTTTTCTCAGCACTATACAATGGACTTTGCCAGTATTTGGAAAAGATTTTGAAGGCTTGTGTATAAAGAGCCTAAAAGTATCTCAGGTTACTTTGAGTCATTTCTATATTTATGTTGTTTTCAGAGGTATAATCTCAGGGTTGCCATTTTTATTTGGGGCTTGAACACTGCACAGCGAAGCCTTTTAGTTTTTGTTTTCCTTTCATCTGTCTAGTTATCAGTATCTTTGTATATAAGTGGATTCTGCCATTGATAGCATAAGTTACTTTATTTCAATTATGCCCAACTTTTGATTGATCAAGATTGTCATAATATTAATACATGTGATATTATTTTAATAGTTAAGCATTAGTTAAATTGGTTAAAACATTAATTAGTTAAAAAGATTCTCTAATGGCTTACCAGTATTTTGTAAAATCTCAGCATGAAGGCATCCTTTTTTATTTCATGCAGAGTAAGAAGATATCTTGATATCTTTTAATTCCAGTATTGGTTAGAGTTTAAGACAATAAGAAATAAATAGTTGAGATGCTCACCCCACTTCTGGAAAAATATATTTATCTAGTACACTTTTAACTTTTCTTGTAATGCTTGTTGTGGGTGTTTATTCACAGATAAAATGTTGTACTTATCAAAATTACTGCTTCTAATTGACATTTGTATTGTTGGATACTGAATAATACTATTTTTGTAAAATTCCAGAGATAATTTTACCTTGTACACATCCTAGAAAAAAGTTCTGAGTTCAAATGGAGTTTCATGTAAATGTTGCTATTTTAAGGGGAAGATCTTATATATACATATGTTCCAAAATACATTTTTGCACTTCAATGATTCTGAGACTACTAGCTTTTGAGAGTTAATGAATTGCTAAGAAAGGATAAATGGGTAAATGGGTACTCAAGAGGCATTAGAGTGGGCCCCCAATTGAAATAGCAAAGCAATGTGCTCATTAGTACTTTTAAATAAATAGATGGTTTTAGGTTTTGTTTTGTTTCTTTGACTTCAGAGTTCTGAAATATTTTTCCAGCAGTTTTATTACTTTTTTCAGGGAAAACAGTTCACTCAATATTTTCGAACAGCATTCAAGGGTCAGTTGCCTCTGCTGTACTTTTGAATGTCTATAGTCACTAGTTAGAGGAAATTTGTGGTTGCCTGGAGATTACAAGGAAAGAAATACATTTTTAGATTTTGTTTGGCTCTGCTCATAATCTCTATAAAATTCTGCTTCAGTTAGAAAGCAAAATACAGCAGTAAAAATGACAGTTAAGCCTACAAAATAGGCATTTACATTTTATTGTGGGGTTTAGGTTATTGTTATAAAAATTCTCAGAGCTGAAAAACTTTAATAATAAAAAGCAATGTGTCATTAAAAGTCTTCATTTGTTTTTTTTTCTCTGCATAACCATAGAATATTTTGACAATCTTTCCTTACTTCTTCTGGATAATTTTGGACTGGGGTAATACCTTTTGGTGTTTAGGGATTAATCCTAGCTCTGCACTCAGGAATTATGCCTGAAGGTGCTTATAGGGCAGGATGTGGTACCAGACATTGAACTATACATACCAGCACTGTGCAAAACAAGCACCCTAGGAAGTCCTATTTTATCTTTTTGGCCTACATCTTGTCATTAATTCTTAAAATGTAATTATACTCTAATCTCTTCTGTTATATAATAAGAATGGAAATTCAAATCTTGAATATAAAAAAAACCCTGCATTTTAATCCTAAACAAAATTAAACAAGAACAGAGTGAAAGAAAGGAAAATGATGAAAAATATTTTCCCAGAAATTTAATAGGGTCTAATTTATCCTTCACATAATTTTGTATGAAGTACTCTGTAATTTATTGTTATACATCTTATATATTTGATATTATGTTTATGTATATAATAACATGTTTAGTTTATATATATTAAAATATTAGTTTTGGGTTCTTAATGCTCACTCCTGACTTTGTAGTAAAAGATCACTACTGATAGTTCAAAGGAGAGAGGACATATCCCATATATCAGAATAGAGCCTGAGTTGGGCATATGCTAGGCGAGAGAGAACCTTTTCATAGTGTATATCTCTAGCTTATTTTTTAAATAAATTTTTTGGTTTTAATAATATTTTCACTCTATAACCTATACCTATTTTATTTATGTGTTTCTTTTTTTTTGGGGGGGGAGGGTATACACCAGGCATTGCTCAGTATTTACTCATGGCTCTGTACTCAGGAACCACTCCTGGCAGTGCTTAGGGAATCACATGGAATGGAATACTGTGTCCAGAATTCTAGTTGGCTGTGTGGAAGACAAGTGCCCTACCTGCTTACTATTTCTCTAGCCCCATAATCATTTTAAAATGGCTTCATGCTTTAACCTATACACAAGAATTAAATATTTTACACATCATCATATTATAGTTAATAGAATATTCTGAATCTGGCTATCCTTATTTTTGGTAGAGTTTTCTTGCTACTATCTAGAATATTTTGTTTCAGGTTAAATGAATATTTTCCACATTTTTAAAGGACTATTTTATGTACATAAGCTTTCAGAGTTTATTTTCAGAGTTCTTTTATTAAGTTCATTGCTTTAATATCTAAAGGTCTAAGGACAGATAGATTTTCTGAGTAAAGCATATTTTTATGACAAAATTTCGCATCGTTAACAAATAATTCCAAATTTTGTTTACAATACATTTTAGGAATATTATCAAAGAAGCTACTGTTAGACTTGCAAGTGAGGCATTTTCTCTAATATTTAAATATTTTCTGGCTTTGGATTTTGATAATTATATAGTTATGTGTTCTAGAGAACATATTATATTGAATTTTTCAGTAAATCTATTATCTTCATATTACTTGGATTTTCATTTTTTTTTGTAGGGCTAGGAAGTTTATTATTTATTTAATGAAGTTTTCTACCTCTTTTCCTTTCACTTTTTGTTCTTGGATTCTATTGATCACACATTACTTCTTTAGACCACATCCTATATCCTGTAGGCTTTCTTCATTTATATTTATTCTTTTCCCCTTGAGTAGATAATTTCACTTGAACTCTTTTCTAGTTCACTGATAATTTATTTTGTTTGTTCAAATCTGCCTTTGAAGCTCTCTATTAAATTTCAGCTCAGTAATTATATTATTCAACTTCAAGTTGTCTATTCTTTCTCTCTCTCTTTTTTCTAATAAAATTCTGGTAGCTTTTAGACTAAATAATAGCCTACATAAAAGCATTTGAAATAATAAAACAGCTGACACATTTTTGTTATTATAGAATAGTATTTAGTCACAATCCAATAGTACTTTGTATAATAAATTACATCAGAGATAAATGAATAGTAAAATGCCTATCAAATATAACTAATTTGTGCATCAAAAAGAGTTCTCTTTAAAATTATCTGATAATATATAATTCACAATCTAATATCAGCCAAGGCTGTTGGTTATTGGAAATGCCAATAGGATAAGGTCAAATAGGGACTTGGTAAGGTTTTAACCACATAAAGAAAATGCTAAGGTTAATATATATATTTTACTATATATTAATAGCATTACATTTCAATTTTCCCTTCCAATGATATAGATTGTGCTGCCGTGTTAAGCATTCCACAGACTAAAAAAACTAAAATCAAATAAATAATCTTAATATATTATATATTTAGATCTGGGGGCCACACCTGGCAGTTATTCCACCTTGGTTTATTTATGATTCTGTGCTCAGCGATATAGGAGATCAAACTCAGGTCTGTCAAATGTAAGGCAAGCACCATGCCCATTAAATATATTTGTCATATGGAAATGTCTCACATGTAATAGTATCCTTTTCAAAATGTTCCTTTTATTAGCTAGTTTTCTTTTCTTATGGTTGCTTGCCATCTATCAATTTATTCTACTTAGCTCCTAATTTCTTTGTGATATCACTAACAAATATTCTCCATGCATTTTGTATGATAGAATGAAATAAGGAAAAGGCAAAAAGTTAGGTGGGTACATTTGGATACATAAACTTTTATTATTTTAAGATTTTGGAAGAATATAAGTTTTTATTGTTCTTTCACTATTGGCCTTTGCCATATTTTAAATTTTTTCTCTTGGAAGTCATGGTATTCTACTTTTCTGAGTACTTCTCTTGCTGTCTTTGTACAATAATTTTAAGGTATTTGCTGGGCTTCTCATAAATCTTTTTTTCTCTGAGGCCAGTCACTAGAGTTCCATTTTATGCCTTTGGTAGAGATGCATTCCCTAATTATTTTTGAAATTTGTACTTGGGTGAGCGTCTGTATTTTCAAGGAAATATTTCCACTTCCTTGATAAGAAACATCTTACACATATGGGTGTAGATATAATGGTTCATTTTGCTACCAAGACTCTTCTAAAGCATATTACTAAGTATAGTAGTAAAATGATAGCATTAGGTTAAAATATGAAGCATGGATTCTTAGGTCAATGGACTCCTTAGCATTAGCAATTGTGTGGTCCTTAAATGGCAGCAAGAACTCTATGGGTTCTTGAAGAAGAGGCCAACTACTAGTATCTGGAGGCAATGGCATGCATGTACTTGACTGTGGCAATCATTTAGAAGGGTTTTCATAATGCTACCTGCAGACTCCCTTACAGTAATAAAAATTTGGCCACGGGGTGTGGGAAGAAAAAAAAATTTGGCCACATATTAAGCTAACACTAGGATCAATTCAGGTCTTCCTGGAAACCACACAGGTTCTAAAGATTAACTTTGGCTACAGAAAATGTAGGGAAGACCAGTTTGTGTATTCAATCTTGGGTTGTACAAATTCACTGCTGAATAGATTAATCCTAAATTCAGACAATAGTGGTGGTTAGTAGGGAGGTTCAGATTGTGCAGATGTACAACTTTAGAGATTAGCCCGAACCACAGACAGTAGTAATAGATAGCAGGAAGGCTTAGGCTAATGTATAGATTTTTCATTACCAAGGGGTACAAAGAGTGAGATCCTCCGATTCCTGTGGTAGGGGAGTGTTCAGGTCGCTGGAGTCTGCACTTTGGTTGCTAGTGCAGGTATTAGAGTGAAGCCAGAGTTGCAAGAGAGAATGAATTGACTGATGTCTTTAAATGCAGCTACCATTTGGAGACAAAACAGCAAAATCTGCAGGAGTTCCGTGACTGCCATAACCTTTGGCTTTGCTAATGGTAGGAACTGCTGACTGCCAGTAAAGTAGGTTCTTGTTAACCAAGACAGTTTCTACTGCCTGTATGCTAATATTGGCCTAGACCTTCAGTTTTTCTTTTCTTAGCTGACTTAGATTTTGACATATAGGGTAAAACTGTGAGGCACCTTTCCTAGTGCCCTGTGAGTCTGGAGAAGTCTGTAGCTTACCCTGCTTTTCCTTTCTCACAGAGAAGAAATTTCCCCAAGAAATTTCTTATTATTCCTGAACAATGCAGAGTGGAGGATTAGGTAATGCATACAAAATGAAATTGTCTTCCTTCTCTTTCTGTGAGATAATTCTTATTTTTTTCCCTCTAGTTTTGTCAAAAGTTTCTAAGTATTCTAGAAGTACCCCCTGAGATGTTTATGGCTATCTCCACCAAATAATATATATATTTTAAATTTTGAAAACAGGAAAGTGATTGTACTATTCCTGTACTGTTTTCCAGATTTTTCTTTCTTTTCTTTTTTTGTTTGCTTTGGGGCCACACTCTGGTACTCAGGAATCACTGGTGGCTTTGTATTCAGGGATCACTTTTAGTAGGACTTGGGACCTATTTGGGATGTTGGGTACTGAACTTGAGTAGGTCATGAACTCTACACATTATATTATTGATCTGGCTTCATTTTTTAGTTGTACTTTTCAACTTTTTATATGTTAGTTTAACTTTTGTTGGAGATAAATAATATACAGATTCATGAAACAACAATGGAATAAAAGAGACTCCAAACTGTAAATGCATACTAAAACTAGCTTTCTAGGATATTAAAACTAGCTTTTGTTTTGTTCTATATTTGCTTCTATTTGTGCTAATGGCTGACATATAAATATATAATATAAAATTCTAATAATAATGATTTTGTCAGATATTTTCTACACTGAATTATCTCAGGTACCTAGAATAGGTATCAAATTATAGTTAACATTACACAAACATTAAAACAAAACAAAAAAAGCAAACAAAATTAAAATAAGAATAAGACACGAATTCCTCAAGTTCACCACTTATTTTTTTATAGTAGAAACAAAATTTTATCTTTTAAATCACTAACACAGAACTATTTTTCAAATGATGCTAAACATACTCTAAGACAAGTACTCACCTTTTGAAATATTTGCATCTTGAAGCATTTGCAACTGAATTGCTTTCAATATTTCACCATGGTTTCTAAACTTTGTGTCATAATAAAGCCTTGATTATTTCATTTGCTCAGTGGGCAGCTGCCGTACATGTTAAGATACCCTTGTAATTTTTATGTTGTGAGGAAGACATAAGTTAACTCCCTCTAAGGAAGAAGATACATCCTGTGAATAAAGGAAAATAACCTATATTCATCAGAGTCCCCCACCAAGGTCATGAATCTTTATAGGTGGGCTGGTAAAGTTTTCATTCACTGAAAGAACAGCCATGTCTTGCCAAAGTGACATTTTATAGCAACAATAGGATTCCTGATAGGCAATTTTTCCTAAAAGGTTTGTAGAAACTTCTAATTTTAAAACCTTAGGGATATCTTTTACAAGATTATTCTCAACTCTTTTTAACTTCCTCTTTTCTAAGGTATTCATTATCCACTCATGTTGCTAGCACTGAGTTTTGAATATAACCATCCCAAAATGTGCAAAGTAGCATATTATGTTTGGTCAAATAGAAAGTTAATGGATGAATCTTAGCCAACACCTCTCTTCATTAAGAAAGGTTGAATTTTCTATAAACTTTCTCCTCTCTTCACAATAAAAGCAGGAACTCAATCTTTCATTAAATTTTGCTTCACCCCTTAATCCAGTCCCCGATATCCCCACCATGTTATGACTCTTCACCCTCAGTTCTTAACCTATTATACATCAAGACCAATCTCCTACACTAACAAACCAGTACCCAGTTCCCAAGTGAAGAGACACCCACTCAAACTCACACCTCGTTCCCGGCAAGAAAATACAACCAACACCCCGACTGAGTCATGCAGTGTGGCCCTCCTAATCACCTCTCCCTATTGTGGACTGTGGCTTAATATCGGATTAGCTCCAAAAGGACTCCCATTGCAAGAACTCTACCCAAGACCTTCCTGCGTGGAGCCCACACCTCACGAGGAAATCTCAAAAGACAATGGGGAAGCCTATAGTTTCACCATAAGTGTAGACCTATATAACACTACCTCTTATATTGTTTCTCCCCAAATGTAATCTCCTGTATCACTTTCTCCCTTTTTCTTTGTTTTTTTTTTCTCTTTATTCCCCCCTTGTTTTTTTTTTTTTGTTTGTTTTGTTTTGTTTTGTTCTACTTTTTGTTTTTTTGATTTGATTTGTTTTGTGCTTCTTTTGGGTCACAGCTGGCAGCGCTGGGAGGGTGCTCCTGGCTCTGTGCTCAGAAGTTGCCCCTGATGGACATGGGGGACCATGTGGGATGCCGGGATGTGAGCCACCGTCCTTCTGCAGGAAGGACAGATGCCTTGCCTCCATGCTATCCCTCCCAGCCCCACTTTATTCCTTTAATTATGTCCTTTATTTAACCCTTTTATTTTCTTTTAAGAAACTCTTTTTTCTTTAGATATGTCTGAGCATATATATTTTTAGTTTTTGTCATGGGTCTGTTTTCTTCTCTCTCCACCCCCAAATCCACTAGCAATATAATGTAGCACCACTTCTTCCTGCAAAGGCATATTAAAAATAGGGAAATTTTATGTGTAAAAACAAGCTCTTATCTAATAGGGATAATAACTTATACTTTTTTATAACGCAGGGACATCTCCCACCCTGAATGTATGTCATGGATAACCAACCTAGACTCCAGGGAAATAGGCACCGACCATCCAGTCTTGACTCCTGGATCCCAGACATAGAAACGACAGAGTTCTCCACAACAGCTCCAGGAACCAAGTCCCCTCCAGGGCATTCATAATGCTGCTTTGACACCAACATACACCAGTTCTAAATTGATAACTGACAACAAAGAAATGGGAACAACTAGATCTAAGAGAAAGTTATCGTTCCTCACCAGCCAATGATAAGACAAAATCAGAAGACATGTCACCCTTTGATCTGTGCAAAAACCAAGATTGCTATATACAGATGACTGGTTGTTACAACCAGGACTAGACAGTACATGTCCCGGGACCAACAACAACAACAACAACAAAAAGCTCTAACCTAGCTTTTGGTCTGCAATCTGTTCAACAAACAAGATCTCCAATTCCAGAGGTCTGACTGAGACAACCACAAGTGAATGGGTCTTCCAGAAACATAAGAAAGACTCTGTCCCAGGCTCCATCCTAGAAGCAACATAATGACCAAGAACACCAACTACAGAAGATGAATTAAAACGACACTGAAGAAGCAGAACTGCTAGAACCACAAAGAAAGCCTTCATCATAAGCTTCATTCCTTGAGCTGCACAATCACCAAGATCTCTAGATACAGAGGACTGATTTTACCATCCATGATGAAGCAGAAGTCTTCCTTACACCATGAAAGCACCAAGGGGAGAGTAAATGATCACGCAAGGAGTCTATAGTTAATCCCATTACAGTATATTTCAGGGATGGAGAAACCCTGTATCTCCTAGGCCAAGGGAATTCCCTCTATAATATCCCCAATAGTTATTGTGCCTATGCAGGGGGAAAAAGAAAATAAAAGGGGAAAAAAAGCACAAAATAATCATTTTCCCACATATATATTTATTGATTGATTGATTGTTTTTTTGACATCTTTATTTTGGTGTAGATATTGAAGTTGATGTCTCCTTTCTTATTTTATATTATTTTATCTTATCTTTTTTTTTAAATGAGAAAAATCAGCTTTATTTTCTTTTTCTTTAAATTTTTATTGTGACCAAAGTGCATTACAAATCTTTCACTGCGTCATTTATGGTACATAGTGACAATGAATGAGGGGCATTCCCACCACCAGTGCTGTTCTCCCTCCACCCCTGTTCCCAGTATGCATTTCATATCTTCCTCTTCTAACCCCAGAATGCTAGTGCAACTGGTCTCCACTTTATAGCTTGTTGTAGATTGAGCATCTATTCCACAGTCATTGGAGATAAAAAGGATAAGAAAAAAGGGAGAAAAAATTTTGGCGACAACTACCAAAAAAGAAAGAAGAGAGAAAAAAAGAAAAATGGAAGAAAAAAGAAAAAAATGGACACGGCAAATAAAAATAAAAATAAATCTCTAAATAATTACCACAAGAGTGAAAAATAAAGAGAAAAGTGGAAGAAAAAAGAGAAGGAAAATGAAGTCAAAAACTAACAAATCAAAACCAAACAAGAAAAAGTATGGGTGCTGGAGTGGTAGGGTTTGGCGTTCCCCACTTGTTTTTTTTTTTTTTTTTTGCATAGGCACAGTAAGCATTGGGGAATAAAGGGAATTCCCGTGGCCTAAGAGATTCAGGGTTTCTCCATCCTTGAAGCATACCATCATGAGATCAACCTCTTGCTTCATATATACTCATTACTCCATCCCAAAGGCTTTATTGTGATGCCACGAAAGTTTCCTCTCAGTTAGTTGTCTGTAAGAAAATCAAGTCACTGAAGTTAGCGATCTTGGTATTTGTGCAGATTATAGGTCAGGGTCTAGGATAGTCTCTAGGTTCTAGAGGTTTCTACCCTTCGTTGTTGTTGTGTTCAGTCTTCTGTAACACTTGCTCCCTGTTTTCGTTCAGTCCCTAAGCCTAAGCCTAAGATATTATGGATCCAAAGGTTCTGCTCAGTCTCTGTTGTACAAGTTGGACCTCTGCAATAAGACATCTTGTTGTTGTTGTTGTTGTTGTTTTTATGTTTCCTGGGCTACAGCTTAGGGTAGGGTTTTCCTTATTAGTCCCAAGGTAGGTTCTGTTCAGTCACGGTTGTCAAAGTCAGTTTTCTGTTGTTGGAGCTTTTATTTTCACAGTTCAAAAGATGATATCTCTTCTGATTTCTATTTAGTGTTAGGTGATGTGATAGGACAGCCTGGTATTAGGTCAAGTTTTCCTTTCCTCGTTGTCATATCAAAACTGGCACAAGTTGGTGCCAGAATAGTGTTATAAGTCTCCCAATGGAGCTTAGTTCCTGGTGGTGTTGCCCGGAGCTGTATCATTTCTACGTCGGGGATCTGGGGTTTTGGACTGGACTGACACTGTCCAATCTCCTGGGGACTGGTTGTATCCACATGACACATGTTCAGGATGGAAGGGACCCTTCTGCTATAAAAAGTGAGTTCTTATCCCTAGAAGATAAGATCTTGTTTCTGTGTCTATGGTTTCCCCTTTTTTTACTGTGCCCATACAAAAACGTATGGTGTCATACTGTGTTGCTGGTGCTATTCTGGGTAAGAATGACAGGCTGCAGACACAGTCTCTGTTGTCTGGTTTTGTTATGAGCTTTTAACTCAATCAAGGCTTTTTGTACCGAGCAGCACCCAAAATGGTAAGGATAGAGAAAAAATGTATATATTAAAATAGAACAAATAAATAAAACTGAGTTAAAAAGAAAAGGTATTCAAATAAAACAAGTGGTGGAGGAGGCTACCTGTATATTTAGGAATATATATCTTAAGATGTATTGTTATACAGGTATTGAGCTTCATAGGCAATATAAGACTCCCAATTAAGTCTTTTGATATATTCTTGTTGGGAGTAAAAGCCATGGTGCTTTTCGATTCACAGGCCTTGGAATTGAGTTTGAGTGAAGCTTTGCTGCATTATGAGACCACATAGTGTCTTTAACCTGGGAGTTTTGCTGAGGCCGATTACTGTATCGTGAAACAGTCCACAATTTGGTGGGGGTGAGAAGGACCATCAAGCATGAGTCAGCAGGCGTGCTGGTTGTAGTTCTTTGCAGAGGCATGAGAACGGGGACCCAGTGAGTGTCTTTCACTGAGGAGCTGGAAGATGGTCTGTTGGGGCAGGAGGTCGGTCTTGGTGCCTAACGATTTAGGAACTGAGGGTAAAGAGGGTTAAATTAAAGGAGGATAACGAATCAGGATTGGAAGATGAGGGGATAGAAGAGACACAGGGGTAGGGGAGAGGCAATACATGACAGAGGCTATATACTATACATACATACATATATATATATATATATATATATATATATATATATATATATATATGGATTGTTTGTGATTTCGACTTGGAGTCAGTACAGAAAGTCACGTCCATAAAGACTGACTTTAAAGATCTATTTGAGTGTTATTCTCCAAATCTTTGGTATTCCGTTTCCTTTCCTAGAAACCGTCTAGAATAAAGAACATTTTTAGGTAATGCTTAAAAAGTATATTTACGCCCACGCGCCTATGAAAATGAGTATTAGTAAGAAAAGTCACCCCTGCAGGGGGTCCAGTATGAATACAGAAGAAGTTTCCCTCCTCCCCCCTCCCCCCAGAGCCCAGTTGCCAAACCTGGCCTAGTTGGTCAGCTCAGGAGGCCATTGGCCAGCTGTCTGCCCAGTTTCCCAGCCATACCCATAGGAGAGGAGCAGGAATCCTGGCATGTGGGATCTTCTGGGTCCAGCTGCAGCCTCCCTCTCCAGTATGAAAAAGCATGTGGGAGGAGTCTGCCTCCTCCCCATCCTCCCAGAGCTCAGATGCCAGACCTGGCCTTGAAAGCCAGCCTGGTGTGAGGGGCTCTCGGTCTCCTGGACTAACTGGTCAGTCCTGGAGGCCTTTGGCCAGCTGTCTGTCCAGAATCCCAGCAATGCCAGTAGAAGAGGAGCAGTAATCCTGGCATGTGGGATTTTCTGGGTCCAGCTGCAGCCTTCCTCTCCAGTTTGAATAAGCATGGGATTGGAGTTTCCCTCCTCTCCCCTCCCCCAAGAATCCAGTTGCCAGACCTGGCCCTGAAGACCAGTTTGGCATGGAGGGGAATCTTGATCTCCTGGACTAAGTGGTCAGCCCAGGAGGCCATTGGCCATCTGTCGGCCCAGAAACCCAGCCATACCCATAGGAGAGAAGCAGGAATCCTGGCATGTGGGATCGTCTTATCTTTCTCTTTCTTTTTGCACTCCAACCTGATTTGAATTAGAACCAAGGCTATTATGTGGCGCTTCTCTTTATTGCTGTAGGGCTCACTGGATATTTAATTTGACATTTATTTTTGTATTGTTATGGTGTTTCAATTACCTTTTTCAAGTCCTCTCTCAAACTGAGGCTGATAGCCACTAGAAGGACTCCGCCCATTTTTAGCATATTTTTATTATTATTTAAAATTTTTTTTTGCTTAATCTTTACCCCATTCTATTGCTTTTCTTTCCCTCAAACAAAACCACATAACTCAGTTTATTATCTTAGCCTCTCAAATAGAGGGAGAAACAATGGAGGGCACCAGGACCAAACAGATGTATGATCACTGATAGAAAGCTAGACAAAGAGGGGACCACCTACTCTAGCAGCCCGGGGGATGATGGTGGGGGATATGGGTTGCAGAAAGGGAGCAGGGAAGTGGGGATGACAAACTTGGTGGTGGGTATTCCCCTGATTCAATGTTAATATGTACCTAAAATACTAAAGTGAAAGATATGTAAGCCACTATATTCAAAATTAAAATTAAAAAGAAAATCTTGCACAAATGAGAGAAAAGCTTTTAGGAAACAAAAAGCTGTGTAAACAAGCTCTGTTCCATTAAACTAGTCAAACCAACACTTTAGAGACTTGTAATGTCTTCTCATCTCACAATTTTTTTCTAAAATGATTGAAAATTACTATTGTAGCTATCCACTAGCTTGCATAGTTTGTGGATTACCATGAGTAAAAAATTAAATTTTTTGATATATTTTTATTTTTGCTAATATAACTTGAATAAAATTTTATTTTATTTTAATTTTTATTAATTTCTTTATTTAAACACTGTGATTATAAAATTGCTAATTGTTGGGTTTCAGTTATACAATCTACAGCCTACTTTACCAATGCACCCCTCTCACCACCAATATTCTACATTTTTCTCTCATCTTTCATTCCAACCATGCTTCTCTCTAAAGTAGGGAATTTGCTTCTCTGTCTCTCTCAGTCTCCCTCTCTCACTCTTCTTCCTCTCTTTCTCTCTCTTTCTCCCCTTTTGTAACAGCCTACTTGGTCCGGATACTAGGGAAATTCTCAGGGTTCCTGTTCAGGAAGGTGGGTGAATGGCATCGATGAATGGGATCAGAGATAGGACACTCAAAGAGAGGAGGGATTCTGTCTATTGAATGTTAAACCAGGACACTTATACTAGATTTCTTGGCATGGCATCATAAATGTAGACATAACTGTTAGTTCTCACACTCTACCAGACAAAATGAATAGGGCAAGCTGCACAGAGCAACTGCATGTTTATTTTTACAGACCTGGGTCATAGTCTTCAGCTTCTGTGCTAGTCTGCTATTTTGTCTAAAATTATTTTTTGTGCTTAGACTACTAGCAAGGTCAGTTTCCAGAGACTGTTTTTTTTTTATTGTTTTTGTTTTGCATTGTTCCAGTTTATGCACTCTGAGCTAGCTAAAAATATCAACTCAATATGACTGCACTTATGTTAACAGAAAAGCTAAATTTGAGAGTGGTTAATAATTGTGTAAGTAATAAAGAATTGCTTGGGAATACACAACTGCTTGTGACAAGAGAGATAACAGAAACCTGATTGGTTTTTAAGAAAGGCTCAAAGAAAGGTTCTTAATATATTCATGAAGTTATGTCTAAATTAGATTTATGCCAAGGTTCCTATCGTTCTCCCCATTTCCCCAAGTGTCTCATGGACTGGCAACCAATGTCTCTTGATGCCTAGTACCCTCCCTTGTGGGTATAGGCAGCTAAGGCCTTTTGAACCTGGTGCCCTCCTTTATCCCAGGTCTTAGGTTCAGAGTTCCTTACAAAGGGTGGACATGTCACCCTTTGACCCTGTGGTCTGAAGTATTGTCAAAGGAGTGGTGCCTTGCTTGTCTCTCTCTCCACTTCCAGCACTGAGTTCTTATCCAGAGCAATCAGCATCTTTTCTACTCTACACTTATTGCTCTTATTGTCACTTTAAGAGAGCCAATAGAACAAAAGACATCAAAGCAAAGGAGGTTTTATAAGCACTATATGATTGTAACGTTTATAACTTATGCAATTGATGTACACATTGGTACTTAAAGGTAATTACTAAGAGGTGGAGATGATTGAGATAATGTATTATTATTTATCAATTAAAAAACACTCAGGGGCAAGAGTGATAGGATAGCAGGTAGGGCTCTTGCTGTGCATATGGTCAACATGTTTTTATCCCTGAGATGCCATATAATCATCCATGCACCACCTGTGTGCAGAGTTAGGAGTAAACCCTGAGCAATTCTGGGAGTCGCCCCCCAAAGAAACAAAAACAAAACAATAAAAACAATCATTGCTTATGAAACTATAAGCTTACAAGAAAAACAAAGATGATGCAATTCAGTTGGTACTTCTTAAGAGATTTATTTAGAGACACCATATAGTTAAAATTTAACCTAAGTTAAAATTAATAAAAAGACTTTGGTAAGCTGTAAAATTATAGGAATTTAAGACAGTCCGGGGCCAAAGAGATAGCATGGAGGTAGGGCATTTACCTTTTATGCAGAAGGATGGTGGTTCGAATCCCGGCACCCCATATGGTCCCCTGTGCCTGCCAGGAGCAATTTCTGAGCATAGAGCCAGGAATACCCCCTGAGCACTGCCGGGTGTGACACAAAAACCATAAAAATTACAAATAAAAAAAAAGACAGTCAAGGTACATGGTGGAACCAACACCTCTATCCCTTGAGCCTTACCCAGACTTTGGCAGAGGACGAATATTCTAAGAAGGTAGAATATAGTCTTGGACCTACCCTTTCCACCTCATATCATTAATTATGATCCTGTGGCCTGAAGACTGCCAGAATCTTTTTGGTGGCAACCACCACCCCTAGTCAAATACCATCATATTAAACTGCTGGGCATGTAGCAACTGAGAGACCTCCAAATACATGGAATGGGGGAAAATTCTATTTAAAGTTGATCAAAATATTAAATAGATGTTTTAAAGAGAGTGTTCAAAGAGCCAACAATCATCAGACAAATACTCAGTCTTATAACTCAAATAAAAATGCATATCTACTACTTTTTAACTTTGAAATAATTTAGACTTACTAAATCAATAAAAAATAGTACAAAATTTCCAAATTTTTTCCAAGTTCACTAATAGAATGTTATATTGCAGACTTACAAAATTTGAAAAATAATAGTGATGAAAACTTACCTCACCTAAGGGTTTTAGGTGCCCCTAATAAATTTCCCATAAGTATCACTAACTATACCAGTTATTGCTATTTTTTTTACCAAATATAAGTTTAAAGTTATATTTTGATCTGATTTGCAGTCTAGACTCTTACAGTACATTGTGCTATCTATCATGACTTCTTAATACACTTAATCACCTATATTTTCTCAGTTGACCTTAACATCCATATCTTATAATTTTATAATAATTAGCCAATCTTTTTCAAAATTTCCCTCAAATTTATCTTGATTTTGCATTGTGATAATGCGACTATAAATTGTTTTGGATGGTGTATCAAGTAGGAAGACTCAGTGTTCAGTACTGTTCAGATCCAGAAGGACTAATGCTTGGGATTCCTGGGGCCACTTTGATGATGCTTGAGGACCTATTAAGGACTTATACCTGGTAATTTCTGAAAGCATGTGATTCAAAAGATCAAAACAGACTGGCACATATTGGTTTGCCGTTTGATTGGATTCTTCTATTTATCTCATGGGAAAAATTTTAACTCTATTTTGTTTAGTTTTGTCTTCTGATCTTTCTGTTAATGATTTCCTAATTCTTTTATCTAACTGCAAGATATTGCAGGCTTTTCAACACAGCTTTTCTCTGTAAATATAGCAATAACCAACGGTTTCATTGTGTTTTTTTACTTGTTAGCTTTTTTCTTTGTTTCCTGTTTTTATTTGGTAGGGGCACACTCAATGACCTTAAGGGGTTACTCCTGTCTATGCTCTCAGAAATGACCATGGCTTGGGGGACCATATGGATGCTGGGGGATTGAACCGCCATCAGTCCCAGGTCAGCAGAGTGCAAGGCAAACACCCTACTGCTGCACCATCGCTCTAGCTCCTCCTTGTTAGTTTTATACTTCCTTGTGGAACTGGGGGTAATGTGGTACTTGAACTATATCCTGAGGTGTTCAAGTCTTACATCTGTCACTGTGCTAAGGAATCACTTCTGGGGTGGTTCTTGGGAGACCGACCATACATGGTGTCATAGGACAACTTCAGATCAGTTGAATGTAAGACAAGCACCTTAAGCCTTGTGCTATCTCTCTGACTTTGCGCAAAATAATGTTATGCTTAGAGTTATTTAGACCTTAGATTTAATATAAAGTCTATTGATAACTAGTTGTCTATTTTCAGTATTATTTAGTGTTCTTTAAGTTCCCTCAAAGACAAGTGAAGCAGAATCATAAAGATCATTTTATAGTGTGGATACTTCTATTAGTTTTACTTTTATACATTTTCTAAAAATTAGCAAATTTTTCTTGAGTTTTGCTTCTATTTTTTTCAGACTTTCACTTCTTTTTTGGGGAGGAATAATTATATGCAAGGACCTTAATGGTATTATTCTCAAACACAAGAAAAACCATATAATGGCTTACAACTAAATGCTTATAATATTATATTTATTAAGTAAGAAAATACAATGTGCATAAAAAACTCTAACAATAGTTTAAAGGCAAAACTATACATATACATATTATAAAATTATTAGGAAATACTATTTGTACAATTGTCTAACTTTAATTTGCATTAGGGTTATTATGTTTCAAATATTACAATAAAATTTTTAAAATACTCTGAAAAAGCTCCTTTTCCTCTTTTAGGATACTAACAACTAGAAAATACTTTATTAAGTTTAATATCACTATTAAGAATTGAACATAATACAATGATTCTATTAAATTGTTCCCATACTGGAATTTCAAAATTGAATTTCCTTCCAATGAAATCCTTCTTAACTACAAATTGCCAAGTCAATGAGCTAAAACTGAAATAAAGAGCTAGCTTAGATTTGGAAAAAAAAAAAGAAAAGGCCACAAAATAGTGCAATGGGCTCTTAGAAATGCCATTAGCAATTTGTCTATTCAGAAAACTTTAATTTTACCTGGAAGAATGGCATTCTGCTCTGTCATATGTACAGTAAATTCTCAAATATGGAATCATTAAGCTACCTCAGGACTGACACTTGAAATGGCTTATAAACACCACAGAAATAAAAAGAGGACAATGGAAAGAGATAAATTTTACTAAACATAGATTTATGCATAAATTATCTAAAACTTCCCCTTCTTAGTTGTCATGTGTAACTTATGACTTTATGCTCTTTGATGTGTTTTCTATAAAAAGTATGAGTTTTTTTCAATATCTAGACTTATATTTCCAGAACAATAGTACAGCAGGTAGGGCATATGCTTTGTCCAAGGCCAACCCATGTTTAAATCCTGACAATAGTTTCCTCCTATTCCACAGATGTGATCCCTTAAGAACACATGAGTAAGCCCTGTAGTCTCAAACCAAAAAGCACCAAAAATCCCAAACCAAACTTAAACAAAGATGTGCATATCTATATTTAAATCTTTAAGAGCTACTCATATTCAAACCATCATGCTAGGTATACGTACATGAGTTACAAAAAATGTCAATTTTATAGGGATTTTTTAATAAATAACTTAAGGTTATTTTTATAGTCCTGTGAACAAGTAACAATAAAAAAGTTAATGCTGTTTATCATTTTTTTCTGAAATATATAGTGGTGAGAGAGTAATATTGTGCAGTGGAAACGTTTATCCACAGAAAGTGTACTTGATGTATAAAGTGAGGATATACATCAGTAATATAAACTTTCACACACTTAGAACCAAGTTATGGTTATCTGTAATAAGAAAATACAGTTAAGAAACTTTACTTGAGATAGAAATTTAAGATCAGGTAAGATCTTATGGAAAAGTCAGAGGATTAAACAATTGTTAAGTTAGTAGGGCACTCATTCTGCACTCAGTTGACCCAGGTTTAATCCTTGGCATCACATGTGTTCCCCCTAGATTTCCAGCCTTGAGCCCTGAATGCAAAGCCAGGTGTAATCCTGAGCACTACTGGGTATGGACAAACCCTCCCCCAAAAGATATTTTCAAAAATATAAATATGTGAGAGACTGAAAAAATAGTATGGATATTGAGGTACATGCCTTAATTTTATTTTTGGTCCACATGGGTCCCATTCTAAATCATAGGTAGAGTCTTGAAGCAACTGAGCACCATTGTTTGTTACTGGTAGAGGCTAACAGTGGCCCCAGGTAAGTTCTGACATTAAAGACATCTGCACTGAGCCAGTGAACCAATTTATTGAGAATTATTGGCATATCCCTGGACTGCCTGAGAAGTTCTTTGGAACAAGACCCTCCCAAAGGAAAAAAATTCATTTTGTCCCAAGAATATGACACGGATCTGTAGTGTCCATGTCTAACACGTGCAAGACCCTGAGTTTGTGTGATATTGCAGTCTCCTGCTTATGATAGTTCTAGTGAACCCTAAGGCCACTTTTGAGGAGCAACCTATGTCTAACATTCACTACTAGTTCAAATATCACTGACAGTGGATCCCAAGCCCATAATAATTATCAGGGAGGTGTGCCAAATGTAAAAGTATTACATGTTACTGGAAAATTGTAACAATAATGACTTATTATTAACTATTATGGAGAATAATTTACTTTGCATTATTCATATGAAATCGTTAATTTTAGAACAAGTTTCTAGAAGAATGGAAAACAGGATGAACACATTTAATGAAATAGTGAGGAATAGAAGGAAAAGCACTTAAATTGAGAAAATTGATTTTTTTCTATATTTTGGCTTGTTTTTGTTTTAGGGCCACTCTAGATAGTATTGAAGCGTTACTTCTGGCGCTGTGTAAAGGTACACTTCTGATGAACTTGAGGAGTCATGCAGGTAGTAAGGGAAAATTTGGGTTATCTTTATGCAAGAAAATTTTCCTACTCACTCTCCTATGTCTCCAGTCTTCCAGGAAAAAAATATTCAAAAAGAAGTGTTTAAGTAATTAGTAAATGTAAGGACACAAAGTGCCTAATGATGAATAATTTAGTAAGTTATATACACATATATTTTATAATATATATAAAATAATATGTAATTAAAAGTATATTATAATATATTATGATATAATATATTATATGTGATATATTATTATTTATTATACATTATATATATTGCTTGTTTTTGTTTTTTGGGCCAGACTTTACTCCTAGCTCTGTACTTAGGGATAACTCCTGGCAGTGCTTGGGGGACCATGGATGATGGTCTGTGATCGTGCTATGATGGGATAAGATGAAAGAAATAAAGAATGTCAAGTCACTGGTTCAAAATGTAACATTTATCTGAATAAAGTTATAAATCTGTTAAATTCAAACCACACTAGTTAGCAAAATATGATTTCTGTTGTGTCCCCTTCCCTATGGTTTGAAATTCTAATTATTTCTTGAAATGTTTTATTGTGTTTATGAAACTATCTCAGTAGGAATTTAAGATTGAAACTTTAACACTGCAGGATACAGAAAAAATTGGATGTGGAATCAGAACCCTGAAATTAGTTAATAAGCTCCTTTCCATATGCCCAGAGTAGACTCTTCCAAACAGGATTACCTTATGGGAAAAGTAATTAAGGTGCTGTGAGCTACAGAAAGTGTTACGCTTACTTATATAATGCTTAAATTAAATAATAAGTTATTTAATCTTATTAATTAATCTTAGATTAAGAGCAGAAAAAACTTGAGAGGATGAGAAGTTCCTGTCATTATTTTTCACCTGGTTGACATATAAAAATGTCACCACTACTCCAATATTCTTAAGACCTAAAACATTATAGCTTGAAAGATATAATTTACTTACACTGATACTAAGATGTAAGTTTCTCAGTGAACTGTCTTCTTGAGAAAGTGATTTTTTTCACTCCTTTTTCATTTTTTATTTTCAGAGTAAAATGTTGTTATCTTCTCCTTGATATGTGGTTTACCCATCTCTTTCCCCTAGACACTGAGTTCTTTGACAAAAGGTGTATTATCCCGGTTCATTCTAGTTTGTTTATAATTTACAGCGAGGTAAAATCTGCACATTGGTGCAGGTAGAAGGATAGAAGAAAGTGGAAGACCCTGGTAATGTATGCTGAAAAGAATATTGGAAACTAAAATTGGTCATTATATTTCCAAATTAAAAATTAATTAATCTATTATTTAATGGTATTATAAGTATGTAATGTGATTAATAGCCTCAAACTCTGAAGCTTTTGCTTATTTATTTGTTTACTTATAAATGTATTCTGGGTCCAAATACTTATATCAGTGAATCTGCAGATATTTTTTAAGCTTTACCAGTTTTAAAAATGTTTCCCTATTTTCTTGGAATTTTATAAAAAAACCTTTCTCAATATTTCAATCTCTGCCTCTTCTGTCTCACTCTTTCCTCTAGTTATCTCCCCTATACATATAAATAAAATTTGAGATATGAATCATACACATAAGAGTATGCATTAGTTCACATTAGAAAATAGAGAAACTTTAAATAAACTTTAAATAAAGATCTTCAACATTGATATATTTACAAAAATGCAAGTTATAAAATGGGCCCAGTATATGTATCAATATAAAAATATACCTTATTGATAAAGAAATTGTTCTAAAAAATATGGAATGAACTAAACCTTCTTAGATGCTTTAGACTCCATACTTATGGCATAGCTGTAGGTTTTTCCTCATCCTCCTGTGTTATGCCCAGAGAAACAACACTTCTCTTCTCAAGAAGCTGACATTGCAAATAGAACTAAGAACTTCCAACACCGCAGCTCTTCTAGCTGAGTGTCCAACATTTTGTTTTGGTGACTCATAGCCTCTCCTTCTACTGAAAATTGAACTGAATTCTTGCATTCTTATAATATACACCCTACTCCCATTAAATCTTATTCTAATTATAAGTAATTCTCTGATTCATAAGCAAAACTTCTTCATCCAGGTAGAAGATAGCCCATGGAGATTCAAAGAACAAATTACAGAGGTATACATTAATTTCCAGCTGGGAGAATTACACTTAGTGACTTTGTAGGATTATATTGCTTCCAAAGATTCTAAACTCATTTTAGCACTAGTTTAATATTCTAGATTTGAAGTTCACTGAGCATTTCTTTGTAATTCTTCTTTACACATCAGCAATGGTAATAGCTATAAATGGCTTTACTTAAAAGCAATTCTCTATTTAGATGGAATTTTAGCTATGTTAACATGATTAGTTAAAAATCTTATGAAATAAGATATGAGGTACAGTGTAGTAAAGATCAGAAATAATCAATTCTTCAAAATTAAAATAGTCAAAAGTGAAATATATGTAGTGTGTCTATTAGCATACATTTACACATTAATTTAGGAATAAATGTATTACATATGTTTATGTAAAATTAATCCTTGAGTTGTGAAATCACTTCAGGCAGACATGTCGTGAAGCTGTAGCAGTGAAGAGTTAATAAATCAAGCCAGTCAGGGAGAGTCATGGAGTCAGTGGCTTCTTCTCATGGTCTCTCAGTGTGCCAAAGCAGAGTGTCTTTTCTTAAATTTCCCAAAATAAAATTCACTGGAGAGGATGATAGTAGAGTTGTCCAGGTGAGATTTTACATATCAAAGAGATAGGTTTAAAGGAAGCAGAAATTGGAAGTATGTCTTTATTTTGAATTAATAGCTGGTGTCAACTTAAACTTTATATATATGCCTTCTATATAATATATAACAGTATACAAATTTAGAAAAAAATATTACATGTGAAGAAATATGTCATATTTCAAAATATGTTATTTGGGCATACATGTTTAATCCTGTAACCAATGTAATTATGACTACTTGTCATATGAATAATATTGTTGGAAAGGTGAATGTTTTTAATGGACTCAGCATACTAAAATAGTTTGATAGTGACTACTTATATTAACATCTGAAGGATTCTAGAGGCATATTCAATATCCTGCCACATATTGATGGTATAGCATCCCCTATACCTATATCTTATTATTAACATGTATATACCCTTTATCATGTAAGTGAAAATATCATTTCCAGGAGTAATTTGGTTATTTGATAAATGAATCTAGATTAAGGCATTTATACACTCTGATATGCACTATACTGTTTAGGTACATTTGACAATAAGTGTACAATCATATTATTCAGTTATTATTCATAATGATTTAGAGTCCCTAAGCTGAATGATAACCTCACTCATTAAGAAAGTAATTATATAGTAAAATAAATAAGAGTCTTGAAATTAAAGAAACTAGATTATATTTGAGTGACATAGGGTAACTTTAACTCCAAGTTAATATGATGTGATACCACTTGGGCCCACTAGTGCTGGAGCTACTCTGACTCTCTGGGTCCTCTGGGATACACTGAGCAGAGACTTCTATATTTTCAGAAGGAAAAATGGTACAATCTAGTCACAATAAATATGCCTTTGAATTTAGGGAAATGTAATATAGTGCAAGGAACTCATTTGTTACTAATGTTCCCATATGCCATTCATGGACTAATATTCCCTCCCCTTCCCTTCCCTCTCCTTCTCTCCCCTTCCTTCCCTTCTCTCCCCTTCCTCCCTTCACTCCCCTTTC
Source organism: Suncus etruscus (assembly GCF_024139225.1). Lineage (NCBI taxonomy): Eukaryota > Metazoa > Chordata > Mammalia > Eulipotyphla > Soricidae > Suncus > Suncus etruscus. The sequence continues at coordinate 4,041,715 of NC_064864.1, forward strand.
TTCCCTTCTCTCTCCTTCCTTCCCTCCCTTACCTTCCCTCCTGTTCCCTTCCCTTCCTTTCCCTTCCCTCTTCTTCCCTCCCTTTCCCTTTGTTTTCCTTCCCTTCCCTCCCTTTCCTTCCTTTATCTTTCCTTCCCTCCCCTTCCTTCCTCCACTTACCTTGCCTTCCCTTCCATTGTCCTGCCCTTCTCTCATTCCCTCCCCTCCCCTTCACTTCCTTCCCTTTTCCTTAATTACCCTTCTTTCCCCTTCTCTTGCCTCCCCTTCCCTTTCCTTCCCTCTCATCCCCTTCCCTTTCCTTCCCTTCCAACTCATTTCCTTTCCTCCCTGTCCATTCATTCCCCTTCCTTCCCTCCCATTCTCATCCCTCCCTTCCTCTTCACTTCTCTAACATTCCCTTCCCTCCCCTTCATTTTTCTTTCCTCCTCTCTCCTCCCCTTCCCTTCCATTCTCTCCCTTTAACTTTACTTTTCATTCCTTTCTCCCCTTACCTTGCCGTCCCTTCCAATGTCCTACCATTCCCTCATTCCCTCCCCTTCCCACCCTTTCTCTCCCTTTCCGCTTGCCTTCCTACCCTTCTTTCCCCTTCCCTTCCCTTTACTTCCGTTCCCTTTCTTTCCATTCCATCCTCTTCCCTTTCCTTTCGTTCCCTCACATTTCCTTTACTCTCCTTCCCTACCATTCCCATCTCTTTCTTTTCCCTTCCCTCACTTCCCTTCCCTCACCTTCCTTTCCCTCTGCTTCCCTTTCCTTTCATTCCCTCACATTTCCTTCTCTCCCTTTCCATTCATTCCCCTTCCCTTCTCTTCCCATCCCTTCCTTTTCCTTCCCATCCATCCCATTTCCTTCGATTTCCGCCTCTTCCTTTTCTCCCTGTCCCCTTCCTTTCTCTTCCCTCTCCATTCCTTTTACACCCCTTCATTCCCCATCACTTCCCTTCTCTTCTTTTTCCTTCCCTTCCCTCCACTTCCCTCCCCTTCTGTCCCCTTCCCTTGCCTTGCCTTCCCGTCACTCCTCTCTCCATCCCTTTTGTTCCCTTCCCTTTCCTTCGCTCCTTTTCCCTTCTATTCCCTCACTTACCCCTTCCCCTTTCTCCTTTCCTTTCCTTTCCCTTCCCTTCCCTCCCCTCCTTTTCCCTTTTCCACTTCCATTCTTTCCCTTTTCTCCCTTTCATTTCCTTTCCCTTCCCTCCCCTTCCCTTCCCTCTTTTCTTCCTTCCACTCACCTTCCCTTCAATTCCTGTCCATTCCTTTCCTTCCCTTCCCTTCCCTTGCCTTCCTTTTTTCCCCTTCCCTTCATTTTATTTTCCTTCTCTTCCCTTCCCTTTTCTTCTCAATCCTTTCCTTTCCTTCTATTCTCCTTCCTCCCTCCCCTTCTATTTCATTTTCTTTAATTCATTTCCCTTCCATTTCCTTTCATTCCCTTCTCTTCCTTCCCTTCCCTACCCTTTTTTTTTTCATGTGTTTTCCTCCCCTTCCCTCCCCTTTCCATTCCTTTTATTCTCTTTCCTCCCCTTTCCTTTCATTCACTTCTCCTTTCTTTTCTTTCCTTCCCTTCCATTCTTTTCACTTTCTTCCCTCCAATTCCCTTCCCTTTCCTTTAATTTTCTTCCCTTTTCTTTTCTTCTCTTCCATTTTCTTCCCTCCCCTCCCCTTTACTTTTCCTTACTTATCTTCCATTTTCTTCCCCCTTCCCTTTTCTTTCTTTCACTTTCTTTCCCTTCCTTTCCCTTTCCTATGTTTCCCTTTCCTTTCCTTCCCTCTGCTTCCATTCTCTTACTTTCCCTTCTTCTCTTCCCTTCCCTCCCTGCCCAGTCTCATCTAGAACCTGCTTCCCCCTTCTGCTCTCCCCCTTCATTCTCCCTTCCCCCTTCTCTATTTCTCTTTCTTTCTCATTGGCTTTTTTCTTTTCTCTCTTTCTCCATTTATTTTGTGTGACAAGGATTGATTTCAGACTTTCACAAAAACCCATCTGATAAGGGGCTAATATTCAAGATATACAAGTTTCTAACAGACCTTAACAAGAAAAGAACATCTATCCTCATCAAAAAATAGGGAGAAGAAATTTCTCCTTAAAGGAGAAATGCAGGTGGCCAAAAAAAAAAAAAAAACCGGAATAAATGTTCTAAATCACTAATCACCAGGGAAATGTATATCAAAACAAAAATGATGTATCATCTTACTCACAGAGAACTCTACATCATAAATTAAAAAAAAGAAAACAACAGTGCAGGCTGGCATGTGGGGAGAAAGGAATTCTTTCTTACTGCTGGTGGGAATGCTGTCTAGACCAACCTTTCTGGAAAACAATGTGACTATTCCTCAAAAATTTGGAAACTGCATTCCCTAATGATCCAGCAAAGTCACCCCAAAGAGTATGCCCTCTGCACCCCTAAGTTTTTCACAGCGCTATTGACAATAGCCAGAATCTGAAAATAACCCAGATGCCAGACAATAGATGAGTGGCAAAAGAAACTGTGGTGCATGCATTTACTCAATGGAATACTATTCAGCTATTAGGAAAAATGAAATCATAAAATTTGCCTATACAAAAGTATACATGGAGAGTATTATACTGAGTGAAATGATGCAGAGGAAGAAGGATAGACATAGAATAGCCTCACTCATCTATGTAATATAAGAAAAGGAAAAGACAGTATGACAACAATATCCAGAGACAATAGAGCTGAATCCTATGAAGACCAGCTTATGACATGAAGCTTGCCACAAAGAGCGGTGAGTGCAGCTAGACCACAAACCACATTGACAACTACCATGACAATGACAATGAGGGAAAGAGACAGATTGCCTGCCTGAGAGACAGGTAGGGTCTGGGGTAGGGAAGGGAAATGGGAAGATATTGGTAGTGGGAAGTTTACACTGGTGAAGGGTGGAATACATTCTTTAACTAAAACCTCAGTATGAAATTTTTGTAAGCACGGTGATTAAATAAAAAAATACAAAAAAAAAATAGAATGCATATATTCTACTCTTTCATCTCTCTGAACATGGCAGCCGAGGCTTACAATGTTGGCACATTACTGTACAATTGAAACAATGCATTTTGAAATGTCTTTTCAAAGATATTTGTTCAAGCAACAGTCTTAATTGGTGGAGATAAAACCTCCTTTAAGGTCAAAACTTGCCCTGTAGTCTACTGTAAAAATTTTTAAGTTTCCATTTTTTTGGAGACTTTCACTTATGATTCAATCTTATGGAATTGATTTGGAGTATCTCACATCACCACAATGGGGCACACATGGGGCACAGGGCTGAAAAAATAATAAAACAAAAATCATGCAAACATAAAGTTCATACTTTTTACTGTACTGTAAGTAATAAAATGCTTTGTTATCTAAGAGTTTCTTGTCTTCTGCTAATAGTTAAATAGGTTTCTCCATTGCCAAAAGCTGCTTGGGGTGAAGTTTAAATAATATTCAAGAAATAACTCAAAACTAAATATACGTATGATTTTATACCCTTCTTACTTAAATATAGATATAGAAACAATGATGCACAATAATTATTGACCTGGAAAATACATTTATAAAAGCCCACATGGGACTATAATTATATTCTACAGGTAATATGTTTTTCTTAAATGTTCACAATGTCCTATTTTTGCTCTGACAAGTTATTTATGAGATTAGCTGGTTTAAAAATATAGGTATATACATTTACAGGTCACTAGCTCACCATATTGCCTTTAGAAAAAGGTTTAAAAAATCAGTCTTAAAAGTGGGTAATGCCAAATGCCATCTATCTTTAGGACCAAATATTATTTTCTTTCAGTATAGCCTCGTGATGTACCCTTTTATTCCAATTTTGAAGCTGTGAAAAGAAAAGGACATTTTAAAAATATGGCACGTCTAGTTGTGAGTTACAAAATACATCTTAAAGATATAAAGTGCTTTCTAACTGTGGTCTCTAAAAATATTGAAAAGTCTAATTGTATCATGACTGAGTTTCCTTCCTCTGGAGGTGTTCAAGCAGAAACTGCCCAGCCACATCTGACTCCTTTAGAAAGCATCAATTCATGAGGCAGCCAGTGAAATTAGCTGCCCTCTAGGTCACTTCCAACCTCTAGTTTATAGAATTCTACCAATCTCCCCTTATTTTAACATTTCAATAATATTTTTAAGTCCAGGTCCTATTAATATGATTGCTTTGCCTAGATTTTTGGATCAAGGAATGAAGATGAATACATCAGTATTAACGGGAAGAGAAGACATAAATAATTAACAAAACACTATTAAATATAAGTTAGCCATCTGATGTCAGGGTACTTTATTGAATTTAATCACATATCTTTTAATATTATCTTTATTTAAGTACCTTGGTTACAAAAATGATTGTAGTTAGGTTTCAGTCATAAAGATCACCCCCCCCCTTCACTAGTGCAACACTCCCATCACCAATATTCCCACTCTCCCTCATCTCCCTGCCTGTATTTGACATATTTTTGAAATATTTTTGACATATTTGACATATTTTTAAAGCCAAATGGAAATTTTAGTCTTAAAACTATAGAAACTAAAGGACAATTCTATATTTTTCCTCCTTAAAAAGATAATTTCTGCAAATGAAAATACAAATTACTTAGAGGTAATTAGTTAGAGGTGGGATAACCACTTGACTATTTGTCTAGCTGTCAAATAACTATTTATCTGAATACACAGTTTTCTGACAAAGCAAGATTTATTTTAGGGACCAGATTGGTGGCACAAGTGGTAAGGTATCTGCCTTCTCCGTGCTTGCCTAGGAAGGAGAGGGATCCCCCCACGTATCATATGGTCCCCAAGCTAGGAGTGATTTCTGAGCACATAGCCAGGAGTAATCCTTGAGCATCACCGGGTGGGTCCCAAAACCAAACCCCCACCCCCCCAAAAAATAGGAAGCTGGGGAAGAACCCATTTCACATCTTGGTGAACTGCAGACTTCGGGTTTTGATGGATTAAATGCAGGCTCGGGGGTGGTTTTTCAGAGATACTTCCTCAAGGCTAGGTGGGAACAATAATAAAAAAAAAAAAAGCCAAACTCCTACCTTCTTTCACCCCACCACCCTAACTGTTTTAGTGCTTAAATATTAAAGTGTCATTCTCTCACTATGTTCTTGAGCTCATACTTTTGTTGTTGTTTCTGATTCTATGTTGAGCTATGCTTAGGAGTTATCCGTGGCTCTGCTCCATTTGTGATGGTGGGGATTTGATTCATGTCTGCATGCAAGACATGAGGATTCTAACCATTAGACTATCTCTGCCCCAGAATCTAATTCTTCAAGTGTTTTCATTATATACAGACTTCATAAACACATTTTAACATTTTGTGAATATAGTAAACACACAAAATGGCATGATCTATTCCTTTTATTTCCTATTAATTCTTCCCAATTTTCTACTTAAATCTCAACTTCCAATTTTAATTATTCACTAGACAAATTTAATAATGACTCTTATCATACAGTATTCAAAGTTTGCATAAATATCATATAATGTATCTGACTTATTAGTGGTGCAGAAGTAGTATAACTTTTTCATTATTTTAAAGTATAAAGAAAATAAAACAAAATCAAACAATGAAAAATTAATCCTTCAATATAAAGGGTCTCAAAAGATATTTGTTTTATCTTTTCATAAACTCACCTTAATATATTAAACTATTATTTGCACATTGTAATTAAACTGTATAAAACTATCATTGAAACTTTTTGAAAGTATTAAAATATTATTTTTTCATATGCTATTAGTTATATTACCACAATAAAATAAGTGCCAGATACACATCCCTTAAAAATACTCTAGTTAATACTAAAAGACTTTATTGCAGGGGTCTCAAACTCAATTTACCTGGGAGCCGCAGGAGACAAAGTTGTGTGAGGTAGGGCTGCATAAGGGATTTCACACACACACAAAAAAAGGGGGACAGTGGGCAGGAGCAGCGGAAAAGCCTTCTGTTCTAGGCGCAAAGTATTTGCGATTATTTGCTTACCGAATATTCGCAATAAAAAATCGCATTAGTAAGAAACAAATAGCAAAAAATCGCATTAACATTTGCATACCCCGAACGGAACTGCTTGGGGTATGCGAATGTTTAATGCGATTTTTTTCTTATTAATGCGATTTTTATTGTGATTATTCAGTAAACGAATAATCACGAATACTGCGATATTTGAAGGCCAGCAGTGGGCCACAAAATGTTGTACGGAGGGCCTCAAACAGCCCGCGGTCTGCGAGTTTGAGACCCCTGCTTTATTGAAATATAAAATGGAATATTATCCAGCAACTTACTTTGTAGTTAACCATGAATAATTTAACACCGTCTTGTTTTTTTCATTTTTGATCATCACAAGTGATTATAGTCACATATATTTAGTATATATTTGTTTATTAATTCTGAATTCCAAATTTTTAAATAAACTCTGATGATTTTACCATATTACAGTCTAAATATGTGCTAACTTAGCTAAGAACTTTTCTTATTTTTTTTCAGTTGTAATTGTGCTAAATTCATCGTTTTATACATACAGTGCATCTATTTATCTTTGTTTCCCATTTTTGGTGGTGTTCCATCACCTGTTCTAATGTTACTCAGAGTACTGCCAGGAAAGAAGAATAAGCAAAAAGAAGGGAGCGGTTCCTTAATATACCATTGCGTATACAAAACACAAACAAGCAGATAATGAAACAAAGATCTTCACTACATTCAATATTTTATTTTATCTATTTTATAGAAGGTTCATTAATAGTTTTGCATTTCACTTTTAGTCTCTTGAATGAATTTTTATTTGTATTTCTTTAGTGGGATTTGGACTCTGCCCTGTAATCCTCAGAGATTAATCCATGGATACTGGGGATTGAACCCAGTGAGCAAAGTAAGCATATTTTTTATTCTCTTTTCCCTTCAGTACTTTATTTGAGAAATAAAATAAAGGATATCTATGAAAGTAAAAGTATAACAAAAATGATTCAATAATTGTTATAAAAAGTATAACAATTCTCAGTTAACAAAATGTGATTTTGTGTACTTCATACAAGTAGACAAGTTCAAATACAATTCCATAAGTAGAATAATTTAAGTACAATTCCTTAAATGGACATGATATTACATTTCCCAGGACAAATTTTGATGTTCTGAGACAGCAATTTTTTCAGTGACAGGGAAATACCTAGAACAACAATAAACCGTAAGGAATGCTTTATTTGGAAGGAGAAGAATAGAACCCTTCTTGCTGTGAGAACTTGGTAAAGTTACTAAATACGAGTCACTTAACACATTTAGTGATGATATAAAAAGAGGTCAGGAGTACACTTAAGAAGATTCTGTCCATACAAAAACTAGCAGAGTGAGAGAAAGCCATTCAACTCTAATAACTGAGTTTAATAACTTTCAACATTACTCAGTTTTTATTAGGTCAATGTCCCCAGAGATATTCTATGATCATCACGGAGTTGCCCACTCAGCTTGTCTCAGAGTCTCAGAAGATTTCTCAAGTTGCAAGTCTAATATGACTACAGATTTTTTTTTTGTTATTCCCTGTAGAATCTTGTGCTCTTAATATAGTCCAACATTTTTCAGGGAAGGAATTTATGTAAATTATAGATATAGATTTCCTCATGTATCTAGAGATGGCTGCATTATGTTTAATTTTCAAATGGCAATAGCTTAATATAGTAGAATATCAGCTGTTCTTATGAGATAATGTAAGTACCACTCATTTAGCAGTTTTCATCAATTAGCTAATATGATCATAATGCTCTAAATAGAATCTGCTTTGTCTCTTCAGGTGCGAGTCATTTGTGTATTTAGGTTTATGTTAATAGAGAAAGTGAATTAATCTTATTTTTACAATCATACTTTACATATTAGAAACATGTAGCTGTATTCTGAGATTATAATCTTGTGAAATGCCTCTCATTTTCTAGAAAGCTTCCTTCTTCCCATTTTATGTGCCTGTTATTTTCTTCTGAAATGTGTCCCTTTACCAGATATTTACTCTAAAAATCATTTTGAAAGGGAAGTTGTTTATTTAATTTATTTTAATCATGTTGATCCTGTTTTAAAATTTGGGTTTAGGGGCCGGTGAGGTGGTGCTAGAGGTAAGGTGACTGCCTTGCAAGCACTAGCCAAGGAAGGACCGCGGTTCGATCCCCCCCCATCCCATATGGCCCTCCCCCCAAGCCAGGGGCAATTTCTGAACACTTAGCCAGGAGTAACCCCTGAGCATCAAACGGGTGTGGCCAAAAAAAATTGGGTTTAACCTATAGGACCAGTTAAATTGGAACCCTTATAACTAGCATGATCAGTGATAAAAGCTAATATCTCTCATTTTATAAGCCACTGGTCAGTTTTTATCTTAGAATCAAGGTAATACATCAAGGATGTGAGTCCAAAAAAGCTAATTGTGTAGACACACTGGAAGAGTAAGAGCAGGAGGTATGAGAAATCAGAGAAATTGGGCACAAATGAAAATGAGAAAATATTACACAGCATTTATTAAAGATAAAATCATTCTAGCATAAGGAAGTTAACACTTTACAGAAGTCTTTACTATTCTACTTAACTTATATTCAGAGGGGCTAGTGAGATAGTTCAGGGTTAGAATATTGCTTGTTTGGGGCCGGAGTGGTGGTGCAGTGGTAGGGCGTTTGCCTTTTCACAGGGCTGACCTAGGATGGACCTTGGTTTGATCCTCAGCGTCCCATATGATCTCCCAGCCAGAAGCGATTTCTGAGCACAGAGCCAGAAGTAATCCCTGAGTGTCACCAGGTGTTGCCCAAAAACAATAATAAGTAAGTAAATAAACAAACAAATAAAAATATTTCTTGCCATAAAAAAATCAAAGTTAAATCATTGACACTACATATAATTCCCTAAACACAGTCAAGAATGAGTAATGAGCAAAGATCTAGGAGTAAGTCCTAGTCTAATTAGGTATATTCCCAATCTACAATAAATAAATAAATAAATAAATAAATGATATTCAGAAAAAGCTATAAGAGGAAGGTTTAGGTAGGGATTGGGAAGAAAAGAGAGGCAAAAGACCTTGAGTTTAAGTTCCTGAATTTCATGCTCCAACCAGCACCTCTTGCATAACTTACATGCCCCCCAGCATGCCTGGACCTCAGAAATTTTGAATTGTTCTGCCTCTAGTCAGAGACAGTTGAGTAACAGAGAGAATGCTTAGATTATGTGAGTTTCATGGACCATATAAGCTTACTGCAAGACTAAATTTTCATGCCTCCCCAATAGGAACAACTTCTATATGTTTTTCTTTACATAAAGACAATGCTCATTTATTTTTCCATAATGATATTGCTTAGTTTTTCATTAGCAAATGAAATGTAACTTGTCTTCATTTATTGACTTCCCTTTTGTTGAATATATATCCAAAAAATATTTGAGTTTTCAACAGAATTCAAGTCATAAAGCAGTTGAATCTAAAACAACCATTTCAGGTACTCTTTATCCAAACTACCTTTAAATTTCTTTAGGATTTTATTTTTTTTCTGAAACTCATCTTTTCTCATCACATAGAAGAACACTTTTGTTAATTCTCCATAACATAAAACTGCTTTCTTAGAAATGATAGATAAAAGTTGATAAAGATTAAGAGAGCATCTATTATCCCTAGAATGTTGATGAACCCACAATAGTAGCCTAAGTCCCCCTTAAAACTAGACTCAGTGAGAGGTTAAAGGTAAAATGGATCAGTGCAAAGGTTTCTGGGAGGAAGAGATCACAAAAGAATAAATTTAATGAGTGCTACCAACGGAAATATAAATGCTGAAATATTTTTGCTATTTTACAGCGCTTAGAAAAAGAGAAAACATATGAGTATAATAATACTGGTAATTAAAAGAGAATGGAGAAAAATGTCACCATGATCTCCTCTCCCGAATATTACCATAAATGAAATTCCTAAAATAAGACTTTTGACATAGTCTTAGTCAAGACCCTTCAACTCTTTACCCATCTTCATATGTCAAATCCTTTATCTGAAGTGCAGTAAGAATTTATATATGTCTAACATCAGAGTCCTTGTTTCCTTCCAGAAACTTCAGACCACTGCTTGTGCACTAAAGTTGATAATGTGGGGCAGTTTTCCAGGTTAATTCTTTCAAAATAAATTATTCTCTTCATCTCCCATACTTCCTCATGCCATTCCAACTTCTGAAACAAAATCATTGCCTTTTCCCTCTGGACTGTTTGTCCATCTAGCAGAATTTATTTCTGTTTTGTAGAGAACAAACTATTTAACTTTATGCAGAACATTTGCTTGAACCTGATTCAAGTTTCAAGAAAGAGGATCAATTCTGCTCAGAACAATGTTTCACAAAGGACTCTTGTGGATCTAGCCATCTTAGGACTAGACCCCATGTTCTCTGGACTCTCAAGCAAGCTTAGTATAATCCATACATTTAGTTTGCTATTAAATGATCTTGAATCAATTATGTGGACAATCTAAAGCATGCTGTGTGGCCAATTGTTGGTTTTCTGAAAATGGCAGTGAGGCCACATAGAAAGGGAAATCCATGGTTCTGGAAAGGCTCCATTCAGTTGATAATGAGTAGCTCAGAGACTTTTAATACTATGCCATCATTTTCTACTGAGTATTCATAGGAGTCCAGATTTGTAAATTCACATCTGGATCTCAATATTGTTGTGAAGTCCCATTTTTTGACAGCTGAAGTTTGAATAATATTTAATAAATATTTTCTAGGCATGATTTACTTTTCAAGATTTAGACAAATGGTTTTTGTATCTCTATATGAATTCTTGTCCCCATCTTGCAAATACTGGAAAAAAGTCAGCATTTCCTAATATTTCCACAGTTGGTAGTTTATATGCAATTCCTAAATTTAACATTATTGTTCTTCATGATTTGTTAATGGTTTTTATACTTTACTATTATCACAATATTATGTAGTAAAATTATTCCTGTTTTTTATTTTTCTTCACAGAAATTACATGAGAAAAATTACTTATTTCATTGCTAAGCCCCATTTTTCCTCCACTGGTAAGATCATGTAGAATATATGACCAATGCAAAATGTGCCAGTCTTTATGAGACTCTTCAACCCAATTGTCTTCATATTTATACTTTAGTATAAAAAGTTTGAGTAGGTGTAGAGAGGGCAAAACTGATGGTGTTTTGTGCCTACTTCTGATTCTGTGCTCAAAAACTGGTCCTCATGGACCTCAGTGGACTAGAAATCCAATCCTAATTATCTGAATACAAATCAAATACTTAATATGTTTTACCATCCCTCTAGCCCCAAGAGTATTGCTTTAAAAATCTTCCATAGACCTTACTCCATTCAGTTTAGGTAGAACTATGAAGAAATTATTTTAGCAATTATACCAGATGCTTTACAAATCCGTGAAAATTCCCTCTGGGGATTTTTCATTGGAAGGAATTAGTCAAGACAGATTTTTCCTTTTACTTAGAAATAGAAAAGAATAATTAATTTTTTTAATAGAGACTTCACTGGAATGACTTGCTTATAGTTATTTGCTGCATGTCCCAATATCAACTTCAGGAATCTTGTGTATTCTCTAAAGAACCCAAGTGGGTTTTATCATATCCCACTAACCATGCCCCTCTATACTGATGGTTCTTGGCTGCACACTTGGATACTTACAACCAGGTATCAGCAAAATCTCCACTCTGTATTTCAATTTTCATATTTTTTATCTAAGCCTTCATCCCCTCCTTTTACTCTTTTATTCACGTTTAGCACATTTCATCTATTTTAAAAGTAGATAATTCCTTTCTACAAGATCTTATTTGAATCTATCGTTTGGATCTACAGGTGTATTTTCCTTCTTTATTATTAGGCAAATGTTTATAATGCTTAGGTTCTGGTTAAATAGTCTAATATTAAGTTTCTGATTCTAATCAAATGAGGTAAAATATAAAAATGCAAGTGAAGAAATTTACTGAGGGACAATAAAAAAACACCTTAACTGAAAAGTTAAATAATTTAATAAACTATATATGTCCTTAGAAGAGAATTGAGAGATATTATTACACCTTAGAGTACATAGTTTTTGGTGGTTAGAATGCAAGGAAGTGGTACTTCTACAATAAATTTTAGTAGAAATAAAATAATCACCATATATTAGTATATGGCTATAATTAGTAAATATTAGCTACATTTTTATTGAAAACATTGAGTCAGAGATTCAGATAAGTTAGATACTATAGAAACTTGATTTTTATCAAAAGGAAATAACTAAGAATTTCTGAAAGAATTCTCACAGAAGGACAAAAACATTTCAGGTCATTTTGATCATGGGAACTATAAATACACTAGAGGAATAAACAGTATTTGTTGAAAACGTATTTAAGACTCCAATTACAAAAGTTAGGTTCCAAATGAAGAAAAGAATGGGTCGAAGGATTGTGATGAAGGGATAGTAACTGCACTCTGGTTGTGGACATGATGCAAAGTAAATGATTCCGAAACCCACACAGTGCAGTAAAGGCCTTATTTGAAAAGAAAAAGACAGAAAAGTACAAGAGTAATTAGTACTTAATTGCTCTGGAAGTGCAAATGGAATTGAAAGCACCAAGTCTTATAGTTAGTTCCCTTCCCACCATTCTATACAGAAAAAAAAAAACAAACAAACAACCTTCTCTCACTCAGATCTAGAATATTATACTTTGGAAATACTAAACCAAAGGAACTGACTTCAGAGGCATAAAATACTACTAGGGACAAGAAGTAATAATGATAAAGCAGTGTTAATTGTGTGCTGTATTTTAAGTCGTGATATTGAAAAGCCTTTCATGCTAGTGCAAAGTTTCCGATAGGCATCAAAAAGGCTTAACAATTTAAAGTTGTGTTTAAGGAGAATAAACATTTTGAAATTTTTCCTTTAATTTATTTTTACTTAATTTTCCAATAAATGTTTCATTAAGGCACAATGATATAAAGTTACTCATAATTTGTATACAGTGTTTGAATACAGTATTTCAGAACCAATTCTCATATCAGTCTCCCCAGCCTGCCTCCATTTTTAGTAGGAACATTTTAAGTTTGACTGTTTTAATTTTGATTTCAGTGTTATTTGCTTTAAGTTTCTATAGATAGATGTACTACACTTCTATATCATTATTTTGCTTGGGACCCCTTCCTCTGTCCCTGTTACCTTTTGTCCACTTCTTACTGTCCTCTTTGAATTCTTTCCTTCACTAACCTTTACTTATAATATTTTAAAGTCTAGGGAAAACTGGGTATCCTTCTTTGACCCCCTTGCTTCTCCCTTGCTTCTCTTGTCTTCTTATTATATATACCACCTTTAGGGAGATCATTCAGCAAGAAGAAAAAGTAAATTGGAGGATGTCTAAAGAGTTAGTACAGTGGATCTTACACATAGAAGAGCCAGTTTTGGTCTCAGCACTACATTTGGTCCCTTGAACTTGCCTGCAATGATGTTTGAGCATAGAACCAGTAGAAAATCTTGAGTATTGTTGGGTGTAGTCCCGCCCAAATAATCAATAAATTCACCAGCTGGGGACACACCTGTCATGTTCAGAACTAATTTCTGGATTGGAGCTCAAGGCTCATTCCTGAAGGGGACCATATGGAATCCTGAGGAATCTATCTAGATTGGGCATTTGCAAGGCAAATGTATCAGTCCCCTGTGTCATAAGTATTTATTGAGACCAGGAATTAAGAGCAGACAATTTGGCTCTAACCATTGTGACTCACAAAATTCCTTTACTGAAGTGGATTATAGTATAAAATAAAAAACTAGTAAATATGTACAATATTTAGAGCAGTAACTCTAAAGGATATATCCTAATAATGCCACCTTTCATCTTTATTACTTTACCTTGAGTCTCTGTCCTGGTATGAAGCCTGAGTTTCAAAGTTTTATGTAGATCATAAGAGATTCTTACCTCTCAAACTCTGAATAGTTGTAAATAGGCATAAATTATCTCTGGTTATTTTCCCATGTTTACAAATAATCACATTTAGTAGAACTATGCTGAACATACACAGTGAAATGTTGACGGTTAAAAGTCTGGAGAAAGGGTCACAAAGTAAAATTTCAAAATAAATCACACTAAAATGAGTTGGTAAGACATAGCTGATAATTCTATAAAGTAAATAGGAAATATAACATTTTAGTACAGTCTATATATTTATAAATTTATTAGTAGTTTAGAATATCTCAAACTGACAATAGGGGAGAAAAATAAGCTTCTTAGAAGATTTATCATACTAATGAACCCACAATAGAGTTCAACATAATTTACATATCTGTATTTACTGATTATGAATGATAATAGGAAATGATGGAAATTATCCAAAATAAACAATTTATTAGGCATTCCTTACTCATATTCATTAATAGGATTAATTCATTAAATTAAATAATTAATTCATTAAAGGACTACTCCAAAAATAAAAAATAGGTGATGTTAAATTTTGGTTAAAGTATGCATAGGAAGGAACTCTGGTGTGTATACATAACTTTAGCCAAGTTTACATAATACAGAGATAAAATTAAGGACTGACATAAAATTACTTACTAGAGATAGAAAGGACATTTTTGTTTGATTAGCTATTGTTTGTGAAATGGGACAATATAAATACTAAAGAGAGTCATTACATTTGGTAGCTACAATCTAATATAATTAGATTTCAGGGACAGATTCAATCTATGGTTTTTAAAACCAGAGTTTCAAAAGTAAGCAGCAATTGCTAACTAAAGTTTTTTCCAGACACTGGAAAAGTAAAGTACAAGAAATAGCCAATGCATGAAACATATTCCTGGATATAAAATAATTATAATAATTTGTAAATAACTAGCAGTAAAACACATGACTTACATGTATGAGATCCTCAGTTCTCTGTAATAAGGAAAAGAATGTCTAGTATTTGAGATTATGTACTTTAAATTATAGATTATTTAAGTATCTGATTTATTTATTATCCTGTAGAAAAAGTTAACCAGGTCAGGCAAGCTCAAATGCAAATCAGAAAAGGATTATTTGGATTAATCATCATCAATGAATATCAGAATGATATCATATGTAAGTGTTAATACATATGTAGAACCATAAATTCTGACCTATATATGACACTTTCTGAGAATGAGGAAAAAGAAGATAAATGTTGAGACTGTCAGATTTGTCTTCACAACACTTTTGATGTATACAATTTGTTTCACACAGGTTTGGAGCTGTGTAAAATATATTATATTTTTATCTTAATTCATTATGCTATCAGTGTAATAATTTCTGGACATACTAAAACCTTTGTTGTTTTATAAAAATTGTCATAGTAATATATAAAAAGCCTTAAATACCAAAAAAAAACAATTTATGTGAATTCTAAATTATGAGTAAGGTAAAGTACATTGAACTATGACAGTATTAATTGCACTTAAACTCATCATCACATCTTTTTCGAGCTCTAAATTTGTCATGTTACATCTCTGATGTATCCTGCATTTAGTCTCCTACCAAAATCTATTAATTAAAAAGTAAATTAGAAAATGTGTTAATAACATTGACAGGTACATTCAAGGATGAAACTAACTTTTATATGGAGCCATATACTTGTTAGTGAACTAAATTAACTGAAAATTTCGTCTTCTTTCTCTATTTTGGAAAAATAAAATAATGCATGAAGAAAATGTATGTATAAAAGATCAACATACTCTATATTTTAATCTCATTAATCATTCATAAAACTCTTGGTACCAAAGAGGTTAACTTAAATAAATATTAAATTTATGAACATAAAAGTGAAACTTAAAATTCTACATCATAACAGACTCCCCAAATAGTCATTACAAAATTCCATTATTCATCCTCACATATCTCTGAGACAAAATAGCATCAATAAGATATTGTTCAGTTCTTGTTTAATTACAATGCTCCTATGGTTTAAAAAAGAAAAACAGATAAAAATAAGACTGTTAAAAAGTCTTCTTTCCCAAATGTATAATCAATGGAGCTAAAATGCATGTTAATTTTAATTTAGCAGAAGAAAAATTCCTGTCAATCACATATTAAGTGCAGTAATTGTTTAGAAAATTGACCATAAATTCTGTCATTAAATTAAAAGTAAATTACACTTAGTTATGTTGAAAAATAAGATATTTTCATCAATTTTTTCATGCCTCTATAAATTGGAAACATTAATTTTATAGCTATTCCATTGTATCCTTTCTTTGAATTTTCACTTAGAATAATTTTCTTAACTTTATAATTTTTGCCTTATATTTTGACATATAGTATTAATCATCTTTAGTATAGGAGAAATGTTTATTTTGAGTTTTTCTAAGTTTGTAAGAATATATTTCTGAGTAAATATTTCATGGTTAAGATACTTCTATAATTTAACTTCTACTATATGTCATAATGTTTTAATGAAAAGTTATTTGAAACACAGTGTTATATAGATATAAAGCTGATGTATGTCAGATAAAGTTCATAATAAAGCAAAAAAATAACCTTATTGGTGCTGAAAGAAATATGACAATAAGGACTGTAAACTGTTTCCCCACCAAAAGATTGTGATTTATAGAACTGAAATATATTGTTTTTATTTTTTTATACTTTTTTGGTTTTTAGGTCACACCCAGCAGTGCTCAGGGGTTACTCCTAGCGCTATGCTCAGAAATCGCTGCTGGCAGGCTCGGGAGACCATATAGGATGCTGCAATTCAAACCACCGTCCTTCTGCATGCCAGGCCAACGCCTTACCTCCATGCTATCTCATCAGTTCAGAACTGGGAAATAATTTTAACTATAAAAATACCCTCATCAGAGAAACTGGCATCTAGGTTAACATATCATGGAAATTACATTTCTATTTTAAATTAATTTAAAAAGATAAAGTTGGTTGAGTTAGTCTAAAATGACTCATTAAGAAAATTCCATATTAAGGAATATAGACTGAATCAAGGTAGTTCATTACAATAATTGATATTAAGCACTGTAAAAACCCACAGTAACTTAGTGATTATATCTTTAAATTTTCTTTAAAAAATTGGTAAAATGTTGATGAACTTGAATCTTCAACAGAACTCTGTTTTAGGGTCAATTATGTATTTTATTATTGGGCATGTTTTTACCATTGTTAAGTTTCAGATCTGTTATTTCAGTTTGGAGTTTCCTGATTTCTGTCTGTTTTCTGTTCAACTAGAGCTATGTTTTCTTTGATTTCCATGAGGATCCTCTATATTTCTATTCTAAACTCCTTATCTGAGAGATTAATAAGATGGTTGGTATTTTTTGGGTCATCACAGCTATCATCTTCATTCTCTGTATATGTTGTTTGCCTGCTAGGTTTCCCGGTTGTCACGCTTGTAGTGTGACTTTTTTCTGCGTGTTATGGTGGGGTTCATTAGTTAGAAAGAATGCATGGCCGAGAAGCGAAGTGGAGTGGCCATGCTCTCCTGGGGCCTCTAAACAGTTTTTAATGGGGCCCTTCCTGGCCCTCTCAGGAGAGCTTCAGGAGACAAGAGAAGAGAAACACACAAAGCCAACAGGTCCCCTTAGTCTCCCCCAGTCACCAATCTCACCCATTGTTAAATTTCAAAATAATTTTCTGACAAGAATCTTGGGTCACAATTCCAACTGCACCACAGTGGGTACTGTCCAGTTTCATTCTCTTGAGGAGTAGAAACATTATTTTAATGCATCCATGGTAAAATGAATGTACTAAAGTCAAATGTAATATCTAGTATTTATTTTAAGTAAGCAGAATTTGTTATGTTTAAAGAAGGGACCACAACACAACTTACTTCTAGATAAAAAATTATAAAAAGGAAGTACAAACAAGTTCAGAGTTGGATAATTCAGATAAGAAACAACAGCTGAGAGGAGCATGCCTGATATGCTGCTTCCTGAAAAAGAATAGGGTCAGAAGTAACTAATTTCTGTGAAAAGGTACCATTGTCATATGCTAACTTAACTTATTCTTATTATTTATATATTCATACATTTTGATCAGTTCACCAAATTAATAATTACCACAGTTCTTCTGGGATATTTATGGGAGCACATTGATTCATTCAGGGACAACTAATGTATGTAAAATATCATATTTTTATTTATCTACATTATAAATTACTTTTTATTTTTTTGGTTTTTGGGCCACACCTGGCAGTGCTCAGGGGTTACTTCCTGGCTATCTGCTCAGAAATAGCTCCTGGCAGGCACGGGGGACCATATGGGACACCGAGATTCGAACCAACCACCTTTGGTCCTGGATCGGCTGCTTGCAAGGCAAACGCTGCTGTGCTATCTCTCCGGGCCCACATTATAAATTTCTACATTGAATTTCTTTCAGTATTACCTAACAATTTTTATAGCATTCACTAGATTTATTTTTTATTTCTAACTATTTCTTTCTGGGAAAATAAAATAGTTTTATTTATCAAAACATTGATCGGATAGAGGGATGACAAGAAAGAGATGAGTGTATGCATTTCAGGTTGATATGTGAGTCTACAAAATGGAAAAAGGCCCATTTCTTACTATTTCTGATTAAGCTAATGTCTATTCCTCAAATTTAATTTTCTTTTGCCAATCATGTAAATTAATATTTACAAAATGATCATACATTTTAATTTATATTTCTAAATTCATTTTATTCATACAGAACTTATAATATATTTTAACAAAATTTAAAGTTTATGTTTCTAAAACCTTTTTCCTCTTAATTTGTAGCATCACCCACATAGTAAACATTGAATAAATATGATTACTTCTAAACATTTTGGTGTTTATCATTAACTTTTTCATCTTCCTTCCTTTTGTCCTTCCTCCCTTCGTCTCTTCTTCCCTTCCTCCCTCCCTATCTCCCTTTCTTCCCTCCTTTCTTTCCTGAACCTCTGTGGGTCATATGCAAAATAAGTGCCTTATCCACTGTTCTATCTTTCTACACATCTTTTCTTTATTTGAATAGTATAAGGTAGAAAATATTCTTTCTCTTTAACATATATATTGGGCATAAATAAAATCATGGTGACAAGAAATAAAATTTATGCAATAATCTATAAAGCATCAAGTACTATTATTTTAATACCACTTATTTATTCGTTGACTTTTGTGCCACACCTAGTAGTTTTCAGGGTTACTTCTAGCAGTGCCCAGGGGACCATAATGCAATGCTGGAATTTTAATGATGGTGACTTCATGTGTTCTATTTATTATATCCCTTTTATAATAGAGGAAACTGAGAAACTGAATAATCACAAATTATCAACTACTTTCAGTCTTAATGTGGAATGTCAATCATTTGAATTTTGTGAATTACTGAATAAAGGAGGATCAAATAAAAATATATAAGATATGTGTATAAAACAATACACAAATAAAAATGCACAGCATAAGAAAACATATTAGCATGAAAATGCATTGAAATTTCATGAAGAAAATATTTTTAAAACCACATAGTATATAGCATCTATGAAATAACAAACCATAAAACAATTTGAATAGAATGATCAAATGAAAAATAAATTGTATTAGTAAAAAATATTCAAATTAAAAAATCTCTAATCATATCAATATAAATTAGGTATGTAGACAAAACATAACAAATAAATCTACTAAAAATACAAGTGTGAATGTGGAGCTATAGTCCAATGGGCAGGGCATTTGCATTGAAATTGCCAATTATGGTTCTGCCCTAGCATTCCATATGGTTCTCTGAGCATCACCAGAATTAATGCCTGAGTGCATATTTGGGTTTTGGAATCAAATTTGCCAAATAAGTAAAAGCCATACAATAATTTTATATGTAAGTAAAATGTACAATAATCTGAGATCAAAATTTTTCACTTCTTAGATAATTTATAGAGACTACTTATATAAATAAAAAGATATACAAAATACTTATATATTTTCTTATTAGCAAAATATTTTAGACCATTTTTATGTGGGCTATATACACATTTTGTCATAAAAATTTCTCTTGAATTCATAAAAGCTTTTTACTTAGCACACATAGTATTGGAAAGGAATGTAATCAGCTATTAGCAGAAATATATCCATATAGAAAAATATGAGAAAGATTGTTTTCTGTAAAGTAAAATGAATAGATTGTACAAACTTTCGATACACTAATGTCTTATAAATACTTCATTTGAGTAGCTGGGTAATTCAAAATCAACAAATTATAAACGTATACCACTTAAAAGATAGGGAGAAGAAAAATATCCACACAAAATGTCCGTACATGGATTTCTGGGCTTGCCAGCAATCTCACTATTTGGCTTGATATTGGCGTAGCTGCTTTGAGAGTTTTCCCTGAGTGCATTAAATGGTGGGGTGTTCCAACCGAGAGTTAGCTGCTGTTTTGTGAGCAGAAGTTGTTAATGTCTGCAAATTGATGCTATTCTCCAGTCTCTGGTTATAAAAGGAAAGCAGATGTTCATGCGCAACTAACCCAAACACACTAAGAAAGGCTGCAGACATTTTGCCATTTCAATTACCATAATTTAATGTCTAGAATAGATGCCCAAAAGCTTTTAATGGCGTAGGATCAGAACATCCCCTGCAATGAAACCAACTCCCAAAACTCTTCTGTATGCATTGCTCATTTTCAGAATAGTGATTTAAGAAATCGCTGTACTAGAGTTCCAAATGTTTCACAGTGTTTTTATTAAGACATTTTTTAAAGATTAAAATCATTTTAGACTAGACAAAATTTTTACTACATTTTCTTTAGGAATGTTACCTTTCTACATTTTCAGATCATGATTATTTACTGATTCATTGCTTATTTCATTCCGTTCTATATTAGCAGTTCCTAATACAGGACTGAAGTTTCTAGGCTTTTCTTCAGTAATTAGAGTCATGGCTTAAAATCTTGTTGCATAATTGTGTTTCCAGGAAGTTACCACCAAAATACTATAAGTACCTTCAATTTTGGAGTCTGTGAAGTGATTAAGTAACTTATTAAACATAAACACAAAAAGGAGGAAAAATAATTTTATTCTAAATTTAAAACAGCAGGGGCTGGAGTGGTGGCACTAGGATGGACCTAGGTTTGATCCCCTGGCGTCCCATATGGTCCCTCAGCCAGGAGCGACTTCTGAGCACATAGCCAGGAGTAACCCTGAGCGTCACCAGATGTGGCCGCCACCCCCAAAAATTTAAAAAATAAACAAAAATCATTTACAACTCTGAATACATAAATATTGATAATATATGAGCAAAAATAAAAACACTAAAGTACATGTGATAGATTATATATCAAAATTTAAATTTAGCATAATGTATATTTAGCTGATTTTTTTTGTTTGTTTTGTTTTTGGGCCATACCCGTTTGATGCTCAGGAGTTACTACTGGCTAAGCGCTCAGAAATCACATCTGGCTTGGGGGGACTCTATGGGACTCCAGGAGATCGAACTGCGGTCCTTTCTTGGGTAGCGCTTGCAAGGCAGGCAGACACCTTACCTCTAGCGCCACCTCTCTCCGGCCATACTGTACATTTAAAGGTAATATAAAATATTATTTTAGTATTTCATTATTATAATAGATTATGAGAGTCCTGAACTTTTTGATATATTTTATGAATCATTTACAAATTTGTATTAATACCTTTTAACCATTTAATGTAATATAGAAAATATATTTTGAAATAATGTTTCAAGAATTGTAAAACATAGGTAGAACTTTGATGTGCCCTCTTTTACTTTAAACCAGAAAAGTGCATTAATTTTTAAAATGAATGAATTCACTTATCTGCTACTCTGCTGCTCTGTCCAGCCCGGTGAGGTTCCCCTTAATAGGAATTCACATTACTAAGAATAGTCTGAAACAGGTGGCAGAGTCCTAGCTCCCAGAAGCTTTCCAAACCCAAACTATAGCATATAAATAGGCCCATACCATGGTTCCTAAAATACATACTGATCATTGGCATTCCTTGAGTTGGTGGGGGGTTATGGGCAAAGAAGGGAGAAACCCCAGCTTAATCCCAGGCATCTTTCAGGAGCTCATAACAAAGACTCACCCCAGCACAGTAATATTACATCAGAAAACCATGTACAGAACACTTAGAAACTTTCAATAGATGAAAACATATATAACTTCAGACATAAACACCAGTTAATTCTCAGTGTTTCTAGTGACACTATGATTATGTTTAATGAGTTTTAAAAACAATACACTAGATATGCAGAGCACAAACATATAAAAGTCAAATTAAAAAAAACACTAATTAGAATTGAAGGACATGGTAGTTTATATTAAAAAGTCAATAAAAGTTCTGAACAGAAGAAAAACAGAAGCTGAACAAAAATATTTGAGAGGCCCCAAGATGAGAAGAAAAATCTCTAGAAAACAACAGAAGGTGAAAAGGGTATGAAAAGAAATAAATAGGATACTGGAGAACTATAGAATGAATTCCAGAACAATATATGAGTCAGTAGTCCCAGAAGTGCAAGAAGCAAGTTAGATGAAGAAACAAAAGTTAAACAATAGTTTAGGAAACAACAGTTTAAGAAACAACAGTTAAACATCAAAAAGAATTTCTCAGAATTGGGGATTGCAGGCATGGAGATTTAAGAGCATCCTAGAGAAAATAAATCCAACTAGGAAAACTTTAAGACACATTGCATACAAAATGAAAAAATGTAAAGATAAAGAGAGAATCTGAAAGCAACAAGATCAAAAAAGGAGCTTATATACAAAGGAGAGCCCATAAAATGTACAGCAGATATATCCAGTGAAACTCTGTGGGCCAGAAGATTATGGTATGTGGAGGAATATAGTATAGAAACTCTCTGAATGAACACCTCACCCAGACTACTCTATCTAGCCAGATTATCATCATATTTAAAAGAATGACACAGAACTTTATAACTGATCATCAGTTTAGGGAATTCATAGCCTTGAAACTAGTTTTTCAAGAAGTGTTAAGGAAAAAAAAGAAAGCTTCTTTAAACAACACGGAAAACTTCCCAATATGTGGTATTGCTTAATGGCACTCAGAAAAGATGCATATAGTTGACTTCTACTATTTACATTAGATGTAAATCTAAATTACATGTTTTAATACTAGAATTATACTACTTGAAGTAGATTAATAAAGATACATTTCACTCCTAGCTTGATAAAGAATTTTATACATTTTTCATTAATGAATCAATTTTATATTTTTATAAGCTATGAGCGACCAATCATCCCAAATTGACTGTTATTGATTTATTCTTATAATTCCATTTGCCATTCTTTTAAGTTTTGTTGAAATAATGTGAAATATATTTAATATGTGCTTGCCAAGAGGACAAACTGAATGGTAAGAGGGAGGAAACCTGGAGACATTGGTGAAGGGAAGAGGATATTTGTGGTAGGTAGACTGGTGTTAGGACATGTATACCATAAACAACTCTAATAATAGCAAATTCGTAAATCATAGTGTCTTAATAACTAAAAAAGTTATGAATTATAAATTATATACATGCATTATTGTACATATAATAAATAAGTTCTGGGGGACAGACCAATGTCTTCCACGCGCTGGCCTAGGACCAACCACAGTTCAATCCTCCATGCATCCCATATGGTCCCCAGAGCCAGGAGAGATTTCTAAGCGCATAGCCAAGGAGATACCCCTGAGAATCACCCGGTGTGGCTGAAAAATCAAAAATGAATCAATAAGTTCTGGATTATCTCCCACTTGAGAGAAATTATTTTAATTTTGTTTTTTTTCTCTCAGATTTTGTTTTTATTTAGTTGATGTTAATCATTGACTAACTTAGAGATCATTATTTTGTGTGGCTCTAGAAAAATTTAACAATTTTCATTGTGTTAACAATGTTGCTGACCTATATCCAATGCTTCCATGTCAATTTAGATCAGGTTTAGAGTCTTTAAATATATGAGTGCTTTTACTGAATATTTTTAAAAATATTCTTTATTAAGAACCTTACACTTCCAAGTGTTACTATTGGCTAGATAATAATACAATGGGTAAAACACTTGATTTTTGTCTGGCTATCATTGGTTTGATTCTCAGTACTGCATATAGCACCAAGAGTAAACACATTGGGGGTGGCTTCCATGTCCCAAACACTGATGTAAAATGGGAAATTGTTTTAATCTTAATATGTCAAAGAAAAGGGATTTATTTATGATATTATGGCAGAATTTTTACTGTTCTTTCATGGACAGTTCTTACTGAACTAAATTTTCTGTAATGTACCATATCTTTCTCACTCCATAATTAACAACCATGAAAAGTCTAATATTTCTGCTTCATGATTTCTTCAATTATAATAGCTTTCATTGTTCCTCAATGTAGGCTCCGATTCTTTTTGTGGGTGGAGGTAAAACTCCACATTAAAGTTAAATACAACAATATTTAAAGTTAAAATAACAATATGATAACAGATCAGCAGGAATAGTATAGTGAGTAAGGTACTTGTCTTGCATGGGGCCAACCCAGGTCCAATACCATGCAGCTCACATGGTCCTTCATGCCTCACCAGAGAACAGAACCAGGAGTAAGCTCTGAGCACAGACAGAAACTTCCTCCTCACATTTTTAAAAATAGTAAAAATATCAGGAAATCTCTACTCTGTGATAACATTTTTATAAATAAGAAAATGAACAAAATTAAATCTGTGTACCTAGCTACAAATACATTAAGACAGGTGTTTTGTCTGAATACAATGTCAAGAAACAAATTAATATTTTAAAATATTAAAACAATCTTTGCTACAACCACTATCTGATATGCAGTGTCTGTTGTACTAGGAATATTCACTTTATTTTATTTTATTTTATTTTATTTTTTCAAACTACATATTTCTGAGTTGGAGATATAGTCAGAGCTACCTCACTAGCTTTGCATACAGAGGCGGCCATTTTGATCCTGGGAAACATATATGGTGCCCTAAAACTTCCAAAGGTTATTTCCTGAACAGAGAATCAGACATCCCAGGAGAACTTCTAAGTAAGGGTCCAAATTCCAAAGTAGCGTATAGAAGTTCCTTAGATGGTTCTAATATCAAATATATTAGATATTAGATAGATCTAATACATATTAGCACATACTATCTAATATATAACTAGTATATAATGAAAAGGTTATATAAAAATGTTAATCCTACTAATCAGTGTTCATTTGTATTCTTACATTTTTTTTATTTTCACTTGTTTGTTTGTGAAATGCAATATTTTAACCTGCCAGGATATTTTTGAGAATTGTCAGAAAAAAAACTATGACATTCTTAAAAGAGAATCTGGCAGAAAGTATGAATTTATAATAGTTAAATAATTTTGTAATTTACTTCTCAAATATTTTGAAGACATTACTAATATTCCAATAATTAAATGATGACTGATTTATTTTAAAAAGTGTAATGAGTTGAAAACTCCTTCAATTTATATTAATAAACCTTCAATATATATAAATTTATAAATCTTCAAAATATATGAGAATATTTCTAGAACCCAATGCTATGTTGTTCACTAAAATAATTGCATTTTAATTTTCTTTTCTACCTTATCAAATAAATTACTGCTTCTTTCTTGCATGCATTATGAACTTGTTAACTATGTTAGTATTCCTGACTTTTCCATGTATTCTACTTTCCTTTATTTTTATTCCATGTTGATTGTGTTATTTCCAATTTGCTGTCTTTAAAATTAACTTTATACTTCAGTGCATCTCATAATAGCACAAATATTTCTCTAGCTTCAATAAAATGCCTTTTTTCAACACTTTGAAGACTTACAACATATATCAACATCCTTTCTATAGCTTAAGAAACAGTTTGGGGCCAAAGGATTGTACAATGGGTAGGGCTTTTGCCTTGCGTTCAGCTGATCCCCAGCAAGGTTTGATCCCCAGCACCACAAATGTTTCCCCTAGCCTGCGAGAAATAATCCTTGAGCAGAGATCCAGGAGTAAATCTGTGCATTGCTGCATATGATACAAAGTCCAAAATTTAAAAACTACTCTCATAAATGTTGATTACAATTTGGTTTAGATATGATTAGTGGCAGCTGCTAGTTATTTTAAATTGGGGGTATATATATAATCAGTATATGATTAATTTTACTTGGATTAAATAATTTAATCAGATTCTACTATATGTTGGATTTTCTCATAAAATTATAGATATTGATAGTAACAGCATATTTTCATGCTGTAAATCAACACTTTTTTAAATGCAATCCAAAGAAATGTGTATACTTTTATTAGTATGCACAAAAGTCCAAAATATTAAAATTTATTCTATTTTAATTATAAATAAACTCTAAAATGGGGCATAAAACTAAAATGATTACCTGATTACCGTTTGGGGTGATAGCATCAGTAAAATGTTTATATGATATTGAGTATGCATTGGGTCATGTTATAAATGCAGGTCAAATGTTCTTTGGAAGTAAGAGAACATAAGTCCACTCACTACATAGATGAAAATAACTAAACTCAGAAACACATGAGAAAACTGCTCAAATTCTAAACTTCAATGGATCCATAATGAACATACAAATTGAAAATTAACACCTGTTCTTGATCATTATCACTCGTAAAATGCCAAATTGAGACTTGTTGATATCCAGTAAATGAGCTTATTTTCAAGGTCAGTTGAAACGCTGATTTCTATAAATGTTATTCTTAGCAGCCTATTCTCTATGCAGAGAACAAAAAATATAGGGTATTATTTATTTGTTAATGATTTCTAGCAGGATAAATTTGGAAAATTATTTATCCAGAGTCACTGACCAAAAAAATTTGACAGCTCTGGTATGATAATATTACTTGACATCATGACAGATGGACAAATACCTATGTTTATTTTTTCTACTTTCAGAAGTATACAGGGTGTTATTCCTGAAAGTCACCTCAAGATTATTGATAGAGATCAGAACAAATGATAATTTTTCTCTCTGTAAATTATAATTGTCAAGTATATACTTAAGTTATAATACCCAGAATGAAGGTTATAAAGTATATATACATTTTAATTTTTTATAAATAAAAATATTAGTCTTAATAAATTTGAAACATGAAGTTATAGAAGAGACAAAGAGTAAAAAGTGGGTCTAAAGAGAAGAGAAGGAAGAAGATATGTTGAAAGTCTTGATAGTTTTATGTCTTTATAAGTATCAGGGACTCACTTTTGGGAAATATTTTTGGATTACTTAAGATACTACTTAAGTAGGAATAACCTGAAAAGTAATTGTAAGTCATAAGTAGTTTAATTCTTTTTGTTGTTATTGTTGTTTGTTGATTGTTGGTTTTGTAGTCCATTATGAAGATGTGCAAGACTTATTCTTTTTTTAATATTTTTAAACACCTTTTTAAAATTTTTAAACGCCTTGATTACAAACATGATTGTGGTTGGGTTTCAGTCATGTAAAGAGCACTCCCCTTCACCTGCTGCAGATGTGTTAGCGTCCCTAAGCAAAAACCTTAGTGGGTCAAATAAATTTCCACTGGAATAAGCGGTTACACAAGGCGGACGAATATGAAATATGAAAATGAAATAAATGAGTCCACACAAAATACATTGTATGGAGACCCTGTCCAAGGGACGAGGGACCAATTTAGTTTTCAGATGATGACATTTATAAGCACAAACTCTGGTATGCAAGGTGTCCTCAGGGACAACAAAGAGCAGGAGTACAGTACAATGGGGAAACAGGCCTAGAATTTACATATCAAAACGACTATCCTATAGGTGAGAAAGACCCCTGTTGGAGGGCAGTGAAACAAGAGCTAGAGATGTTTTTGGTTTAGCAAAAAGCAGGATTTTCAAGAAACCAGGAGGAGAGAGACAAAAATATTTATGATACTTATGTAGTTGCCGGAAAATAGATTTTAGGGGGATGGAAATAATTGTTTACTATCATAGAGCTAGACTCAGAAAACAAGCTGTTGGCACCAGGTTATACGAACTAGCCAGCAGGGAACTTTTGGTGGGTTTTTGGTACTGACATTTCTTTGTCTGTAGGAAAGCTAAGGCTGGATTTCTATAGTGGCCAAATAAAGAGAAAAATGTAATGTTACAGCCATGTTGGAATTACCGCCAATAATCCACGCAAAGGGCCAAATGATTGACTTCGCTAAGTGGGCCTTTTGGCAAATAATTCTTTTGGAGGAAGGCACTGCACCAGGGTAGGAAAAAAACCACATCTGGTGCGTGTTTTCCTTAAATGGGAGGTAACATTCACCAGTGTAACATTCCCATCACCAATGTCTCCAATCTCCCTCTTCCCTACCCCAACCCCTCCTGTGCTCTAGATAGACTTTCTACTTTCCTCATTCATTCATTCATTCATTCATTCATTCATTCATTCATTCATTCATTCATATTGTTATGATAGTTCTCAATGTAGTTATTTCTCTAACTGCACTAACCACTCTTTGTGGTGAGCTTTATGTCATGAGCTGGAACTTCCAGCCCTCCTCTCTTTTGACCGGGGAAATTATTGCAAGAATGTCTTTTATTTTTCTTAAAACCCATAGATTTAATTCTAACAATAAAAGAAGTTCATGCATTTCTTAGAGTTGAGAGAAGAAATATTTCCAATTAAATCTATTAATTTTTAATTCTATAATGAATTAATATTTAATGTCTTAATTTAGTTCAATATGGATCCTCATCCTAAGTAAAGATTCTTTATTGAAGAAAAGTCTATCATTTTTTGCTATAACAAATACAGTTGTCATTCGTTGAAATATTTCTCCTGAATTATTATCAAAAAGAACCACAAGTAGACATCTATTATAACAAATATCCACTTTCATATACCTTGTGTTATCCAATATGACTGACATTTTGAGAAATGTGGATGTAAAAAATATGATGGCTAATCTCAGAGAAGTAAAGTTTCAATAAGGCATGACATGTATAACTGACTAATGATGGTACAAGATTGAAACTTTTAAGGTTATTAATATAAAAATAGATATTTGAATTCAGAGAAGAGGGAAATTTTGCAGGAAGACCTAAAGAAAAATGTAACTGCAAAAATAATGAGGCAAGCAAAATCTCAAAGATTGTTACATTATAACCATTATATATAATGCATTATAAAACCTAAATATAAGGTAAATTAAATATACATTGTAAAGAGCATTGGTGAGTCA
Organism: Suncus etruscus; assembly: GCF_024139225.1. Lineage (NCBI taxonomy): Eukaryota > Metazoa > Chordata > Mammalia > Eulipotyphla > Soricidae > Suncus > Suncus etruscus. The sequence continues at coordinate 4,070,804 of NC_064864.1, forward strand.
TATCTTGATGCATTTCTCAAAAATTACACCTCATCAGTTAATGTATTATTGTTGGCCACATTTTCTATATCTTTCCTCTATAGATGGACTTTTATCCTGGCTATCACACATAATATTTTAATGAAAAAATATATATAACCAGCTTTTATTCTTCATTTTTTGAGTTTAAATTCTTAAAAATGAAATTTATGGACCATATAGTAGTCCTACAAATAAAATAATTTACTATGTAGTCTTTAATATCTGTAGTGATTGGATTGACCTTATGTCAGGCATTAGTGATACCAAAAGATCTAGAGACATAAAAAGAATTACCACTTATCAGTATACTATTATATATTTCTGTTATACATTTCACCTTCATGTAACATTCACAAAAATACACTAAGAATAGAATATTTTTTCTTTTTCCTAATTACTATAAACTTGGCATATAGAAAATGTGTAACCAAATTATACCATGCATAAAAATAAAAGCAGTGCTGCAATGAATATAGGTATGAGGAAGGAATTTTTGTATTGTATTTTTGTGTTCCTAGGGTATATCCCTAGGAGTGATATAGCTGGATCATATAGGAGTTCAACTTCCAGCTTTTGGAGGAATCTCCATATCGCTTTCCAAAAAGGTTGGACTAGATGGCATTCCTACCAGCAGTGAATAAGTTTATTATTTATTAATTCAATAATACTTTTCTTTGGAAAATCTACTTCATACTGTACTTTTGTGTAGCTCAACTTTGTTATACACATTTTTATAATAATACATAGTTTCTAGATGCTTTGCTCCAAAACAGAAGATAATGATGATGAAATCTAAGTTATGATATTTATTACTTAATTTAAAGTAATTAGAAAGAATTAATAGGTTTTACAGGTAGAGAATGCCTAAGTTTTGCAAAATGAGTTTCAAAAAATCTCATACTTCATAAAAATGATGTTATAATAGTGAGGTTAGCTTCAGGAGAGTTTGAAGTTCAAAAAATTAAGAAATAATTCTTGAATATGAAAGTATACATTTTTATAATTGATGAGAATTTGGATATAATTTGATAGGAATGTGGATATAATATGTGCATTAGTCATGTACATAAGCTACATAAATATTGTAATTTGGAATGTTTATTCATCTTATTCTCTCACTGATTCACCTATTGTTTTGGTGTCAAACTGGGCAGTACTCAGAGTGTACCCCCCTTTCTCTGTATTCATATCCCTCTTATCAGGCACATGGGACTTTATAAGGTGCCATATGCAAACCACCCACAAGCAAATCAAATGCTCTTTCCACTGTATTATCACTCCAGCCACACATTTTTATTTTATTATTTAAAAATGGTAGGAGTTGGGGATTTGCATGAAAGGTCTTATGCCATTCTTTTTTTTTTTAATTTGGTAATTTCATAATGTGGGGATTTATTTTATACATGGAATTAAACCCAAGACTCCTGCTTTCAAAGCTTGTACTCCAGCCCTTCCTCTGACTTTATTTTTTGCTTTATTTTCTTTGTGAGATGAGCCCCACTGGTGCTCAGGACTATACCTGGCTCTGTCCTCTGGCAGTACTTTGGGGATCATATGTTGTATCGGGAATAGAACTCAGGCTATGTTCATGGCAAATCTCTCCCCCTCCCTGTAATATCTTCCAGGCTCTGGTACTAATTTATTTATTTATTATTTTAGGCATTGTATTTTTTTAATTTAAACAACTTTATTACATACATGATTGTGTTTGGGTTTCAGTCATGTAAAGAACACCACCCATCACCAGTGCAACATTCCCATCACCAATGTCCCAAATCTCCCTCCTCCCCACCCAACCCCCGCCTGTACTCTAAACAGGCTCTCCATTTCCCTCATACATTCTCAATATTAGGATAGTTCAAAACGTAGTTATTTCTCTAACTAAACTCATCCCCGTTTGCGGTGAGCCTCATGAGGTGAGCTGTAACTTCCAGGTTTTTTCTCTTTTGTGTCTGAAAGTTATTATTGCAAGAATGTCTTTCATTTTTCTTAAAACCCATAGATGAGTGAGACAATTCTGCATCTCTCTCTCTCTGACTTATTTCACTCAGCATAATAGATTCAATGTATATCCATGTATAGGAAAATTTCTTGACTTCATCTCTCCTAACGGCTGCATAATATTCCATTGTGTATATGTACCACAGTTTCTTTAGCCATTCATCTGTTGAAGGGTATCTTGGCTGTTTCCAGAGTCTTGCTATGGTAAATAGTGCTGCAATGAATTTGCATTCAAGAGCCCAGCTTTGATCCTCAGCACCTCTTGCCACCCAGAGTGTCAGCAGGAAGTGGCTTCTCAAAAATAGAAGTGTTAGGTTGACCACATTTGAAAGATAGCTGAAATATCTCTGTAACATATTTTAAGGGATGTTTTAGTATGTCAGACTACCTATCACTACACACTGCAAGTGTAGATACTTATAGAAATATTAAAATGAAAGTCAAACTTTGAACTCATAGTTCACTATAATTAGGTAGCATACCTGTTGAAGTGTGAATTTTAATGATGACTTTGATTTGATGTCATAGATAACTTTTCACAGTTAATATCTGCACAACATATTCAATTAAATGATAAATTGTGGTGCATTACTGGATTGCTATTACCAAAAGAAGTGGTATATTAGAAATTAATCGTTATCATCATCCCATTAGCTATTTCTCTAGAATGACTTTTTAAAAATTATTTGATAATTTTTATTTACAAAAATATTAAACCTTTTCTTTCATTATTTATATATTGTGGTGTAAGCTATGTTTATCAAACTGAATAAAACATAGATGATGACTAGTAAGTAAACTTTAACCTTTATTTAGCTTTTACTGAGATTTCTATGATGTCTTTTTCTGTTAAAAGAATTCCACATTACATTTATTAATTACATATTGTAGTATTAGTGATGCTTTTTACTGTGCTTTTTCAGGTATTTTTGTGTATTTGTTTTTTTTTTTTTAACTTCTCAAATGGTGCTTGAGAAGCCTAAGATTTCTAGAAGCTTCTTCAGGATATTTCTAGCCAATGATGCCAGGAATAAATATGAGGGCCAGAAGAGAATGTGGTGCAGATCAAACCAAGTTTGCTTGCACACATAGCTTTGGCTTTAACCCTGGCAAATCACCCATGCTCAAGTTTCTTTATTTTAACCTAATTTTTTTAGAAACTTCAAAAGCCTTGGGTTACATATTAGTAACTTATAAAAGTTCCTGTTTAAATCTTTATCTCATAATTAGACTGAGATTGGTTTTTATTTTAAAATAGTATCAAAAATATGAAATGCCATTCTCATCACATTATTTAGAATATATATAATATCTGCATAGCCAACCAGAAAGATCTGACAGTGGCTAGGACTTTAAGTATATCTGACTTGAGTTCAATCCCTGGCACTCCATATGGTCTCTCATTTCTGCAAGAGTGATCCCCAAAACTGTCAAATCGCGAATAAACCTGGAGCACTGCCAACTATAGCTCCAAAACAAACAAACAAAAATAAACAATAATATATACATAGCATCCCTAGTTAGAGTTTGCCAAGTATCTGCATAAAAGTGATGGCTTTTACATTTCTAAACATATGTAAGTATGTACAAATACATATGTGATAAGTATTTTAATTACTGTTACGACATTGCTTCCAAGAGACATTCTTGTGGAATTGTGTTTAGAAATCCCTGCCCCCAAATTAAGCTTAGTAAATTTATATTTTCTGTATTCCAATATCCTTCACAAATTTTACCAGTGTTCTCCACACTCTTCTGGAAACAACAGTGTTTTCTATCATTAAGGAGACTCTGATCTCCTCAAGGACTTCAACATGGTCTTGTTCCTCTCTTTCTACCCAGGGACTGATCCCCAGTAAATATTTAATTAAGTTTTTGTTCCTTGAACAAATGTTGAATAAAATTTCCATTAGAGAAAATTTAAGACTACCCCCATGTAAAGTTTATGTTCTGTATCTTTATATAAATGAATTATGCAGTTTTATCTCCCAGAAACCAGTTAATAAACTCAAATTATAAACCATTTGATTCTAATATCATCTTCCCAGGAAGCCTTTCTTTTTAAATCTCTGGTAGTGAAGATTGCTTACTCTTACTGTGTCCTCTGGACTTCTTCTAAACTTGAGGTCGAGTTTGCAGTTCTCATCCTGAACCTATTTATTTATGCTCTATGATCTGAAAATTAATGCATAGCAACCATGTTGGGCTCAGTGAATCTATCTACCTTTAGTTTGCTGCATTCAGAAGGAATATCATTCCCTTTCATTCTCTGTGAATCCATGGACTACATGAAGCTTCTGCTACAGATCAAAGTTTATTCAAACCTATTATTTTGTCTGTTTGCATCCATCTTTAAACGATACATAGTGCTTTTTCTTCATCTGCTTTTTTTTAACCTATTAAGAATGCTGATACTAAATACTGAATCTTTATCATGGAAATTTGTTATTTTTAATGTATGAGAGGTATATGAACTATATATTTGCAAAATAAAATATATTAAAATATAAAGCAGGGGCTGGAGCGATGAAACAGAGATAGGGCATTTGCCATACGTGCGGCCAAAATAGCATGGACCCCCTTTTTGATTCCAGGCATCCCATGTGGTCCCTGAGACTGCAAGAAGCTATTTTTGAGCCCAAAGCCAGGAGTAAACCCTGAGCATGGCCAGGTGTGACCCAAAAACCAAAAAAAAAAATTATTACTATATAAAGCAAGATAGTTCATTTATTTTAATACTGTTAGGGATCATACCAAAATTAAATTAAATGCAGTTAATATTCCCACTAAGATTTACTAACGTTATAAAATTCTACTAAAGTGCTTTTTTTTTTTTGCAATTTTGTTTTTCCAAACTAAGGACTGTCTTAAAATCTGAAAGTATAGATTTAGATCTAAGAAATGATTTTTCTATTTTATAAGAGAATTCAATAAAATGTAATGTACACTGAAGTATTACCTGCTTACATTGAGATATAACTAACATAAAATGTATACATTAGAGACTGTAAAGCTCATAATGTAGAAGAGATAATTATACAGAAAAATTCAAATGTCAATAGTATGATCAGTTGATACAAATATTGCAAGTTATATTAGAGTGTTACAACATTGACATATAATTTGTTTAGACTATAACTTTTTACCAAATACATGGAGCAAACTGTCTCATTATAAGCCAAATTGATAAACTCTCTTTAAAATTATATGGATTCCAAGTGGGGTGATGCAGCTGAAATGTAAAGGTGCCAGACTCAAGGCCTAAATCACTAAATAAATGAACCTTAGTAACAGGGTGGCAAAAATTCACACTGTGAATAAAAGTCTGCCACATTAGTTTCTGACTGACATCTTCTGCACAGTTCCTGTCATAATCCTGTTATTCTCTGTGCCAATTAACCATGTCCAGGAGGTGGGTTTGTTTTAGCTAAAATAAGGCAAGTGAGAGAAGTCCTTCTATGTGTAATGAGATGCTTGGAGGATTCTTTTGAGTCGGAAAGAAGCAATTTTAAATGTTTAGCAGAATACTGAAATTCACTCACTCATGTTTGTTTTGATGGGAGTCTCTTATATAATGACCAGGAGGTCTGGGGGCTACTTTTGAGTCTCCTGGGCCCATAATGCATTGCAAGGGCCTGAGTACAGGGGTGCATTGGTCCTAGACTTCTGGGACTATACATGCCATCTCATTTGTGCTTACAGGCTTCCTGGACCACCTGAGCTACAATGTTGATGAGATCATGTGGTGCCAGAATTAGACCAGGGTGGTCCACATTTAAAGCATGTTCCTTTATCTCTGTCCTTTATCTCATCATCAATTAATAAATCTTAATTATTACTCCGAAAGTAATTATAACCCTTGATAAAGTACTTCCATACAAGACACATTTAAAAATGTTTTGGAGTACCATATTTTTATCGTACAGTTTTGGAAACAGTCAAACATGGGATCTTTGACCACTGCCTATCTTTTCTTCTAAAACATGCAAATACAAAGTAGCTTAACTATGCCATCTCTTACACAACCTTACTTCTTATTATATTGAATAGTCCACCACTTCTAGATTAAATGCTATCCAAACAGGAATGGAACAGCCATTGATTTAATATCAAAGAAGTGATAGCTCTAAGTGAGAGCAATGCTCTTTATCTTTCCATTCCTCTAGGCACAAAAGGCATTATTTGTACATTATTATAATACACAAGTAGTATAATGACATTAGAAGGAATAATGAATTGAAGAGTTTATTCCATGGCTGCCTTGGCACTATGCTTAAATACCACAATCTCAAAATCTTTAGAAGAGGAGAAACTGAATATAATTCTGGTTTAAGAACTAGAACCCAGCACACTTTGGGAAAAATGATCTATTTGACAGGAATTGTTATAATTACCAAGTCTATGAGAATCAACATAAGCCCCAAATTATAGAACCAAACCACTTTTCAGAAAATGTGCCACTGTAACAGAAAGAAATCTTTAAGAGTAAAAAATATCCCTCACAAAATCAGAATTAACAGAAGAATTTGTCTAATACTGTGATTCCAGAGTACAGAAGTCAAAGAGTGAGACAATTGACCTTCTGCCATGTTAATCATTCATAAAAAATGCTATAAATACTAATAAAATCAACTTCCCCACCTTACTAACAAATATAAGTTCTTAATCATAATGAATATATATTCAATACCTATTAATACCTATTTATGCTATTTGTCTCTAAATGATGTAAAAATTGAATGTCAGATAACAAAACAGAGGTAGGGAATAGACAGTGACCATCAAAAACAAATTCTGAAATATTTCTAACATAACTGAAGCTGCCAAAAGAAGACAAAAAGGGGAGATTAGGGTGGTTATTGGCTTTTCTGGCAGAAGTATTGCCTGTAAGCCTAGAACTTAGTATGATATTTAAATTAAAGAAAATAGATTTGAAAATAGTTTTTTTTAGCAAAAGGTTTATACATATATTGCAACTCCTGTCTAGTAATTTTTAATTTTTTATTTACTTATATTATTTCCTCTATTAAATTCCTGAATATATAAGCACTTGGCTTCCAAGAGATTTGTATAGGTTGAATCAATTTGTATTTATCTTATCTGGGTCTTCAGCAGCGGGGGACATATTCCCTGAGGCAATTATATTTTGTGGGTAAGGATTTGGATTTTCCCTTTTTAACTATATATGTCAACTGTATTTGAAGACTTTAGAACGAATTTAATACTTAATATTAATTAACCAATTAATTAATATTAATTAATATTTTGTTTTTTAATTGTAGGACGAATGCTGAAGTTGGAGGATTGAGACATTGTTTTTCAGGTACTTAAAAAAGCAAATATTTGGGTGAGGACTGTCTTGTACTGACTTCTCTAAAACTGTTGGAATTAATAGGTCTAGGAATACTTACATATACTTTTCTTTTGATTACTTTCAATATTTTGACATAGCAGTTTTATAAGTTTATAATAGAAGAAAAAACATTTAAAATATCTCTGTGGATGAAAATATAGTACAGTAGGTAGGGCTCTAGTTTTGCAGGTGGTCAAAACCATTTTCTATCTCAACACCACATCTGTTCCCCTAAGCTTGCCAAGAGTAAGCCTATAGTCACTGTAGAGCCAGAGTAATCCCCGAGTAAAACTGGGTGAGGACCAAAAGCAAAAACATAAAACCAAAACAAATCAGTCAATAAAATGATAGTACTAATACATACAGGAATGGGCAACACATAAAAGAAAAATAGTCTGACCTAATGTATACTGACTCCTGATATTAATTTCAGAATATCTCCAAAATGATATAATCCATTAATCAAGAGTTGAGGATTATATCAGGCCAACACTGGAGATTTAGGTCCAGTCTATTTAGTATGAAGGGTGGAGCTCCAGTTCCTGGTTATTCAATTCCAAAGTGTATATAGTTGAAAAAAATAAATATCCAAAAAAAATATCCACAGCTGGCATAATCTCACTTTGGCTCTCAACTGTATGAGAACTATTATGGTCAGGATACTAGAACTTTCTCTAGATGAGAAAATGATAAACTAAAACAATATTGAATTTTGGAGGGATGACAACAATTACTGCTGCCATGAAGTATTTGAGAGATGTTTAGGTTGGCATTTTCTACCACATTCATATTCATCCCGCCCATCTGTGTTAAGCACAAGACAGATTGATCGTGATGAGATAGTGAAGAATCAAAGAAAAATTCTCTGTATATTTTTTAGTCCAGTGTTGATTGCTGTGCCCGGTGTGGTTCCACTGCTTCAGCAAATTAGTTCAATTCTAGTGCCCAATGTTCATCTTATCAATCTCTGTCAGAAGGCTGGAAAATGGTGTTTCAGATATTTCAGAAATGGAGAATTGGTCATTTGGCCAGATAAGAATCAATACTACCCAAAGGTATTAATAGTTAGTTATGCAAAGTGATGAATAGTGAAATAGTTATAAAAAGTGATGAGCATTCTGGTGGAAGTATATTGTTGGAATGTTGCATTCCTTAAATCCTATTATTGATAATATTGCAAATATCAGTGAATAAAGCAAAAACATTCATATAATTAGATTTGAAATGAAGGATATTTTTATATTAGTTTCCTCTTATGTTTTGTTGTAAATGTTCATGTGTACATAGATATGTGTACAGTTACAGGTGTATTTTTGCTTCTATTTCTCTAAAGTATTCCAAGACTTGTCCATCAAACCACTCTAGTTGTCAGACTACATTATTTCTTAATAATTCCTTAATAATTATCCAAGTCCTTGAAAGCAATATTCAGTTCATTCTAAAATTATGAAAGAATGACTTTGAAAGATATATTTATATAAAGCAACTATCATTCAAATTATTGTGGATTCATTTTTTATAGTTTGTGATATTTATTATTCAGGTGTTTCTTAGACCTTCTAATGATCTGCTAATAAATGCAAGCTTCAGTGTTTCCATTTTCTCTTGATAATTTTTTTGAGGAACACCTGGCTCTTCTCAGGCTTCCTTGCTTTGCATTTAGGGATCACTTCTGGCATGGCTTAAGGGACCATATGGATTTCAGAGAAGGAAGCATCCTGCTCACTCTTGATCATTTACTTTTTACAATATAATTTTTCTCAAACTAATAAAACTATAAAATGAGATAATATTACTATGGGTAGACAATGGAGGGATTGAGGGATATCCTGAGAGAATGGTGGATCAAAATGAGCATTCTGGTGGAGATGTAATGTTGGAATGTTGTATTCATTATATCCTATTATTGATAATATTGCAAATATCAGTGAATAACGTGAAAACAGAAAAATATCTCAGTATAATGTATATAGGGTGAAATAGAAAATTTAATGAATCCATTCAAATAAAAATCTAGAGACTTGGGGTGGGAGCGATATCATAGCAGTAAGGTGTTTGCTTTGCAAGTGGCCCACACAGGAAGGACCTCAGTTTGATCCCTGCTGTCCCATATGGTCCCCCAAGCCAGGAGCTCTTTCTAAGCTCATGGTCAGAAATAAACCCTGAGAATCACAGGGTATGGCCAAAAAAATAAAAAACCTAAATAAAATTGATAATAGATTTAGTATATAAATTAATAATATATTGATTTAATTTAGTACACAAATTACATAGTTCAGACTTAAGTATGATCATAGATAAATGCATATTTCAATTTATAATAGGCAAATAGTGATAAATCAACATATATACTGTATTTCAATAAAATCAAAGGTACCAGAGTAATATCATGGTGGATAGGGCTTTTGCCTGTCTTGAATATTTGGCATCCTATATGATCAGGAGGTTTTTTAATAAAGTTTACATAAAGTTCTTATAAAGTTTATAAGTCTAATAAAGTTTTATATTATTTTAAAGAGAACAAAATATTATAGTCCTGTAAATGAACAGCTTATTTATATTTTGTTCAGAAGTTCTTCAAATTGCATTAATCTTCACCAATACTTTGGAAGGAAGAATGCAGTATTATCCTCATTTTTCAAACAAGGAAAAGAAAGACAGAAAGAGATTAAATAACTTGCCAAAGGCTAAAGAAGATTCTGAATTTGAGAAATATTCCCTGTTGTGCATTCTCTCAGAAAGGGTAGGAGGAGGCAAAAAGCAAAGGCAGGACATTGTAAATTCCAAAGCTTCTTTTGTGGAAATCAGTGACAACTTGTCATCAAAATTGTGTTTTTTCTCCTTGAATACAATGACTGTAGACTTAGCCAAAAGAATGGTAGCTTTATCCTTTGGCCCACTTTCCACAGGCTAATAGATTAAAAATCCCTGAGATCCTTTCTGCAAAGTCACAGAGCTCCACTGCCCTCTTCTGTACAGATTTCCAAGGAACACAGAATATTTCCCTCTGCATAGATGACTTTTTAAAAAAAATTAAAATAAAAAAATAACGTCATTCTAGCTGTTTTGAGATATATCACCTGACTATTTTCCACATCTGACTCAACTAGTGCTTTGGCAAAGATTTGTCTCTTCAGGAAAACTTTCCCCAATAATGAGTGACTGCAACAGATTTTATTTTAATAGCATCCTAATTCTGGCAGGGTTGATAGCAGAGAGGGTAGAATACATGCTTTGTATGCAACCAAAGTGGGTCTGAACTCCAGTATCACATGACCTCCAGGGCAGAGTTGTGTTTATGTAGCCCTGGTAGCCCCTAGGACTTAGGTTGTAACACTGAGCGGCCCTCCTGGTTGTCTACAATAATAATAATTAATTATAATAATATTAATAGATTTGATGCATTGGAGTCTACCATAAACATTATTGAGTTCTATGGCAACATCATCTCTGCTCATAGTTATAAAACACTGCGCAAGTTATCGATTGAAATGAAAATTAAAATGAAATATGAGAAAGTTCCTTGATAATGTCTGATTTAGTCACAGTTTTGATGGCATTTTCCTTCATCTCTTCAGCTTTAGGTTTCAAATTAACAAAGCAAAGATTAAATTATCTGTTAATTACTTTCTTACATATCAATATTGAAATCTCACATAAATAGGCAATATATTTTCTCTTGAGGATAGTATTTAACAATGTAATTATAAATACTGTTAAGAGTTCCCAAAGGCAGTGAAAGGTACTTCAAAATTAAAAAAAAAAACAATAAAGATAAAAAATAAAAAAATGAATTTTTATTTTATCTTTCAAAGTTTCCATACTCTATTAAAACACACAAATTGCAATTTGATGAATAAAATAGTACTTCTGCGCTTACTAGTTTATCAATATTACTTCACATTGTCTTGCAAGATCTTTCTAGTTTCCATTTTGAATTTTTTTGAGGATATATCTCAATGGAAATGAACTAAGTGCTTTGTCTGCAGATCAAGTCTCCAATATTTTCCTTTCTGTCTGTATTTTTTCTATGATTTATAAGCTATATATACATATATATACTAGAAAAATGACTCGCGATGCAAGGGTTTGGATTATGAAAATATATATGATACGGTAATTTTATAAGATCAGTAAAGAAAGAAATCTCAATAAAATCAAATTCTTACTAAATTTCTGAGACAGAACAGTAGCTCACTTTGTGTTGACTAATGCTCTAAATTTTATGGTAGTTTCAAAAGTAGAATTATATGTGTCATTTTAAAATTTAAGTTTTAGGGGCTGGAGAGATAGCACAGCGTTTTCCTTGCATGCAGCCAATTCAGAACAGATGATGGTTTGAATCCCAGCATCCCATATGGTCCACAGTGCCTGCCAGGAGCGATTTCTGAGCACAGAGCCAGGAGTAAACCCTGAGTGCCAATGGGTATGACCCAAAGACAAAAACAAAAATTTAAAAGTTTTTGAGAGACTAAATTATTTTTTTTGGTTTTGATTTTGTTTATTGGGTTATATTGATGATGCTCTGGGCTTACACTTGATGGACCAAGGGGACCATAGGGGGAAGGAAACTAGGTTAGAAGGAAGTAAGGCAAATGCCCTAGACACGGCACTATTTCTCCAACCTTTATTTTCTTTTTTATTTTTTGAGGGGCGACACATGGTGATGCTTAGGAAACACCTGGCAGTGCTCATGTGACTTTATGGGATGCTGGGGATCAAACTCATGTGGCCACATGCAAGGCAAGCACCCTACACAGTGTTTTACCACTCCACCCCCTAAAATATTTTCTTAAGGTTGCATAGGTCCCATATATGCCCAAAGCATATGCAGTTATTAGGTTATAGTAATTATTAGGTTATGAAGCTTGTTTTCTCTTGAATTTCATGAGCTTTTAATAAGCTTTTGCATAAATTTACTTCTAGATTTCTTACGCTATTCTGAATCCCTTGATTGGATAATTACATTAGATTTTCTTTCCAACTCTGACCTCAAAGCCTTTTTGAGCTTATAATTAATTTCCCTCATTTTTCCTATAAAAACTTTGGTTGCCCTGGTACCTAAACTAGCTATGCCAGGTATGCCCTGAATTCTACAAGTTTAAGACACAAACACTGACACAGGCTATCTATCTTTTGATAGCTTTAACTTCCTCTGGAAAAGGCAAATATATATTAAGCTATCAATTGATTTATCTGTCTCAGTAACTCTCAAGATTGGTTTTTCTAAGATTTAGTTGGTGGTTTGGACACCCAAATCTTGCATTTTTAAGTTCACAAGAGATACTGATGAAGTTGCTTTAGAGAAAATAATTTGAAAACCAATGGGCCATATTATTTTGCCCAATCTAGTACAGTAATCTTAACAAAAATAATACTTTTGTTTTCAAATTTGCAGAGACAAATTATTCATGGACTAGCAATTTTAGTGTAGAAAAATAATCATCAGCATTTGAAAGTATCAATAATTTATTGTTTTGATGTTTGAGCCAGAGTAGGCTCTTACTCTTGTAAGTAAGACTAGGACTTACTCTTGTCTCAGTACTCAGTTATTATCTTGGATATATGCAAGGAATCATTATGGTGTGTCAGGGATTGAATCTAAGTTGACCACATGCAAGGCAAGAACACTTAACTCCAGCCTCTCAAAAATGTATTAAGGTTTGAAATCTACAAGTTAAAGAATTTATTTTCATATTACTTTCATGGTCAGATACAGTTACCTAAACTTGATTGTAAAAATGTCCTTGCCTTAAGAGCATTTTTCAGGGTTAGGAAGGACGTGGTTTAAGTGACTAAATAAAGATACTTAGCATGTATCAGGTCTTAAAGTTGATTTCTGCCCTTGCATGCCCTCCAGGGCACTAGCCTGATGACCCTTGCCACCACACTATAGTTAGATGATCAACCATAAGTGGCCTTCACAAACATGCAGGGCATCATTCACTATGGACTGTGGTCTTATTAAAAAAAATGGAAGAGGTAGAAAATGAGCTCTTTTCAATAAGGCATTTGAGATATTCCACAAATGTTTGCTCCCTGGTGTGAAGATAAGAAATTAATTATGCGTACAATATTTCCAAAGACAAAGTAAAAATTGTACAATACCATTAATTAGAGATATTAAAACACAAATTTATTTTACAAAACTTTTATGAATAATCTTTTTATATGCATTTATTATGATAAAACATATCTATGTAGACAGCTTCTGCTGGGAAGTATGTTTCTTAATGTTGAATATAATTTAAATTTCTTTTATGTTTATTTTGAGCCTGTGCATCTTTTTGTAATAAAAACCAGAAGTGGCTTGGTCAAAAATAGGTAATGGAAATACAAAAACATTATTCTGTTAGTAATATATCTTTGACTATATTATTTAATATTAAAAATAATTTTCTCATTTTGATATTTACTTAAGTCCAGACATATGAGATTTTAGGGACTTTTACTTACTAGGTTTCTAGTAACTTACTATTAAAAACATCTCTGAATAATTCCAAATATTATGTAACCAGGGATATATATGACCTTCTTTCCTACTACAATTTTATTTTGTTATTTCTGTAAAATATATACAGCTCACCAGTTTCCAGAAATTTATATTTTTTTCTCCTTTTTTTCCAATCCTTGTTTTTTAATGATAAAGTATTTCTTCTATTAATCAGTTTAAAATAGTATATGATTAAATTAAGAAGTAATATAAAATTTTAATTAAAGTTAAGCCTAATACCATGTTTTTACAGTTATATTTATGGATTGTCTATGAGACTTACCAATTATTTACTTTAGCTCACACTTTAAACATAGCAAACTTTAGGTGTCCTATAATATTATGCTGACAAGTTGTGTAATTCATTGATTTCTTTGCTCACACAATAAAAATCTGAGTTTTTGATGCAATCAACAGACAATAAAATATGCTTGCTAAAAAGTGAGGCCTTCTAATGTAGAAAAATATTTATATGTCACATTGGTATATTTTATTTTTATATTAAATATATTTTAAACTTAATAATGTGCTTTTTTCCCTTGTATATTATTTGTCCATGCAATGAACTTCTTCTGAACATGTCTCTACCACAGTAATTACTCACAGTTTGGGGTGAGAAAAGTTCAAAGTCATCCTAAAATGCCGTAAGTTGAGAAATTATATAAAAGTTAGATCAAAAGCTGGAATTTACAGAGAATAAAATACTGACTTTGTGGAAGTTTAATAGCTAGGTGACACATAAATCTTGTTTTTATGACAGAAACTCCAGGGTTCTTGGGGTCTTTAAGTCATAACCCCCATGTAAATGTTTCAATTAATACAGAGAGAGGCATTGCTTTAGAGAAATTACCACTAATTTCCAGCACTCCCACTATTGAAACAAGATTGCTTTCTTAGACAAGAAAATGAAGATATATAAAAGTGCAGGCTTCCAATTCTTGTTACAATGATAGTCTCTAGTATTCTTTTCACTCTTAAGAGAGTATTTTCTGCATAAAAGACTTGCATTGCAATTGCTCAGGGATATGAAAATCAAGTTTGCGATATTTGATTCTGTTCTCAATATTTTTTTGCCTGGTTGGAGACATTTATTTTACTTACAACTCATGCCGATCACTGTAATTACAATCAGATTTATGAGAAGAAACCCAATTACACATACATAAGGATGCAGTTGAATTTTCTGTAAAATGGAAGGTTACTTACCACTAAGATGGCCCTTGAGAGATCAGTGAAGAGCTAAGGTCTTCAAAGTCTAGGACTTCATTTGTGTAGTCAGTTTGCCTGGAGAGTACTGTATCTCCAGGAAGCTTTTGGTTTTAGCTGCCCCAATCCGGAAGTAAGCATCAGAAACCCTATAGGTGAAAAGTTTTAAGCTTCTCAAATTCATGAATTTCACTTTCTGCATATTCCAATATAGGAACTTGAATATGCAGAAATTTGATGGCATCTGTTAATATTAGTTGCGATCTATCTTAAAGCTAGGTTTTTAATCTATCCTTGTCTATGTCTATTAGTGGTCTCATAAATAAGTGATTATTTTTATTTTAAGTTGTTGGCCATTTAATTCACTCACAGCTCCATTATCTTATAAAGCAGGGTTATAATATGTTACAAAGATATCTCGTTTTGCTAGAACTCTAAATTCCTAAGAATTGCTTTTAAAATATTTTTAATAATATAAGTTTCAAATGATGACACCTTGAGGACTAGTTATCAGAAATGATCATGATATTTGAATTTTCATCTATGTAATGTGATTTTATAACAGTTGATATTGTTCAACTAATTGACTTCTTAATTTCAAGTGCAGATATGACAATTTTCTAGTATCACTTATTTATCTATAGAGTACTTCATCATATTTTTAATATATGAATTATTTTTTCGGGGAATGTGCCTATATGAATGCTTTATAAAATATGTTAAAATGCTGGAGTGGACAGTGAGTGCATTAGCTGTTTGCCCTGTGAGTAAATTAATTAATTAATTATTAATCTAAGTAAATTTGCCATTCAACTGATATTTCAAATTTCATTTACTTTCAGACAATAAGATATATTACTGAATATGTCACCAATTAGATTTTCCAACTCCATAACATTTTTTCTTATGGATTCCTCAAATTATTCCATATTAATATCAAATATAAAGATTCAACATTAAAATCTAAGTAACTGCATACTTCAATGCATGGCTACAACAACTAATTGTTTTTTTTCCCATTTGTACTATATCTTACTTAAAATCTGCAATCTAACTATGCCAACATTTTTATAATGTAGTATGAATTTATATGCTATTTAAACAGTTCATCCTCATTACTTTTATGATTTTGATAGGAATTTGATAAAGAGAGATGTTGTAGTGGTTTGATTTGATAAAGTGGATTGATATAATAGTACAGTGGTTTGATTAGATTGAAATAGTGGATAGGAAGTGGACTACTCTTGCATGTGGCAAACATGGGTTCAATCCCTGGCATCCCATATAGTCGTATGATCCTGCCAGGAGTAGTCCTTGAGTGTAGAAGTAAGTCCTAAACATTGTTGGGTGTAGCCCTGAAACAAATATACTAAATGTATGTTTTTATATCTTGACTATACAGCAAAAGCATAATCTACTCTATTTTGTGGAATGGGAACACAATTTACACTTACCTCACACAGCTTTTTTTTATAAACATTTAATTTCTGAGAATTCTAGAGTTGCCACATAGCATTAACTAAGGAGTTCTATATAATATTTCCCATTCATCAGATTGTCCATGATTAATCTATAAAAATTTTGACATTGACTTGCTACAATGGTATTTACTTATAAAATTTTATTTTCAATCTTTTTTATACATACATATATTTCAATCTTAGATTAAGACATTATTTCACTTATCTTTTATAATAAGTAATTAAAACATAGAATAATATAAGATGATTTAAATACATTAATCTAGATTTTAGAGAGAATTTTAAATCACATGACATAAATTAAACAAATACTACACATTCACCAGAAATAAAAAATATTTAGAAAAGAAAAAATGTTATTGTACTTTAGTATATAATAATTTTCTGACCATAGATATAAATATAGGAATAAAATTTCTGCCTTGAATACTAATAATAATCTAAATATCTCATCAAATTACCTATGGTCCTCTGAGTAATTTCATAGGTCACTTTTGAGCACTGATCAAAGTGTATCCCTTAAGTACTGCTATATCTTGAATATCATCAGCAAAATGTTAATTTTCTCCTCAAACATATAAGAATTATTGAACACTTTAATGTTTACATTTCCTTTGGAAATATACTCACCATCTAGCGAATCTTATTCTATATGAAATAGTAATATGCTTTAAATCTCAATTTCACTAAAGTGCTACAGAATCACTGAAGAGATAAGTATTATTTGAGAAGAAATACCAGTGTGTTCTACTGTCCTTGACAATTTTATATTCTCTTTTTTGCTTAATTTATGTTAAGGTTCTTTATTGCCAACATGTTCATATCAAGCATTCTGAAAAATCAGTGTGTTGTAAAGTGATATGATTAGAATTTACTAGGACCATTTCTATCGGATTAATGAAGAAGGAATAACTGCTAAATGTGGACATATAGCATACAGAGGATTATATTTTCTTAC
Organism: Suncus etruscus; assembly: GCF_024139225.1. Classification (NCBI taxonomy): domain Eukaryota; kingdom Metazoa; phylum Chordata; class Mammalia; order Eulipotyphla; family Soricidae; genus Suncus; species Suncus etruscus. Next base: position 4,088,317 of record NC_064864.1, read on the forward strand.
AATTGAATAATTTGGGAGTTTTTATCATTCTATGATAAAACTTTTAAAATATATAAAAATTCTATAAATTGAATTTATTTTCTTTTGGTAGACTTAATATTTAGAAAGACTAGTTAGTCTGCAAAAGAAGATCCACTATATTCTACCATTGCAAACTTACTTTAAAGACAAATTTTATGAAGACTATTTTTGTGTAATTAAAACCTAGTTTTATTAGTCTCCTTCAGCTTTTTTATTTTATTTTGATTTTGATGATTCCATTTTCTCCTTACCTCCTATTATTTTCTCTGTGTATAATAAATATACCAATATTTGGATAGATAATAGGACCAAGCCTAATTTCCTAATTTCCAATTGGTTGTAGGAATCACATACATTGGACTGGATAAAAAAGATAGAGAGATTTAAGGAAATTGACAGCATGAAATATGAGTTGATATATTTAACCTAAAATTGATATTAAAGGCTGTTAGTCATCTCATAAAATAAATATATATTTTAAGACTCATTGTCAAGAGGGACAGAAATTAGTGGTGGAACAGCTTTTAACTTCCCCCAATCAGTCAAGCAAGAAAGTACACAAAATTTTTAATATTCACTAAAAAATATTATTCAGAGAAGAGTTCTTTTGTTGGATAGTGATTTGATTTCCAAGCAAAGAATAAAACACTTGATCCTGGGTGAACAGACAATGGAATCTCAGGGTAAAATCATGGACTGGAACAAATTGTGCGTTCTGAAAATGAGCATTTTAGAAAATTTAAAACTTGGCATTGCTGTATTTCTTAATACCCTACAACATAAAATAAATTTTTGTCATATTGTACTATTTAGTCCATTTTAAATCTAGATAGTTGGCAGCATTCAGACTTCTCATCACCTTCTCAGAGATCACAATACATGATAAAAAAGAACTGCTGTAATAAATACGCAGAAAGTCCACTTTATATTTGACAGGGAGAAAAATAGATATTTTTTGCCAAGATTCAATTTACAAATTTTTTTATTTACATACTATACGAAAATCTTTCACAACTACATGATATAATGAATTATATAGATAAAAATTGAATATAGAAATACAGTCAAAACCTCTTTTAAAATATACCAAAAGAAATGTCACTCTTATTGCAACTGATTTATTTCTTAGGTAACTGAAGGTTTTAATAAGAGATAGACATATATTTTAGTTGAAAATCACCTCAATTCCTTTTGAAAATGCATACAACAGAGAAAAATCAAGCCATCTCTTTTGTCCCTTAAAGAAGAAATCTTTAAGATGGAATTACCTTGGTGAGTAGATTCCTGGGGAAGGCTTAATGTCACACTGTTCTAATTTTGCTACTATGCAGAAGATAAGCTTGTTATTTAGTAGGTGACATGCCTTCTTAGCACTCATAATTACTCAGGGATCTATATACTATTCCAAGTCAGTAGCATCTGAGGGACAAAGAATTGCCCTGGTGATTACTTGAGTGTGTTTATATATGTGTGTGAGAGCAAGTGTGTACGTGAAGTTATGCATGCCATGTTTATATTTGGTTTTTTGGAAGAATATTCTATAGCCTACAGATAAAAAAAAAAAAACCTTTTTTGGTATTTATAGAATAATCTGCTCTGTGTAAACAGAACCGTGATGCCATGCTATTTGGACTTTTCCTCCAATTGAATGCATGACTTTACTTTCCTCTAGCTATTTACTTGAAATATCATTTTTATTTGGAGAAAAATCGTGATTTTAATGAAGTGTAACTTAAACAATTTTGAACTTATTTTCTTGCACTAAGAAAAGAAACCCTCAGATGAAGAACTCACTGAGCATTTATTTTTAAGACACTTTAAAAATTATTTAGTGGCTTTGAACATTATAGAATACATGACATCTGCAGTTTCTGAATGGGAATATCACCCTGCATAGCTAATAGCTACTAGAATCTAGTTGAAAGAGGATGATGTCCAAATCTCTGTGGTAACAAAAAAAAATGATTTTTGCCTTTATTGCTTATCTTTCTATTAAATAGCATGATTGATATATCTTTGGTTTGTAACAAATTATTTTTTCTGTATTGTTTACAAATAAACTTTTTAATTTTGGAATATGTTTTTTAAAAATTTAATCACCATGACATATACTGTTAAAAAGTCATTATACCTGTGAGTTTTGTAATGGTTGAGTTTCCAGTCATATTTCCTTGCATTTCCCTCCCTTTCTACAACTGACCTTTCTTGAGTCCAAACTGAAAATAACTTATTTTAGATGAATGGCTGTCAATATGTTCTTTGTAAATAATTATTATGATCACGTTAGGCCTTTTTACTCTAATGTTTCTTTTTTCTTATTATTATTCTAAACTTATTGGATTTTTACATAGACACAGAGGAGAATGCAGAGGTATTTATTTTCTACTACAGTAATTATCAGAAATATAATTTTGGCCATATGTGTAAATTTATCATATAAAATGTTATTAACATGAAACACATTGTTTTATTACATTCTATTTGAGTATTTATTGTGTATATTTATTTGTGTATATTCTAGACATCCAAGGTATCTCAATTGTTACGTATATGACAATATATGGAAGCTAATATATAGTGACTGACCAACAGCTAACTGGGCTTGTTTAGAGGGTGAGATGAGGTGAATTGGCTAGAAAATCCAGTTTCTCTTTTGCAGAAGCATCCCAGTATCTATGGAACATGGGAAAATAATTATGTTGCAGAAAGAGAGTCATAAAATAATCTCAGATAATTTTGTTTGTTCAAGAGTATGCAACTACATTACCAGGTTGTTCTTGACAGAACTTCGATTCATGTTTCTGGTTTGGAACTTTTTGCTAATATTTTAACAAAGTTTTCTTTACCAGTAGAGTCCAATTTCTGTTATTCCAAAATCTCTTTGCTGTGACCCCAAATATGATTTTATCTAAAGCAAAATAATAATTCTCATAGATAAATTTTATTAATCCCAGTTATATATTAACTTTCTATTGAGATAATAAGCAAAACTGTAACCCACTCTTTAAAAAAAAGTCTAGATTGGATATCTAGAAATATAGTTTTATTATTTTCTCAGAAAAATCTGTGTTCCAGGGAAATAAGCTCTTCATTAGGCAGTTATTATTATATTAAAAAATAGGTGTTGAATGAAGTTGTCAAATTGGGATGAAACCTCATAACCTCAGTTCTTTAATATTAAAGTCATTTTCAAATTTCTATAAACACCTAAATTATTGATAATTACCAGGTAAGTTTTAATACTTGAAGCGCATTACAATCTCTGCACTTCATTTACTCCACAAATTAGTTTTACTATAAATCCATCATCAGTAAAAAATTTCATATACTCTTTCATAAAAAGTAATTTATTTTATTGCTTTTCACATTTGGAACACATATTTTTTCACTTCCCTTTTTATAACCAAGTAAACATATATATCTTCATGCATCACTCAAATGGTGTAAATTGTACAAAAACTGTCATCAACACTAGGGACTTGATGATATATTACATTATGCCAAATGCCACATGAGAGGCTTTTATTCTAAAAATTTATAGATTTTGAAAAACAATCAACATCAATAAAACGGAAGTCTACTACACCAGACAGAATCAAATAAGCATACTTGATGGTGTTAGAATGACTTGGAAATTAATTTAACTAAAATTTTAAGTCTATTGAGAAATAAGAGTAATATTTATAAACATTGGGTAGACAATACAATATTATTTGAAATGTAAATATAAAGCACCTAATCAAAATCAGTCTGAGATGATTCAAATATTTTTATACTCAGTAACTAATCTTATTTTAATTGGAATATATAACTATAAATAAATAGCTTTATAATTTTTACCTTTCAGATTGAAAATACTCAGAAAACGTGTTAAAACATTCCTTCAGAGTTGTGCAGTTATAAACGATTTTGTTTTCTTCAGTTATAATGGACACTATTGGACATTTATTTTACAATTAATTTAGGTACATTGTTATCTTAAATCATACTAGTTGTTCATCAATGTATATTTAAATAAATTTATTTTTTCACAAAAAAGGTTTTTTATGAAAAATTATTATTCAGTATTATAAAAGTCCTCTCTGTGGAGATGACATATTTGCATTAGTGTGTCAAGGCTGAATTTATTTTTTTAAGTTAAAGACAATTTTATTTGATATTTCTGAGGAAGTGGAGAGAGATAGAGAAAGTAACATGCTCAAGAGAGAAGAAAGAATTCTCCAGAGTGAAGAGAGAGCCCCAGAACACATACCAGTGTTAAAGTAATAAAATCCACATATTAATAGGGATATGCAGGTGACATATGCTTAGGTATCATGAACACAGATTGGCAACACATATGTGTGTTTGGACTGCACATCATAAGGAATTTTTATCATTTGTCCAGAACAGTTTTTCATTGGTGTTTATAATTTAATAATGTAAGAATGAAGTTATTCATTTAGCATAAAAACTAATTTACAATTTAATTAATGAATTACAATGAATAGATAAATTAGAACATACTATTTAAATATCTACTGCAATATGGATATATTATACATAACAAGTCCACTTATAAAATTGTATATTGGGAAAACACTGAAATAGGCAGAGAAAATTTCTTTAAATGCCAAAGCAAAGACACATAATTATCAAATAATGATGCAAGAAATTGAAACTGCAGTAAATCTTCTGGAGAAGTTTCCTGTGTATATCTGATAGCTAGTTAGGGAATAAAAGAAATAATTTCCATGTAGATAAATCCAAATCTGATTTTCAAATCAGGATAATAAAGTTAAAAGTCAGGAATTTGGGGCTTCACATATAGATGTTATGACTCACCTAGGCGGGAAGTGTTTCTAGATAGATACTTTGCTTTCACTACCTCTGCCCAGGGGGTGGTCTACATTTTCAAATAAATATTTGTTTTCTCATATATCCTCTTCCTCTTGAATAGCCTTGTTAGATCTGAAAAATAGTAGGAATGCTTCTAATTGGAGGGTTCATAAACCCTCTCAACATGAATCTGTGGTTTGTTTTCATAATTGTAAAAGCTCTGCTTCTGACAAGGAGTAATGGGACGCAAAATTTCTTGGTGGGGTTTGCCAATTGTAGAAATCTAAGCATATTGTTTTCCTCAAATGAGGAGATTACCTGCTACCCACTCTTTATCAATTTTATCCAAATTAATGAGTTAACTGATTTTTGAGCCTGTACATCTTTGCAAAAGTGTTTTTTTTTTTTCTTTTGGTGGCAATTGTGTGGTGTTCTCCTTGGGTAAATTCAAGAAGTTTAGTAAAAATAATACTAAGGATAAGAAGTCATGTGGTGGCACACATTCTTTTCTGTTTTATAATAATTGAGTTTTGAGTGTTCTGTGAGTATGTTCAAGAATGCCTTGTCCCTGAGGAATTTAAGGGATGTCAGTGACATGTTTAATTTGACATTCTTTACAGAATTATTAAAAAGTTTACTAGTGTAGGCTGTATCATTGTCAGTTTTGATGGTATGGACTATAACCATAACAGATAAACATTGTAATAAAAAGAAACAAACAATTTAGCTCTTTAGAAGTTATAGGGACAACCCATATAAAAAAAACAATAAGCCTATCCCTTCACCCCTCAATCCCATCCAGACCTCCCGCCAAATTAAAACTCTCCACCCTCAGTCCTTAATCTATTAAGCATCAAGATTGACCTCCTACCCCAACGAACCAGTACCCAGCACCCAGGCGAGGGGACACCCAGTCAAACCCACACCTCATCTCCTGCAAGAAAAGGCAGCCAACACTCCTGCAGATTCATGCTGCACGGCACTCCCTACCAACTCCCCCTAACGTGGACTGTTACTTGAAACCGGACTTAGGTCTAAAAGTATCCTCAATGCAAGAACTCTCCCAGGACCTCCCTGCCACAATTCTTTTGCCAATCTGAAGAAGAAAATGGGATGTGATGGAAAGATGCCTGGGAACCCACACACCACAAGGAAAACCCAAAAGACAATGGGAAAACCTGTACTTCCAACATAAGCATAAGACCTGTATTACAGCACCTCTTTACCTGCTTTTCCCCAAATGTAAGATAGTCTTTTGCATCACTTTGGTCCTCTAAATACTTTGCTAACTCATTTAAAAAAAAATGTCTGTCCTACATATACATATGTAAGCATATACATTTTTATTCCCTATTTTTTTCTTTTTTTCCTATTTTTTATTTTTTTATCTTTTTTGGGTATGTAACCTGTTTCTGTTTTCCCCTTTGACCACCCCCAAATGCACCGACAATATAATGTAGCACCATTTCCCTCTGCAAAGGCACACTAAAAAAGGGGAAATCTTACATATAAAAAAAAAAGAGCTCTTATCTACTAGAGATAGGAACTCATAGTTGTTTACAATACAGGGATATATCCTACCTTGAAAATATGTCATGTGGAATCAACTTAGACCTCAGGTGATTAGATCCCATTCGTCCAGCCTTGAACCCTGGATCCCAGACATAGAAACAGCACAGTTCTTCACAACTGCTACAGGAAACAAATCCCATCCGGAACAGCCTTAATACTGCGGGGTCACCAACAAGTGCCAGCTCTAATATGATATCCTGACAATGAGGAAAATGGGAACAACTTAACCTAAGTACAGGTTATCCTACCTTACCAGCGAACGACAAGACAAAATCAGAAGACTTGTCACCCTTTGGTAGGTCCAAAAGCCAAGATTGCGAGTTACAGAGGACTGGCTACTAGAACCATGACCAGACTGTATACAGCCTGGGACCAATAAAAAAGCCCTAGCCTAGGGTTTGAACTATGACCTGCACAACCACCATGATCCCCAGTTCCAAAGGTCTGGCAGAGACCATTGTAACGGAATGGGGCTTCTGGAAGCACAAAGAAAGACACTATCCTAGGTGCCATCCTAAGTTCAGTGCAAAGACCAAGATCACCAACCACAGAAGACGGATTAAAATGACACTGACGGAACAGAACTTCTAGAACCACAAAGATTGACTTCATCATAAGTCCCACCCCTGGATCTGTGCAGATACTGAGATCCCGAGACACAGAGGCCTGATTGTATCACCCAGGACAGAGCAGAAGTCTTCCAAACACCACAAAAGCACCCACCGGGAGAGTAAATGATCCTGAACAGAGTTGATCCCATGACAATACACTCCAAGGGCGAGAAATCTCATATCTCTTAGGCCAAGTGAATTCCTTTTCGAATGACCCCAATATTTACTGTGCCAGGGCAGGAGAGAAAAAAACAAACAAACAAAAAAAGCACAAAAAATTGTTTATTTTTTATATATTATTTTATCTTTATTTATTATTATTATTATTTTTATTTACTTATCTATTTTTGGTCAATTTCTCTGTTTGGGTATGATTATTGAAGTTGTTGTCCCCAGTTATACTTATTCTTTCTCTTCCTTTCTGTTCTTTTTTTATATGCTATGCCATGTTTCTTATATCAAGACCATGGCGTTTTTTTTGTTTTTTGTTTTTGTTTTTTTTTGTTTGTTTGTTTTCTGTTTTGTTTTGTTTTGTTTTGTGGGGCTTATCGTTATTGTTGGAGTCCTCATTGGATATTTGACACTTCTTTTTGTACTGGTGGAGTGTTTCACCTTTCTCTCCTTCGTCTCTCAAACAGATGATGAGAGCCTCTAGAAGAATTCCGCTTATTTTTGGCGTATTAGACTTTTACCCCAGTTTATTACTTTTCTCTCCTTCAAACAAAACCACGTAACTTGAACTAGCTAGTCCTGCCCTCCAGTTAGAGGAGGAAATAAGGGAGGCACCAGGACCAAACAGGTGCAAGACTACTAAGTATTAGGCTAGATACAGAAGGGACCACATATTCTAGCAACCCTGGGGGTGAGGGAAGAGGATATGGGAGGTAGGACAAAAATGGAGATGTAGGGAGGACAATTTGGTGATGGGAATCCCCCCTGATTTTATGTAAATATGTACCTAAAATATTATTGTCAACAATATGTAAGCCACTATGATCAAAATAAAAATTATATTAAAAAATAAGCATCAACTACTACATGAAGAATGGATTTGATTGGAAAATGGTTAACAAATTATCTGCCATAATTTTTCTACAGACCTTGGGAATTAGATTCAGTTATTTGCAAAACAGTGTAACTTGGCTAAGACCTGAAGTTCCCAGACTATTTTTGTGTGGCTTGCCTCCATGAAATGCTATAATGCACACGAAGGCAGTGGGCACAGATGTGTAGGACTTGAGGCTCTTACACAGTGATGGAAAGACAGGTGCTGCTAGGCAATCAGCAGTTTCATTTCCTGTGGCATTGGTTCTGGGAGGACAGAATTATATAGAATGAGTAATGAAAATCGGTTCAGAGCCCTTTTGAAAAAGAGCTTACAATTTTGCTGGAGCAAATGCTGAACCACATGGTTATGAGCATGCTGTGACCATTCCAGGGAAAAGATCAAACACATATTCTGAGTCACTCGCCATCTTAAATAGGCCAGATAGATGAGAATGTTGTGATCCAATGTGGTGAGTTCCACTTGTTGGGCAGAGTTGTAATTTTAGGCACTTTTTTTTTTAAATTTTTGAGCCACACATGGAGATACTCAGGGGTTAGTTCTGACTATGCCCTCAGAAATCGCTCCTGGCTTGGTGGACCATATGAAATGCCAGGGGATCAAACCACAGTCTGTCCTGTGTCAGCAGCATAAGTGGCAAACACCCTACTGCTGTGCCATATTTCTGGACCCTGTGGACACCTTTGTGGTTGGTGAAGTACCAGTGATAACTAACCTTTCTCTGATGAAGAGAAATATATTTAAAATGCAGGTGTATTAGGGATTAAAGAAGAAAAGATTAGTGAAGAGATGATAAGATGAGTCATTCTAAAAAAAATATTAGGATTTTCCAGCCAAGTAATGGAAGAAAATTTCTCCTGAGAAATCATATAAAACTCTTGGAAGACCCTCACTGAGGGACAAAATGGATTTAAGAGTTCAGAGATAATTTTGGTAGATGGAGTTTTTTCTGGGGATTCACTGCAGTGTATTACAGGACATAGCCCAAATATTCATTAGGGGAAAGTGCCTAAATTTTCATTTTGGCAACCTGTAAACCAGCCACCAGCAAGAATGTCATCACATCCTCATATAACCTCTGAAATTCCCTGCCAATATAATATGCAAGCAAGATAGCATCCATATAGTGAATAATATAACCACGGAGATCTGTTCAATAGAAGGGCATAAAATCACATCAATAAAATTTTGACAAATAAGAGGTGATTTGGTTATGCTGTTAGGTAAAAAACACCACTAAGATCTATGTAAGTTTCTTCATTATTAAAATGAATGAAAAATGCAAAGCAGTTAAGGTCCTTTGTGTGTAGGTGCGAGTGTGACATAATCAGTCTTTTTTAACCAGACATCAGTCTTTAAGAATAATCAACAGAGTGGGGAAATGAATTACAAGGCACCCAGAGGAATCATGGTAGGTAGAATTAATATTTCTAATTCAATTACCAACTGCCATTTGCCTGACTTCCTTTGTATAACAGGAGAATTCCATTTTAAAATGATGTTTTAATATGTCCTAGCATAAGTTGTTTCTTTACAAGATCTACCAGCATTTTCAATTTTATGTAATTTAGGGGACACTCTGGTGTCCATACAGGGCCATAAGATTTCCACTGAATGTGGAGGAGTGCTGGATGCTGAACCATACTGGCTCCAATTAAAAAGATTAGCTTCTGTATTAGAAGCCAGAGAGGTAGATGTGGGAGAAATATTGTACAGAGTGAACCACTGTTCATGCAAATCTTGACCCCATAGATTCAGGGGCAGGGGAGGAACATATGGTTGGAAGGTGGCCACCTGTCCTTCTGTGCCAGTGCTTTTTATACTTCTAGCTCTCTGTAAAACAGAGGAAGAAAGCAATTAACCTATCCTTTGTAGGTCATAAGGTATCCCTAAAACGGTCCAATTACAGAGATGATAGAAACATTGACACCTGTGTCAAACATGCCCTTGAATTTCTTCCCATGAATCTCAAGGGTTATAAGCAGGAATCTTGCCCTTCTGATATTATAAGTAAAGGCTACCAAAAGCTCAGCAGAGGATGCTAGGGGGTTGGTGCTACCAAGCCTCCAATCCTTAGGCATCAGAGTGGCCTGGCATTAAAAAGGGGGAGTAACAGAAGTTGGACAATAGGTTCTCCCTTCTCAAAACTCAAACAGTTGGCACATAAATGACAATTATTATTTCAAGATTCTATATTTTAGCATAAACAATGATTCCCTTACTAATCAGACTGCTTTATCCATGAGCAGGCTTATAATTCTTGGTGTCAGATTGTTTTAACAGGCCAGTGGTAGTCTTTATCCCAATGGTTTTACTTGCCACATTTTGGACAAGTTCTGGGTGATGTCCTTAAGGGGATGAGATTGGGGGTGGTTCTTTATTCTCTGGAGAGATAGCCTGATTCATACTTATTATCGTGAACTTACCTTGATATTGTCTAGGCCTCGAGAGCATGAATTTATGCCTGATATTTAATATAAACAGGATTTTGCAAAGCTCTTTGGAAATCCACAACATCATCACTTTCTCCATTAGGGCAGTCTTCATTGACCTTCTCAAAAGCAAATTGCATTATCAGGTGCTGTTGGGTTTCTTGCCTCTAATTTTTTTCCAGATTGTATCCATCAGTTTAGACAGAAATTCTACTATAGCTTTGAAACTCCTTGAAAAAAAATCTTTGTATAAATTCCTTTAAATTTGCCATCAGCATTAATCTTTTTCCAACCCTACAATACCCACCTCACAGAACTGTGCTAAAATAGTACGAGGTAGACAGCTTGTTTTCTTACATCAGTATACTATCCTCCAATCAATAACTCATAAGTCAACTGAACCCATGAAATAATCCTTCCATAAAAACCTAGGGTATAGAGTTTAGTCTTAACCTCATCACTAAGCCACATTTTCAACTATATATATATATATATATATATATATATATATATATATATATATATATATATATATATCTTGAAGGACTTAGGCAGGTCTTAACAATGAAAATCCTGAGACATCGAAATGTATCCCCACTTCAGTTTGTATGTTATTCAATACAGTACTGGGACATCATTTTATATGAGAAGCAGGCTCTTCTAAAACAGCTGAATGAAGCCATCCATATTCATGCCTTCATATAATGGAGGTTGATGATCATCCTGATGGGCAGGGAAGTGACTGCAAAGTTTATATGATTTTTGCCTGGAGCTACATTAGATTACTTTCTATGGAGTTGCAATGGGGGAAGAGAGAAGGAATATCTCTACAGAACCAATTTCATACTCTTCATCCAAAGAAGTAGCCAGCTTCTCATTAGCATCTCTCTCATCTAATGTAGTAGTCCTGGAAGATGGTGGTTCCTGTGGTTTAATACCAGTGGTAAGCAATGAATTATTGGTCTTGGGATGCATTCTAATTGACGAATATGTCGCCACTGGAAGAACACTTTTACTTTCTTTTTTTTCGGCCACACCCATTTGATGCTCAGGGGTTACTCTTGGCTAAGCACTTAGAAATTGCCCCTGGTTTGGGGGGACCATATGGGACGCAGGGGTCCTTCCTTGGCTAGCGCTTGCAAGGCAGACATCTTACTTCTAGCGCCACCTCATCGGCCCCCACTTTTACTTTCTAATGTAGAAAATATTTTAGAAAGTTTGGCTTGTACCTTCCATAGCCAGTAATACATGTGAATGCTCTAGAGTAACATCAACCTACCTAACATGTATGTCACTACTCCATTAAAAGATATGCTAAATGGCATGGTAAAAGGCTTAGTATCTAAACCCAGTATTCCCAACCAAGCACAGTATCAAAGCCTTAATTCACCAGGAAAGTATGGCTCTAATCGATAAGGGAATTATAGACCTAACCCAGTAGGTGAACATACCCATATTGGGAAAGTGGGTCTGGAGCAGAGTCTACCACAGGAAATCATCTATGCCAGGCTGAAACACATGTGTTTGGGGACTATTCCCCTTCACTGAGCTAAAGGAATAGGTCAGCAGAGACCAGAGTATTTAATGAGAAATCAAGACCACCCCCGTGGGTTGGGTGAGGTGAAGGCAAAGAATCTATCTAGAAACTCTTCCTGCCTAGATGCGTCTTTGACATGTAACACTGGTAGCCATCATTATTTTGGGTGAAAACCGGTTACCCCAACAAGGAATATTCCTAATAAGTGAAATTAGAAGTGTAATAGATAACAAGGAAGAAAGTGTGTAATTAACTGAATGTGAACAGAGATAGATATAATAGAAATATATGAAGAAATGTCAGGGAAGTTGGCTAGACTTGAGACATCTTATGAATCTTTTAACACGTAATGAAAATAACTTTGAATAGTGAGGACATAGAGTTCATTAAATTTATATATTAAAATATCTGACTGGAAGCAAAATATAGAACTAGGAAGGGTGGGGAAGGGTGGAACTAGGTGAGTTGGGGTAAGCTATTTTCCCTGTGTGCAGCCAAGCCCCTTCTAATCGCTGTCTCCACATATGTGTCCAAGAACAATCAAAAGTGATCCATCAGCTCAGAATCAAGAGAATTCCCTGTCCATCACCAAGACCACTCCCAGCCTGCTATCCCTCAGACACACGCAAATCTGTATATTGTGGTCAATTTAGAAATTGTTGAAGGATCATTGTGCATTGAGACAAACTCATCAGAAATGATCATGTTTGGACAAGGGTAGTAGTAGGTAAAATTTGATTTGCATACAGAGGCTATTAAATACCAAGATTTATTATTTTTGAAAAATTTACATGGAAGTAAGGAAATAGAATTGGCAAGGTCAGATTTTTTTTTTTGGTTTTTTTTTTTTTTTTTTTTTGGTTTTTGGGCCACACCCAGTAACGCTCAGGGGTTACTCCTGGCTATGTGCTCAGAAGTTGCTCCTGGCTTGGGGGACCATATGGGACACCAGGGGATTGAACCGCGGTCCGTCCAAGGCTAGCGCAGGCAAGGCAGGCACCTTACCTTTAGCGCCACCGCCCGGCCCCGGCAAGGTCAGATTTTAAGTTTATGGCTTACATGCAATATCTGAAGCTTGATAATATTGACTAAATAAAAATCATGAAATTGCTTGGAAAACAGAATTCCTCTTAAATTATATATTGGATAAGAATGCTAAAACATTAAGTTCACATAAGCATTGTTTTCTTTCTAACTTGTTAAGAAAAAAGTTTATTTTTCATTTATTATTATTCATTTATTTTTATTTTTGGAGGCTACATTGGGCAATGCATGGGGATTGCTTCTGGCTCTGTACTCCTCCCATTTATTTTTAATCATACACTTGATGATTTTAATGAGAGTAATGTTCTAAATTGTATTGCTAGTTCTATTTATTTTAATACCTGACATATCTGTCTTTACTAAAAATATAATCCTCCACAATTTAATAAATGTATTCAATATCTACTTTAGATATGCTGCATTATTAATGAGAGTTTATATATAAAATTGATTTGTAAATTATTTAACTAAAATCAACTCTTTTCTTTATATGTAATGATACAGGCACTCACATAAAATAAGTGTAATATTAATTACCTAACATTTTGTTTATTTATTTTATTATTTTTTATTGCACTCAGGTTATACTTGGTGGTGTACATAGTCTACTCCTGGCTCTGTGTGCAAGGATCCTGCACAAGGATTCCTGCTAAGCTTGAGGGTATAGGCATATATGTAGTACTGGGGATTGGACATATGTAGGGCTTGTTCAAGGCAAACCTTTTGAATTATAGCTTCAGTAGCCACTGCATTCTTATTTAATCTTTGACTTTGCTTTAGTAATGCAATTTTTGGAGCCATTACTTGCTGTGCTTTACTACAAGTTATTTTATTTGTGTGTATGTATGTCACACTCAGTGGTGCTCAAGTGTTACTCCTGGCCCTGCTCTCAAAAATAGCTCCTGTTAGGTCCAAGGGTCATAATGGAATACTAGGGACTTAATCTGGATTCAGCTCAGGTTGTTTGAGTGCAAGGCAAGCGCCCTAATTCTGTGATATCTCTCTGGCCCTTTACGTAAGGTTCTAAACTTAAGGATCAATCCTGGTGGTGTTTGGTAACATATTTGTGTCCAGAAATGGAACACAAAAATTGAATGAATGCAAGACAAAGGTCTTACTCACTGTCTTATCACTAATCCAGTAATGCTATGTTATACTGGACAACTCTTGATAGGAATTATTTTGAATTTTTCACATTTTCTAATGGTTAATGTAGCTAAAGTTAGATAGATAAATAAAAAGAATTATTTAATTTGACTAAGGAAACAAAATATGCTGTGATATATACTGCATGAAGTTAGTTAACTTATTCACATGCATTAACATTATATTCTTTGAAAAGTAATTATATAAGTATGCATTTAGGCATTTATCTATATTCCACTTATTATTTTGTATATTATACCAGAAGAAAAATAATTTAGACTAGAAGCATGTCACAAAATAAACTTTAATAACAAAGTCAATCGTTCTCTTCTGTTAACCATCAGAATATATGAATATTTGATAATCAGTCAACTGTATGAACTTGAGCTAACTATAATAAATTAATAAAAATAACATTATATAAATCAAAGTATTATGTTTTTTTTCTTCTTTCTCAGGGGAGAGTGCACACGCAGTCCCCCAATACCATAAATTACGCAGACGAGTTTCTCACATTTGGGAAAATCGCAGGGGTCAGCACAACCAGAGTACAATGAGTGAGCCTTTGTGATCATGGAATCGCCCCTGCCAGCTAAGTATTAAAGTATTATGTTTTTGTCTCTTTTTTGATTTGCCTTATTTCTAGATAAATTTATTTAATGTAATAATATACCAACTGTCTAGCTGAGTAAAATAGATATTTTTCTGCAACACTGACAATACTAAATTACATCACGAAAATATATTCGCTATTGCAAATACAAACTTTACTACATACACACTGTAAAATAATTTTCTAGAAAAAATTATTTAAAACAGAAAACTAAATTTATATATTTAAAATATGGAAGCACTCAACTACAATATTGTATTAAATTTTTGGTATTTTATTTATGAATACTTATTCTAGTTTATGAAAAAAAACATTGAATGTGTTACTTTTTGCTCAGTAACTCACTTTTGAATTAAAAATATTTATCCATTGATTACGTTAGAGTGTATAAATGTAATTTATCAGTTTCACCCCCTTTTAATATAATGCTACTACCAAGCAAAATAAAGCAAACTATATACTTAAATTTAGTTGAGAATAATCCAACTTTACAGACATTCTGCTAATATGTTGCTATTATGCTCACAATATATTTCATTAAATACAATAAAATAATGTTTGCTTCTTTTCTAAAGGATTATGCTAAGCATGAGTGTTTACACATTTTCTTATAATACAGTTATTTCTAGTGTTCCATGTTCCAACACCAATCCCACCACCAGTGTAAAATTTCCCCCATCATTGTCACCAGTTTCACACCCACCCACTGTCCCCAGTTCCCCAAATCCTCAACCCTTAAAAGGCATGAGATAATTTATTTTATATTGCTTGTTAAAAATAAATGATAATAGAATTGTTAAAAAGATATCAGTAAAATTTTATGAAAATTATTATATCTACAATAATAAATCTTTGTCAAAAGCCTACTAAGGTGTTTTGTTACTATTTGAGCACTCAGTGTTAGTGATTTGTTTGCTGACATTGGGCTGGGGAGATTATATGTTACTTTAAAATCTAATTTGGTGCTTTTTAATGGGAATAAAATACTGAGAAATGTGGAGGAATTGTGCGTTCACATATGAGATCATGTGCTCCAGGTATTCCAGAATCTTTGAAGCTGAAAGCAATGAGCTAACGTCATCGTGTTTATTGTAGGATGTGTCTCTAGTTGTCAGCCTTCTAGAAGTACAGAGGAATGAGGCTGTTTGCTCTCACTCTGAGAAGACCCATAGCTCACAGCCCCCAAACTGACATACCTGACTTTTTTTCCAGTTAAGTTTCTTTTCAGAGATTAATGAAAAAGTAAAGTCGGGCAATTGATGTGGCCGTGATTGAGCTGAGTGGATAGGTTTGCTTATTTTCACAGCATATTAAAATGGTAAAAATCAAATTTAAATTTAATTGAATAAAAAATTCAATGCAATTTTAAAATAGATTTAAATAATTATAAGAGGGAAAGAAGAAAAAGAAAGAAGAAAGAAAAGAAGGAAGGAGGGAAGGAAGAAGAAGAAGAAGAAGAAGAAGAAGAAGAAGAAGAAGAAGAAGAAGAAGAAGAAGAAGAAGAAGAAGAAGAAGAAGGAAGGAAGGAAGGAAGGAAGGAAGGAAGGAAGGAAGGAAGGAAGGAAGGAAGGAAGGAAGGAAGGAAGGAAGGAAGGAAGGAAGGAAGGAAGGAAGGAAGGAAGGAAGGAAGGAAGGGGAAGAAAAGGGGAAGGTAGGGGGAAGGAAAGGGGAAGGAAAGGGGAAGGAAAAGGGAAGGAAAGGGGAAGGAAAGGAGAAGGAAAAGGAAAAAAAAGAAAGGAAAGGGAAGAAAAAGGAAGGAAAGAAAGACAAGAAAAAGAAAAAGAAAGGAAAGAAAGAAAGAAAGAAAAAAGAAAGAAGAAAAAGAAAGAAAGAAGAGAGAGAAAGAAGAGAAATAAAGGAAGAAAGAAAGATGAAACAAAAGAGAAAAAGAAGAAAGAAAGGAAGAAAGGATGGAGGAAGAGGAGAGAGGGATAAAGAAGAAAGGAAGGATAAGTTAAAAGGAAGAAAGAAGGAAGGAACGAAGGGAGGGAGGAAGGGAGGATGGAAAGAAGAATGGATGGAAGGAAGAAAGGAAGTATGGATAAAAGAAAGGATGCAAGGACTGTAGAAAGAAAAAAGGAAGAAAATAGGAAGGAAAAGGAAAGGAAAAAGGGAAGGAAGAAAGAAAGGGGGAAGAAAGGAGAGAAAGAAGGAATGAAGAAAGAGGGAAGGAAAAAGGAAGATGGAAGAGGGAAGGAGGGAAGGAAGGAGGGAGGGAAAGAAGAAAAGGAAGAAAGTAAGGGAGGTAGAGAGGGAGTGAAGAAGGAAGGAACTAAGAAAGGAAGAATGGAAGGATGAAAGGAAGTTAGAAAGACAGGAAGGAGAGAAGGAAGGAGAGAAGTAAGGCTTGGATGGAGGGAAGGAAGATGGAAGAAAGGAAGGAGAGAGAAAGGAAGGAAAGAGAGAAGGGAGGGAAGGCAGAAGGGAGGGAAGGAAGAAACAGAGAAGGAAGGGAGGGAAGGAAGATGGAAAGAAGAAAGGAAGGAGAGATGAATGGATGGATGGAAGGAAGGAAGAAAGGAAGGATGGAAAGAGGAAGGAAAGGAGGGAAGGGAGGAAGGACGGAGAGACGGAAAGAGGAAAGAAAGGCGGGAAGGAAGGATGAAGGAACGAAGGAGGGAGAAGGAAAGAGGGAAGGAAGGAGGAAAAAGGAAGGAAGGAAAGAGGAAAGAAGAAGGAAAGAGGGAAGGAATGAGGTAAGGAGGGAGAGAAGAAGAGAGGGAGCGAAGAAAAGAAGGAAGGAAAGGAGGAAGGGAAAGGAGGAAAGATGGACTATTTTATTTTTATGTTTATTTCCTCAGTATTAATAAAGTTCAGAATAAGAATACCAAAATAAATTTTTCTAATTCACTACAAATAAATATTGTACAATAAAATTTAGATAGTTAAAGTGTGTGGTACCTATGGAATTAAAACTTTAATCAAATATATATATTTGCACTGATTTACAAGATTGATTATTTAGTATACTTAGTTATAGTTTTAAAATATATGCATATGATTTATGTGCCACAGAATATTTCTCTGCTTCTACCTAATAACTTGTATTTTTGTGTAGTTATGTGATGAATATCACTCTTGACAAAGATGAAGATCTTCCCAGATATTCTGAGCTCATAGTCTCTAAAGTATTTCTTATTAGAATTCCTCTTATTTTCTAGGGAGAGCTGGCATATTTTCCTAAAAGGCAGTGAATATATTTAATGCTATTCTAACTTGAAACTTAAAATGCCCACAATGATTCCAGAGCTTCTTCAATCAACCTGTTATTCTCCCAGAGTATCATAAATAAAATAAATTACATATGTAGTACTGTAGTTTTTCCATCTGTATATATGCAGATGCTACCATATTTCTTGGTCTTTTAAAAACAAAATAAATATAACATTTAATAACTCTTAATAACACTTCTGAGGATGCATTTCATTTCTACATATACATGAATGCCAAACTCAGTTGATCATTCTACAGAGCAAATTATTGTCTTAAAATTAAATATAAATTTATTATTTATTTTAACTCATGACATAACTTTGTTTCATTGCTGCTAGTAAGTGTTACTGATTCAATAAGGCTTATTTCGCTATTCTAAGTATCGGTGAATGTAAATTTTCCCACTAAATCTAGAGCATATCAATCCAGTTCAACTTCACCTTTATTGAGACTCAGATCAGAGTTCTTTACATAGATATTGTTCTACCAGCACTTAGCACTTTAGAAAATTCAATATAGCCCCCGCCTGAAAAACCAGACATGTGAACAAACAAGTAAGGTCACATTATTAAGATTCAAATTTTACTGAAGATAAAATAAGATTACATGATGGAATATTAAGATTTTAATTAAGTGATATGGATTACAAATTTCTCTATTATTTCTCGATTACTGTTTTATACTTGCAATGTTTTGTCACCATCCTTAACACCAGATTTTCCATAACCCTCCACTAATTCTGAGGTTCCTTCTCCTCTGAGTCCATTCTGTATTAGTCTGAAATTGTCATAATCCAGACTTTGTTTCCATTAGACAGTCAAAAGTTTTGCTTTGTTTCTTTCTGTACCATATATAAATGAGATAATCCAACATTTGTCTTTTCTCTTCTAATTTCACTTAGAAGAGAATATCTTCCAACTCCATCTAGATTGCAGCATTCTGTTTGGTTGTTCCCTTCATTTATACCAACATTTTACTGGCCACTTGCATCTACCAAAGAATGAGATTTTTTTTCCAGGCCTTTGGTATTGTGCATAATGCTGTGATGATGCAAATATATATATAAGGCGTGCATCTATACTTGTGAATTGGTGCCTTAGTGTTGAGTTGATATCCATGAATAAAATCATTTTGTCATTTATAAATTTCATTCTTAATTTTCTGATGTCTATACAACATTTTAAAAATTAACCAGCCCTAAAAACAATGACTGAGAATCTTTTTCCATCCTATTATGCTAACACGAATTGTCTCTATGTTTTTTAATGCCAGCTGTTCTTATTAGTGGGAAATGCTACCCCATTGTTTGATGAGTGCTTGTCCAGTAGCTCTTCCATTTTATATTAGTTTTTTGTTATAGTAGTTGAACTTGTAAATGTTTTCTATATATTAGAAATTAGTCTTATGATGTACAAATAACCTTTTCCCTATATAGTATGTTTACTTTCATCTGAGGCATGACTTCTTTGGCCTTTAAGAAGCTTTGAATTTGACCTAGTATCATTTATTTGTCTTTATTTTATTTTCTCTTCCAGCGAGATCATGTCATCTCTTTGAAGATTCTTTTGATATTAGTATTGTGAGAATTTTAGCATGCTTAATGGATAGACACAAAGGTATTTAATCAAACTTTAAATTAAGCATTATATCCTGAGAATAAGGGTTTAATTCCCTTTTTGTCATGCTTAGGAATAGCTCACCAGATTTCTCAGCAACATTTATTGAAAAATATTTTCTCGTTGTACTCTGGCACTCAGTCCATTTATATAGTTATTTGTCAATATATATGAGGACTTATTTCCAGGGTCCAAATTTTATACCACTGATAATAATAACTCAGAATAGAATGAAGAGTTTAAAAATATAACCACTACATATAGCTTATACTATTTAATAAATATATGTATTTAATTTTAAAACAAATAAAATCAAAGAAAGAAAAAGTGTTCTTATATCTTTGTTCTCAAATTAGCTATATAAAGATAAAGATCATTAAAAGAAAGTGATGATAAAACTTTTTCTTGTTTTAGAAGTAGGTCTTCTTAAAAAAGAGAGATAAAATTCATGGGAGTATTTATATAAAGAAATCTAGCCAAATGAAACAATTTAATTTTTGAACCCCTGAACTTGTGCCCCAATGGGACCTTCAAGATAGACTTTCAGTTGCTATGGCTTTAAGGAAATATGATATTTTAAAGTAATATTAGCATGACAATAAAAATACATAGATTTTTAGTCACAGTCTATAACACAAAAGCAATTTAAGAAGAAATTCAAACAGAACATATCATTTTCCTACTATACTAATGTTGCAATATACTGACCTAGTTATCTTCTTAAATAAAAAAGCAGCACAAGGGTTTTTAAATAGTAGATCATTAGCAGGCATTCAATTTTTCACTATGATAGAAGAGAACTCTAGTATTTCTACTGTTTTCTTATATAATTTGAGATAACAATAAATCAAATAAAAAATGCCTGGTAAATTAATTCAAAACTAGTTTTCACACTACTAATCCCAGTTGTGTGTCAAGGCAAGCAAGAAGCAGGCCATAGTCGTCAGTGCCGAAGGTTACTACATGACCTTGCAGACCTGCCTGACTCATGTGAATCATGTGAGGGCAATATTCTGAGGAGTTCATGTGAGGATGGGTCTGAGTTGAAACATGGAGCATAAACTCAGGGACAGAAGGAAACAAGAGCCTGGCTGTCTTGAGAAGTGTCCAGAAAATTATCACAAATGTTTAAGGACTTTTAGGCCAAATGTAAGCAAACCTAGACAGAGACAAGGTGTGTGCAGTTTCAAATATTCAATGACAGTTGAGTGCTGAGTTTGAGGAGGACTGAATGGTCCCTGGGAGAGTCTATGTTGTGATTTTTCAGAAGTCTGATCTTAAATCCTGGAATAGGATCTTAAGTGATTTTAGTTCCACACACCAAGATGATATTTATTAGAACCAAAGGCCTACTTTGCATGTATTGATCAATACCTACCAACTCTTTGGAGAAAATAAATCACATAATACCTTGTATGTGCAGTGGAAAGAATAGTTAAAAATGACTGATTTACTGAATTGGACTCTTTAAAAAATTTAAGTTAAAGATGAATACTGGGGGAGAGGGATGGAAGGAAGGATTATTTATGGGAGAATACCATGACAGTTATAGAAAACAGATTGAAGTTACTGCCTTTTACTTAATATGATTTGATTTGTTAATTAAAATACATTTTCCTGGGTCAAATCATGGGACATTCTAATAAAGGAAGTTTTTTTCATTACATATGTAACATTTCTTTTTATTTGTTTATTTATTATTATTTTTTATTTTTTGGTTTTGGGCCACATCCAGTGACGCTCAGGGATTATTCCTGGCTATGCTCTCAGAAATCACACCTGGCATAGGGACCATATGGGACGCCAGAAATCGAACCAAATCTGTCCTGGGTCAGCAGTGTGCAAGGCAAGTGCCCTACCACTGCGCTATTGCTCCGGTCCTGTAACATGTTTCTTAAAAATAAATGACAACCACCTTTCAGTTGTCGGGCCTCTGTAGGGACTCTCCTATTATGCAAAACATATATATATATTTGGAAGTGGCATATTTTCCCCACAATAACATAATTTTATAACCAAAAAAATTCCCAATTTATATTTGAACTAGACTTAATATTTGTCATAATTTTGAGCTAAGACATACTCTTAGCTATGTATTTTGCCAAGATTCTCATCAAAATATTTTTTGCCTCTTGTGTTTAATTTTTTTTAATTTTAGGGGTCATACCAGTAGTGCTCAGGGCTTACTCATACTCTGTATTCATGAATCAATCTTGATGTTGCTCAGGGGACCATATCTGGTGCCTGGTTGAACCTGTGTCAGCTATATGGAAAGCAAGTACCCTATCTACTTTTCTATTGCTCTGATATATTTTTATTAATTTTAATTTTATTTATTTATTTTTATAAATGTACATTTATATTTTTATATTTTTTATTATATCAGCATTGTAATGACTATCTTTTTCATAGTCATTTTTCATGTGTCTTTATATATACTAGGATTTTTATTAACTAGTATTAGATTTTCTAAGTATGCTGTTGTATTATTTTAATAGATAATATTAAGCTGCTCTGCAAAAAATATGTTAAATTTTACTTAAATAGCTTCATCTACTAATTCAACAGTTGCAAAAGACTTAATTTGAATGTATTTGATCATCACTTATATATATATTAATACTGTTTTTTTATTATTTGTAAGAAAAAATCTGAAAACAAATCTTTCCAAGTGTGACTCAGGAACAGTTAGGTTAATTGGATTTTCTAAAACTATATAAAAAGGCAGCAAAGGTATGATGAGCTTTGTGAGTTTTCCTTTTGAGAACAGGACCAACATACACACACTAAAATACATTTCTATAAAGAAAATACATAACCTAACAAATGTCTTCTCAGCAGTGTATTGAACTTGATGGCCTAGCCTTCTTTCTTTGAACATGATCATTCATTAGATCATTCATTTATAAAAGTTATTACTTTGAAAAATAATAAAGTAGTGTTTCTGCCATTATTAAGAACCCACGTTGACAGGGGTAACAAGGAACATAGTTCCATAAAGAAAAAATTGTCATGTGAAAAATAAAATAAAAAACAGTTTTTAGGAATATGACAGTGAGTATAACGCCTTTGGCCTGTGCAATGAAGCATGCAATAAAGATTGGCAGCACAAATGCAAATTTTTGAGTATGCTTTACACGACTCAGAATAATGCTAAAACTCAGCACTTTCAAAGACTGATACTTATGTATATTTTAATGACCTGTTAAAATCATAAATGCATCCTTTTATGACTTTAATTATAGGGTAAATTTCCTACTATTCTAAAATGCCAAAAAGATCTTGGGGAGAAATTTTCATAATGACGTGATGGTCTTTACACAATGCACAAAATGGCTATCAATGAATTTTGTGCAAAATTAATTGCCTTATTACTTGCTTGCTTGCAGCAACTTTATATGAAAATTAAATTATTAACTGAGCTTATTAACTGAGCTGAGCTTTCGCTCTGGCCTTGGCCCTAGATAAATGTGGATTAACTGCGGTAGACCCCAGTTAATCACTTGGGAAGTGAGGGAATTGCATAAGGATTACTCATTATTCAATCTTGTGTTAGAAACTATTAAAGAACTAAAGTAGTAACAGAGTGGCGTGTTCAGGCTACAAACACACATACAATTGACAGTGTGATAAACTAGGAATATTGGCATTTCTATTATAAATTAGTATTTTGTAACATTGGCATATCATGAGAAAAGGAATGACTCAAATCTTCCAGCTTTCCATCCCCTATGCTAATATGAGAGGAAAAACAAAGATTCTTTTAAGGATAAGCATTAACTAAGCTACTTAGATAACCAAGAGACCTTAAGTTTTAAAGGTTATAAGTCTTACTAAACTTTATTTATATATATTACTCAAGATATTTTATAATTTTCAGGCATTAATAATATAGTCAGAAATTCTTGCATTTGGGGGCGAGAGGATAATATAATGGGTTAGAAACTAGCCTTGCATGCATTTGACCTGGGTTCAATCCTCAGTATTCCATGTAGTTCCCAAATCCTGCCAGGAGTGATTTCTAGTGCAGACTAAGAAATAATCCCTGAGCACTGCTGATTGTGGCTCCCCTCAAATATATAATAAGCATATATACGAATGTGTGTAGATATTTATGATACATAAATGTAAAATATATTATGAGGGGCTCAAAAGATATTACAGGATTTAGTGAACATGTATTAGATGCATATGAAGGCATATGCCCAATCTGGATTTGGTCTTAATATTGAATTAGGTGACAAAAGCGAGTAGCCTAGAAACCTAGAAAAGTAACATTTCTTTTTATTACACATGATAACATCAGGCTATTTTTAATATAGATGAAAGCATATTTGCAAGACTATAACTGAAGTTGATTTATTATAATAGACATTACAGTTAAAATATTTTTCATCTAGTCAAAAGAGTATTCTGAGTGATTTTAGATTATTTCTGTCTTTTTTTTTAAACCTTGAAGGTACCTCAACTTTTCCTAAGTAAAACAAACAAATTTTTGAGTAAAAAGAGCAATTGCTGGGAGATGATTTTAATGCTACTGAAACATATTTCCTTTCCAAATATAAACATACATTAAAATATAATTAACAGTAGCTGTCAGGTTTCTTACTGGGTGATCTATTGCATTGTTTTTTGAACTAAATTACAGCTAAATATATTACATAACATCGTAATGGTGAAGTTAAATGCAGGTATGCACTTTCTCTGAAAGATTTGTTGTAGTGTAATATGTTTAAAGAATTTCCTTCCTAAAATAGTCGGTGACCACAACCAACACACAGTAACTAAAATCTGCCTCATAAGGCAATTAGAAACTCAATTAAGCTTCCATCTTTAAACCCCCAAATTGCCTTTTCTCTTTTTTTCAGAAGCAAATTAATTTTTCAGTGCGCAGATTACAGGACAAAATTTACATCCTGCTTTATATTTAATAAATAACTCTATATTTTCCAACAATTTTGAACATAATCACAAACTATCTGATTAACAGTCTGCTTGAAGAGTACATCAGGAGACAGAAAGCAGTACTATTCATATTAGAAATATGCTCCAGTTTATTGCTTAATTTTCAGTTCTTTGAAAGCATAGAAATATAAATTATATAGAAGAAAACATAGACTTGAATGCTTTCTAGTCCAGCCTTTCTGGAAAACAATATGGATATTCCTCAAAAAACTGGAAACTGAGCCCCATCTGATTCAGCAATACCACACCTAGAGATGTATTCTAGGAACACAAAGCACAATACAAAAATGCCCTCTGCACACCTATGTTTATCGCAGCACTATTTACAAAAGCCAAAGTCTGGAAACAACCCAGGCGTCCTACAACAAATCAGTGGCCCAAGAAACTGTGGTACATTTACACAATGAAATACTAGGCAGCTATTAGGGAAAATGACAACAAATTTATTTATAAAGGGATGGACATGGAGACTATTATACTGAGTAAAATAAGTCAGAGAGATAGACACAGAATAGTCTCATTCATCTGTGGGGATTAATATAAATTAAAGAAAGGTATTTTAACAATATCTAGAGACAATGGAACTGAATGCTGAAAGAACCAGCTCATGACATGAAGTTTACTTCATGTCACAAAGAGGGTGAGTGCAGCTAGAACAGAAACCACAAAAAAAAAAAAAAAAAAAAAAAAAACTACCATGAAAATGATAGTGAGGGAGAGAGGCGGAATTCTTGTCTGAGAGTCAGGCATGGGTGGGTGAGGGAAATGGGGTATTGGTAGGTGAAGTTCGCATTGGTAAAGGGTGATATACATTCTATGATTAAAACCCCAGAATGAAATTTTTGTACACATGGTTATAAAATAATGAATTTATAGCTGTATTTATTTTATATTATTTTTTGATATGTGGTGCTAGAGCAAAAGGAATTTCTTTGCTTTCCTTTTTTTTATTTAAACACCTTGCTTACAAATATGACTGTGGTTGGGTTTAAGTCATATAAGAAGACACCCCCCATCACCAGTGCAGCAATCCCACCACCAATGTCCCAAATATCCCTCCTCCCCACACCACCCCCACCTGTACTCTAGACAAGCTTTCTATTTCCCTCATACACTTTCATTGTTCGGATAGTTCAAAATGTAGTTACTTCTCTAACTAAACTCATCACTCTTTCTGGTGAGATTTATGAAGTGGGCTATAACTTCCAGCCCTCCTCTCTTTTGTCTCTGAAAATTATTGCAAGAATGTCTTTCTTTTTTCTTAAAACCAATAGTTGAGTCAGACAATTCTGCAGCGTTCTCTCTCTCTCTCTCTCTCTGACTTATCTAACTCAACATAATAGATTCCATGTACATCTATGTATAGGAAAATTTCATGACTTCATCTCTGATGGCTGCATAATATTCCATTGTGTATATGTACCACAGTTTCTTTAGCCATTCATCCATTGAAGGGCATCTTGGTTGTTTCCAGAGTCTTGCTACGGTAAATAGTGCTGCAATAAATATAGGTGTAAGGAAGGGGTTTTTGTATTGTACTTTTGTGTCCCTAGGGTATATTCCTAGGAGTGGTATAGTTGGATCATATGGGAGCTCAATTTCCAGTTTTTGGAGGAATCTCAATATCGCTTTCCAGAAAGGTTGAACTAGACAGCATTCCCACCAGCAATGGATAAGAGTTTCTTTCTCTCCACATCCCTGCCAACACTGCTTGTTCTCATTCTTTGTGATGTGTGCCAATCTCTGTGGTGTGAGGTGGTACCTCATAGTTGTTTTGATTAGTGATGTGGAACATTTTTTCATGTGCCTTTCTTTTTTTTTCATTTTTATGTGCCTTTTGACCATTTGTATTTCTTCTTTATCGAAGTGTCTGTCTATTTATTCTCCTCACTTTCTGATGAGATTAGATGTATTTTTCTTGTAAAGTTCTGTCAGTACCTTGTATATTTTGGAGATTAGCCCTTTATCTGATGGGTATTGTTTACTTTTTCAAAGAACCAACTGCTTTCGTTGATCTTTTGCATTGTTTTTTGGGTTTCCACTTTGTTGATTTCTGCTCTCAGCTTTGTTATTTCCTTCTTTCTCCCTATTGTTGCTTCCTTTTGTTGAGCACTTTCTTATTCTATGAGCTGCGTCATTAAGCAATTCATATATGCCTCTTCTTCCTTCCTCATGTGTGCTTGTAAAGCTATAAATTTTTCTCTCTGTACCACTTTGGCTATATCCCATAGGTTCTGATAGTTTGTGTCTTTATTATCATTTGTTTCCAGGAAAGTTTTGATTTTCTCTTTGATTTCATCTTGGACCCACTGGTTCTTCAGAATGAGGCTGTTTAACTTCCAGGTATTAAAATTTTTCTTCTGTGTCCCTTTGGATTTTACATATAATTTCAGAGCTTTGTGGTCAGTGAAGGTAGCCTACAAAATTTCTATCCTCCTGATAGAAGGAGGCATGTTTTATGTGCCAACATGTAGTTTATCCTGGAGAATGTCCTATGTACATTGGAGAAGAATGTGTATCCAGGTTTCTCGGGATAGAGTGTCCTATATATATATACACTAGGCATCTTTCTTCCATTTCTCTTTTTAGGTCTAGTGTATTTTTGTTTTCAGTCTGGTTGACCTATCAAGTGTTGACAAAGCCATGCTGAGGTCTTCCACAATTATTGTGTCATTATTTATATTCTTTTTCAAATCTGTCAACAATTGTATTAAATATTTTTCTGGCCCCTCTTTTGGTGCACAAATGTTTAGAAGAGTGATTTCTTCCTGCTGTACATATCTGTTGATTAATACAAAATGTCCAGCTTTGTCCCTTACAACTTTTCTGAGTTTAAAGTTTGCATTATCTGATATTAGTATGGCCACTCCAGGTTTTTTTTTGTTTGTTTGTTTTTGTTTTTTGGTTTTTAGGCCACACCCGGTAACGCTCAGTGGTTACTCCTGGCTATGTGCTCAGAAGTTGCTCCTGGCTTGGGGGACCATATGGGACACCGGGGGATCGAACCGCGGTCTGTCCAAGGCTAGCGCAGGCAAGGCAGGCACCTTACCTTTAGCGCCACCGCCCGGCCCCCACTCCAGTTTTTTTATGGGTGTTGTTTGCTTGGATGATTTTTCTCCAGCCTTTTATTCTGAGTTTATGTTTCTTCTGACTATTCAGGTGCATTTCTTGTAGGCAGCAGAAGGTTTGATTGAGTTTTTTGATCCATTTAGCCACTCTGTCTCTTTTTTTTTTTATTTTAAGCCATTGTAAAAAAGTTTATACATCAGAAAAAAATATATAATCCCAAACATGTAATTAAACTACTAAGTGCATCTATTTGGTAAAAAAATAAAAAAAGTACTAGACAATACAAATCTGAAAGACATTATTAACAAAAAGTTTTGAATCTTTACTACCACTGAAATTTTTTTTAATTTTAATTTTTAATTATGAGAACAATGATGCAAAGAAAGAGGACAAGGTAAAGTTGCAGTGGAAGGACAACTACCCATAAACAGAGTTCTCAGAAGAAACCCCCTTGCTGACGCCTAAATATTGAACTTATAGTCAAAGAACATTAAGAAAAATAAAACAGAACCCATGTACAATTACTTTGTCTACAAGTCCCCAGATTGTAGTGCATTATAACTTTTCTTAGCAGTACACAAAACAATATAAGGCCATAAAATTTATGTGACTCTTAAACATTGAAGGTGTAGTATATTTTTTACATTTTCATGCACATGCATATTAGTTTATTAACATAAAAAGTTTAAGTTTTTTTTTAAGGTTTAGAGTCAAGGGAGCACAGTAAAATGGTGTTAGAGTGGCGAATATTGTTTGCATAGGTCCACCAAAATATGGGGGACATGGAAAGGAAAAGCCTTGGCCTAAATACAAGGAGACCATACCCCTGAAGTTTCCTGGCATAAGACCAACTCTAGCCTTCAGGCAAACTAGTTTGTTCAATCTGAGTCATTGTCTGTAGTGCCAATACAGTTTTATTTTTCATGCAGTCTTTGTTGTTGACATCAGGTTTCTGTATTAATTATCCTGGACTTTGCATATCCTAGATTAAAGTCAGGCTGGTGTGGAGCATCCTCTCATTTCACCTCACAATTAAAGGGCAATAAAGAAAGCCCTGTTCAGTAAGCAGGTCGTTGTTGTTAAGTCTTCTTAGTGTTAAGGGAAGTCTCTTTTGAGTAGGTCGATGTCAGAGCAGTGGTAGGGTCTTCCCTGGTAGAGGATAGCTTTAAGGTGATGTTATAGACAACCTTGGATGTTTCTTAGATGGCTTCCCTAGATAAGGGGTGAATGGAGAATGCCCATTCTTCTTAGGCCTGTGTCAGGCCATTATGTCAATGTTCAGGGTGTAAGGTCCCATTGCACTACAAGATTTGTGTGTTCCCATCTCTATTAGATAAGAACTTATTTGTATGTATAGTATTTTCCCGTTTTAATGTTCCTATACAAACAAGAAATAAAGCCATGTGACGTTATCGGTGTATATAGGGGCGTAAGAGCACGTCCAAAAATACCCGTGACTTGGTTCAAACATAAGAATTAAACTGAAGGACTCTTTCACAAAATTCCCTATTGAACAGTTTACAATAAGAAGAAAAGATAAAAAAAAATGGGGAAAATCGTCACTGTATAAAAAAATATCCAGCAAGAGCTATAGCTGTCAAAGAAAACACACACAAAATGTTGAAAAGACATATGTGTCGATTTTACACCTTTTGAAATAGTTGGGAGGTTGTTGAATCCAGTGCACCACTTTGGTCTGTGATTTCGAACTCTGCAGTACTGAAGTTAAAAAGGGTAAATGTGGAATAATGATGGTAGGGGGTTAGAGAGTTAAAGAGAAAAATGAGTTTTTGTAGGGGTGTGCGAAAGGGCAGAGTACAAAATGGCCATTCTGCATACACAAAAACATAATTTAAGGATAGGGAGTACTACTAATGTATCTTGAGTGGTTTTGAACATATAGACTGGTAGGAAATTACCAGTGACTGCTTTAATGCAAGCAAGCAACTCTCAGCATCCACAAGTTAAACCTAGGGTAACCTTCAAGCTCCTCCAAGGAACCCACCAGCTGGCTTCCCCAGGCATGTGGTCCAGGGGAAGACCTGGAGATCCAGAGCAAGGCGATAGAGGGGTGCTCGGGTCACCCAAGTCCCGCACCCCTAGGCCTGGTTAAGAAGGCCTTTGGCATGGTGGAGGCCTGCTGACCTCATGTTGGCAGAGACTCCAGGTCCCAGGAAGGAAAGAGACCCTCAAGAGCTGGGAGGCTGGAAGTTCAGAGTCCCCACCCCAACGCTCCCTAAGAAGCCGGGTGGGGAATGGGGGAAAGCCTAGGGCAGGGGTCTCAAACTCACGGCCCATGGGCCATTTGCAGCCCTCTGTACAACATTTTGTGGCCCTACCATAGAGGAGTCTTTTTTTGTTTTGTTTTGTTTTAGTTGTTTGGGTCACACACCCCAATGTTCAAGGCTTACTACTGACTTTGCACTCAAGGATCACCCTGACTTTGCCTCCTGTGGCCCCCAGGTAAATTGAGTTTGAGACCCCTGGCCTAGGGTAACCTTCAAGCTCCTCCAAGGGACCCACCTCGCTGGCTTGCCCAGGCATGTGTCCCAGGGGAAGCCCTGGAGATCTGGAGCAAGGCGGTACAAGGGTGCTGGGGTCATCCATGTCCCACACCCCCCTAGGCCTGGTTAAGAAGGCCTTCAGCATGGCAGAGGCCTTCCAAACCCGATACTGGCAGAGACTCTGGCACTCAGGAAGGAAAGAGACCTTCAAGAGCTGGGAGGCTGGAAGTTCAAAGTCCCCACCCCAACCCTTCCTAAGGAGCCGAGTGGGAAATGGGAGAAAGCCTAGGGTAACCTTTAAGCTCTTCCAAGGGACCCACCTCGCTGGCTTGCCCAGGCATGTGTCCCAGGGGAAGCCTTGGAGATACAGATGAATGCAGTAGAAGAGTGCTGGGGTCACCCAAGTCCCGCACCCTCCCTAGGCCTGGTTAAGAAGGCCTTTGGCATGGCGGATGCCTGCCGAACCCCATGCTGGCAGAGACCCCCAGATCCCAGGAAGGAAAGAGATCCTCAATAGCTGGGAGGCTGGAAATTCAAACTCCCCACCCCAACCCTCCCTAAGGAGCTGAGTAGGAAATGGGGGAAATCCTAGGGTGACCTTTAAGCTCCTCCAAGGGACCCACCTCAATGGTTAGCCCAGGCATGTGTCCCAGGGGAAGCCCTGGAGATCTGGAGCAAGGCAGTAGAGGGGTTCTGAGGTCACCCAAGTCCCACACTTCCCCTAGGCCTGGTTAAGAAGGCCTTTGGCATGGTGGAGGCCTGCTGAACGCCATGCTGGCAGAGACTCCCGGCTCCCAGGAAGGAAAGAGTACTTCAAGAGCTGAGAGGCTGGAATCTGTGTCTCTTTTTTTATATAATATCTTTATTTAAACATCTTGATTACAAATATGTTTGTGGTTAGGTTTCAGTCATGTAAAGGACACCCCCCTTCACCAGTGCTACATTCCTACCACCAATGTCCCAAATCTCCCTCCATCCCACCCTACCCCCACCTGTACTCTAGACAAGCTTTCCAGTTCCCTCATTCATTCATATGTATTGTAGTTCTCAGTGTAGTTATTTCTATAACTGCACTCACCACTTTTTGTGGTGAGCTTCATGAAGTGAACTGGAAGTTCCATCCTTCCTCTCATTGTCTCTAAGGATTGTTGCAAAAATGACTTTTATTTTTCTTAAAACCCATAGATGAGTGAGAGTATTTTGCATCTCTATCTCCCCCTCTAACTATTTCACTCAGCATGATAAATTCCATGTACATCTATGTATAGGAAAATTTCATGATTTCATCTCTCCTGACAGCTGCATAATATTCCATTGTGTATATGTACCACAGTTTCTTTAGCCATTCATCTATTGAAGGGCATCTTGGTTATTTCCAGAGCCTGGCTATTGTGAATAGTGGTGCAATAAATATAGGTGCGAGGAAGTGACTTTTTTTTTATATTCTTGTGTTCCTAGGGTATATACCTAGGAGTGGAATAGCTAGGTCAAAAAGGAGCTCAATTTCCAGTTTTTGGAGGAATCTTCATATCGCTTTCCATAGAGTTTGGACCAGAGCAAGAAATCCTAAGTGGAGCAGGGAAAACCTCTTAAAAAAGTGGTGCTGGCAAAACTGGTTAGCCACTTGCAAAGAAGCGAACATAGATCCCCAGTTAACATCATGTACAAAGGTAAAATTTGAATGGATTAAAGACCTTGATATCAGACCTGATACCATAAGGTATATAAAACAACATGTACATAAAACACTCCGTGACATTGAGACTAAAGGCATCTTCAAGATGAAACTAAACTTTCCAAACAAGTGGAAGCAGAGATGAACAGATGGGAATACATTAAGCTGAGAAGCTTCTGCACTTCAAAAGAAATAATGGCCAGGATACAAGAACCACCCACTGAGTGGGAGAAACTATTCACCCAATACCCATCAGATAAGGGGCTAATATCCAAAATATACAGGGCACTGACAGAACTTTACAAGAAAAAATATCTAATCCCATCAAAAAATGGGGAGAAGAAATGAAGACACTTTGATAAAAAAGAAATACAAATGGCCAAAAGGCACATGAGAAATGCTCCTCATTGCTAATCATCAGGAAGATACAAATCAAAACAATGATGAGATACCATTTCACACCACAGAGCTTGGCACACATCACAAAAATGAGAACAATCAGTGCTGCGGGGACGTGGAGAGAAAGGAACTCTTATCCATTGCTGGTGGGAATGCCGTCTAGTCCAGTCTGTTTCTCTTAACTCGTGCATTTAGTCCATTGACAATTAGAGAAAGAATTGTCATGGGAGTTAGTGCCATCTTTGTGTAGAAGTTTGGTGTGTTTGTTGGTCAATCTTGTCTTAAAGTAGGTCTTTCAGTTTTTCTTTTAAGGCTGGTTTTGAGTCTGTAAAGTTTTTGAGCTGTTGTTTATCTGTGAAGCCATGTATTCTTCCTTCAAACTTGAAAGTGAATTTTTCTGGGTGCAGTATTCTAGGTGAAGTATTTATTTCATTGAGTTTTGTCACTATGTACCACCACTACCTTCTGGCCTTGAGTGTTTCTTGTGACAGGTTTGCTATAAATCTCAAGGATGTTCCCTTGAATGTAATTTCCCTTTCTGATCTTGCTGCTTTCATAATTCTGTCTTTATCTGTGGATTCATTGTGACTAGAATGTGTCTTGGGATGTTTTTTTTGGAGTCTTCGGGCATGCAGTATTTGATCACATGTATTCCTTAACTCTGGTAGTTTCTCTTTCATGATGTTCGTGACTGTTGATTCTTTCTGGAGATTTTCTTCCTGGATCTTGGGACTACAATGATTCTTAAGTTGTTTCTGTTGAGCTTATCATAGACTTCTATTTTCATCTGTTAACATTCTTTGACTAAATTTTCTATTGTCTGATCATTTGATTTAAGGCTGTTTTCCAATCTGGAGTTGTTATGTGTCTCATCTTCCAGAGCACTGATTCTATTCTCAGCTTCTGTTACCCTGATGGAGAGATTATCCATTGAGTCTGTCAGTTTGTCTACTGAGTTTTTCAGAACTGTTATTTGATCTATTATTTTAGCTTGGAGTTTTCTGATTTCTGTCTTCACATATTCTTGGTTCTTATTAGTGTTCTGTTCAACTCGATCTATGCTTTCTTTGAGTTCTGTGAATATCTTCCATATTTCTTCTCTAAACTCCATATCTAAGAGACTGACTAGTTGCTTGGCCATTTTCCGGTGATCAGAGTTGCCATCTTCATTCTCTATGCCTGATGCTGGCCTGCGTTGTTTCCCCATTGTCACACTTGTGTTGTGGGTTTTTCTACGTGTTGTGGTGATATTGGCTAAATGATGTGCACAGCCACGCTTCTCTGGCTCCGCTCTTTTTGGGTGGGACGACTCACCTCCAAGGAAGGGGAACCTTCTGTGGATGAAGCCACACACAGGATCAAATCTTAGGCCTGAGAATGTAGCAGAGAAGACAGTCCAGAGAAATATGCTGGGCTTCAGAGATCCAGCACAGTTCCTAGAGTGATTTTTTTCTGCGTTTTGCAGTGGTGTCCGACCATGCTCTTCTGGAGCCTCTAGGAGAGCGATTTTGCTGGGCCCTTTTTGACCCACACACTGGAGGTTCAGAACACATAACAGTAGAAAACACGCACAGGCAATACTCACAGTCTCTTGCAGTTGGGAACCACTCAGGCAGGCGCAGATTTCTCCAGCCTGACGTCACAGACAAGGGGCCTGCCTTTCTCAAGGAATTTATTTTCAATGTGCATTATAAAGATTATGGATTTTTTTAACTACCAGCATTGCTCAGGCTCACAGGCAACCACTGGCTTTAATCAATGTTCATTCTTGGTGGTGCTTGAGGAAACTGTAATACTGGGGATAATTAGATCTAGAGCACAGAAAACAAGTTCTTGACCCCCTAAAATATCGCTGGAGTCCCTTATGCCTATATATTTCAGTGCATGTGTTATATATATATATATATATATATATATATATATATATATATATATATAATGCTATTTAGCTTTGGGGGGGGAGTAAAGTTTTATTAAAAAAAAAGAAACATAATAAAATGATTCTTAGCACTCTTGAACCTTAACAGAAAATTTTCGCAAATAAGAGTTTGCACGACTAGAAATGTTTTCAATTGCAGGTGCTAAATTGAACCTTTAAATAGCTTGCTAAGTGGAAATCACGCATTTACTAAAGTATTAGTTGTGAACAACAACCAAGAGTTTCCTATAAGTAATTATGTTCCTAGTCTGTAGGACAGCCAAGCACCAATTTTCATGTGCAATCCTCTACCTGAATGTACAGTACTTAGTTATGTCTAAGCATTAGTATGGCTAATTTATGTTATCTTCTTCATTTTCTCTATCATGTTTGATTTTGCTCTTTTTGTATTGCCAATAGCACGTGCGATGTCTACTTTCTGTGTAATTAAGGGGAAATAACACAGGCAAAATAAAATTGCAAGTGAATAAATTATTTGGAAACCCATCCTATTTGGCCAATCTCTGTTCATTAATTGAACTTTGTTTTCTATTAGCTGATCTGACTTTAAAAGTTAAAATCTGCATACCAAAGACTTAGATGTTATATTGCATTCCTTACTCAATAAATTTCTCTAAATTATTACTTTATTTTATTCAATAAATAATGTAAATTTATTAAGTTATGTATTAAAGAAAATTGTCTAAAAGTAGGATCCTAGAGGTGCTTCCATACTCAGCCTAATCCCTTGAAGTGTATGTGGACCTCCCAATAACTGTTGGGGATTTCTGTACAGGGTCAGGAATGAACCCCGAGAAACCTGGTGTGGCATTCCCACATTATCACACACATATCCTAAAATAAAAGACTTTTTCAGAGTTATGCCATTTGGTAGAAATTATATCTGGAGTATCATGATTAATTATAGTATATAAATTAGTGTAATTAATAGCAAGCTATTTCTTTTCCTGTTTCTTAAGTGAATCATACTCTTTAGCAAAAATAAAAAATAGAATATTTTAAAATGGAATGACTTCTGAGGTCTTTCCCATGTCACTGTGTCTTAGTGTAATTTTCCTATAAAAATGTTTTCATAAATTTGCTGATGATTAAACACAAATAATTGAAGAGGATTACTACCTATATACCGTGTCATTATGAAGAATGGAGACAATATCTGTTATAACTACAGAGTACTTGTATTTAGGAGCCAGTTAATAAAATTACTATCATTAGTTGCTATTTTAAGTTGTACATGATAATTTCCTTTTCATAGTTAAAGCTCGATTAATTATCTATCTCAGGCCTATTATTTTTAAAGTTTGTGATTAAACTTAGATAAAGTGAATATACATATATATTTTAACAGTTCTTTAAAAAATTACATTAAACATATGACAATAACATAGAATATATCCATAGACAAGAGACTCTTACTATACATGTTTTTTAAACTATTAATTATATTTTTGTTTATTTTTTTGGACACACCTGCAGTACTCAGGAGTCACTTTTGGCTCTGTGCTTAGGAATTATACCTGGTTGGCTCAGAGGTCCATATGGAATACTGGGAATCAAAAAGGGTATAGTAGCATGCAAGGTGCTATCTTTCTGGCCCCTAACTATTAATTTTATGAATATTGGAAGAGAATAAAGAATTAATGTCAATATTCTTTCTCTAACTTTTACCCAGATACACTAAAGACTTTAAGGTAACTTTTTTTTACAACACCACACACTTAAAAATATGGAACGCATATTTGCATGTCATACTTGCCCAGGGGCCATGCTAATCTTCTCTGTATCGTTCCAATTTTAGTATATGTGCTGCCGAAGCGAGCACTTTAAGGTAACTTTAAGAGTATATTAAACTATCAATATGCATATGTTAAAGAGAAAAAAGAAAAAAATGAGAATATATGTATTTTATTACCAGCTTAGTAACTAATTTTAGAAAGGTCAACATGAAATTAAGGAACATTGGTAATTCAGAAGATTGGACAATACCTAGAAGCATCTTGTTTTACTTAATTTTGCTGTTTGAGCCTGTGAATTTGTTTTCTTTACCTTGCAAAGAAATTCTAAAACATTCATAACCATTGAGGACTCTTTTCTGGAAGAATAGGTAAGACAGGGTGAAGTAACTCTAACAGTCAACTATGTAAACACATAAATTACACCCCACTTTGGATGAAAAATAAAGCATCTCAGAATCTACTTTATGAAAAAAATTATAATTAACAGTAAGTCCTTCCCATCCAATAATGGGTTTTTATATAATTTTTTCTAGATTTATGTTTTAGAAAATATTTTAAGTATTATGTATTTCATAGAATTACTTCAAATTATTTTAGTTTTATTTTTTCTATTCTGTGTTTATTATCAATAAATTATTAGTATAGTTATGAACACTGTATTTTAAATCTGTTTATTGTATTTCTTACAGAATAATATTAGTCATGTTTCACTCTAGAAATCTCCTGTCTTACATAATTTTAATTATTTCTCTTGGACAACTCATATACATCATCATATAAACATTTTGCTTTATATATACATATGTAATAACTGTTTGTAAATGTCAAAATATTAGGAACAATAATATTGTTGTTATCCTTGACTATAAAGAAAATGAGAATATTTGATTTGCGTTAGAAATTTCTGATAGGAAAGGGGAAGACAATATAGTGAGTAATATATTTTCAGGAAACTATCAAGCAAATATCAGATTGAATTAGAGGCCACATCTAAATTAAAGTTACTGGGTGTCCTGAAAATACAGCTTATAACATGATGTTAATTTTCCTAGATCTGAGACATGTTCTACATTCACTTCTGTATACTAAAGATTTCTTAACAAGAACTGGCAGGAATCCTGTTGGAAGAAGGTTCTCTACATTTCCTTTAAATTCATAAAAACATCACTGCTAGTCTATTTTCAGCTTGTCTTTCATTCAAATCTTGATGATAAATGGTGTCTATTCCTCCCTCTATTCTTCACTATTAATTGAAATGTTTATTTGTTTTGATATATAATCCAGGTATTCCCATGTAAAGCCATATTGTTATTACAGGTAATGGGCTTAAACCATAAACTCAATGCTTCATTTTGAAGGTAGGAGTTAGTATTTTTATATCATATTTATATTTAAAATAGTCATCTATATATATTTACTTATTTGTTAGATTTTATATTTAAGGTAGAGATTTTCACAAGGAATAATAAATTTCAAAGCTAAAGATATATATTACTCCCCCTTTCTCTTCTATAAAAAGAAGGAAAGTCGTGAGCGGGTGGAAGAACCGTGTCTTAAGCTACAAGGTTTGACCAGGTTGGACACGGCCAAAGCCGCATTTAAAAGGTGGCTACAAACGCCGTGGGTGTGCGCAGAGATCCGAATTATGCGCTGTAGCCTTTTAGGGCCGTGCCCTAACTGGGACCTTGCTAATCCCGTCGTAGGTGTCTCCACAGCCGAGAGCACAAGTGCCGGAGCGAACTCCGTCTGTTAGCTATGCGCTCTATCTCCTGGAAACTTAGTGGCTGGAAGGGCGGCTTGGTGACTAAAGCCAAGTTTTCACAGGAGTCACGCGGGGTTAGACGCTGGTAGTTAACCTGAATAGAGGTTTTTGTTGTTTCATCTACCTGATTCTTAATAAAGGCAGTGATTTTGCGGAAAATTCATGGGCCAAGAGAAAAGAGCAGCATGAGGCTAATGAGTGGGCCCAAAATAGTGGACAAGATAGTGTGAAGCCAAGGGGAAGAGAAAAACCAACCCTGGTACCAACCTTGTTCTTCATCGAAATGTTTTTGGAAGTCTTTTATACCGTCACCAATGTGTTGAACGCTGTTCCTAACTAATCCAGTTTTGTCTTTAAAAATACAACATTGTTCCTTAAGGGCTACACAGACTCCCCCTTCTTTCATAAGGGCAAAATCCAAAGCACAACGATTTTGGAGAACAACATCAGCAAGGGAACTAACAGTATCAGTGAGGGGCGCCAAAATGCGGGGTCCTGAAGCCCCCCAGAGGGGCCCGGCCAGCGGGGATCTACTGGGAAGGCTCTCAGACGACCGCACCTTTATTTAGCAGAGCAGAAGTACAACCACACCTGTAAGAAATCTGGGAGAGGTTAATAATAAATGGCCCAAGACATAAACTCTGTTCAAAGGTGTTTATTAAAGTCCAGCACCTTCTTATATAGGGAAGGTGAAGGAGGCAGGCAAAAGGCAATGTCAATCATTCTTTTGGCATGAAAATTACTTCATTATTCCAAATAAGGCAAGTGGGCAATA
The DNA here is from genome assembly GCF_024139225.1 of Suncus etruscus. NCBI lineage: Eukaryota > Metazoa > Chordata > Mammalia > Eulipotyphla > Soricidae > Suncus > Suncus etruscus. The sequence goes on from NC_064864.1 coordinate 4,126,830, forward strand.
CTTCTTGCAGTATCCATGGAAACATCTTGTGACCTTCTAGCTGCATTCCTAACTGCTTAACTATCAGGAGGTGGTGGAAGATGTGCTTGCCTCAATGATCTTGAACAGACAATGTAACATACACTTATTGATAAAAGCCTCGTTGACTCCGGAATGTAGTCTTAAGGAGTGAGGCCCTGTCTCTGATAATGGTACCGGGTAGTGTTGCTCTCCTCCGGGCTAAAATTAATTATCTCTTGCAGCTGCACATTCCTTTCTCTTTAGCTCAAAAACTTATAGCAAGACTGCATGTAGCCTTTAGGTGAAAGGCTGGACTATGGCAGAAAGAACAGCAAAATGGCCTCAAACAAGTCACAGTCCCCAACATATTACTAAAAACGAATATTTTTCTTTTCAAGTTTATATTTACCAATGCACATTAATATAGGATGCCAAACACCACATTCAAACCTGTTTCTTGTGATTGGATTTTAGGTGACATATTGAGTTTATCTTTTTTACTCTAACAGTAACATACTGTCACAAAACAAAGTTTAAATTAGTCCATTAGAAACAAAGAACCATGTGCATTTAAAACATTTGTTTGGGAAGTTTGAAAATCTTTTTTGGATTCAAACTAGCATTTTAAATATTCCATTCAATTACTATTTACAAAGTATTATAAGAATATTTTATCCGCCATTTTAGCAGCTCTAGTCTTGTGACATATGTGAACAGTTTATATGAGATTGTAAAGGTAATAAACAACACAATGAAGTAGTAGAAAAAAAAAACACTTTGGATTATCTTTTATATACCCATGAGTTGCATGACTGGTTCTCTCCTGATTTTCTTAATGCTAAAACATTGAATCATTGAAAATAAATCACATACTAAAATCAAAACTATTTCTTTATGTAAATGATTTATGTGTATAAGTTAGATTTATTTTGTGTTAAAACTTAGTACGTGTCCATCATGCTTTCTTCGTCAGTTTTATAACACCTTACCTCAGTTTTGATTATGGTACATATGGATTAATTGTTTGCATCTATCTTCAATGTATTATACTTGCTCTAACTTTAGAGTTTTCTCATTTTCATACAGGATTTGAGTGCCATTTTGTAGGTCTTTAGAAAACCATCTGCCAGTAATTTATAATTTGATGGTCTTAGCTAACTCATGTGACTGAGAAATAGAGGGGAAAATGTGACTTTTTGAAAATTTCAATATGTTGAAAATGATTAAAAATAAAATCAACTTTTTATATAAGAATTACATTAAACATAATGAAAAATGAGACAGAGGTGTGACTCAGTGGTAGAGCAAAAGCATTTTTCTAGTAAATTTCAGATTCAATTTCTGCCACTGCATGATGGTCCTTTGAGATTTGTATAAGGAGTACACCCAGAGCACCAAAATTTAAATCACTAAACTCCTGAGAGTTTCTCTGGGTATAGCTAACCCCAAAATTATGAAAGATTTTAGCTTTAATTTTCAGAGTTAAAGCTTAGTTTAAAAAGTATGTACAAGTATATACAAATAATTCCATGCATTGTTGATCTTGATAACAATTACAAATGCCCTATTGACTGTGCTACTGCTCCAGCCTTTAAGATCCAAATTCACTTAAAACTAAAACAACAGAAACTAACCATACTATTGACAAACAGATATGGTAATATGTTTGCTTTATCCAGCTTTAGCTCAGTCTCCAACATCACATATGGCTCCTTGACTGATCCCTGAGCAAAATGTCAAGAGGAAACCCTCAACACCACTGACTGAACTCCAAAAATAAACAAGTAAAGAAAAAGTGAGACATTTTTTAATGCTTCCTCTTCCTCGACAAAGAGAGAAAAAAAAGGCAAAAATAAACAAATGAGTCACATTAAACAGAAAATGTTTTGCTTTTAAAAAATAGAATGCTAAATAAAGATATTGTGTTAAATAGGACAAAAAATTTACACCATAAATTAAATGAAGGACTAATATCAAAGAAATAGTAGGTACTTACAAAGCTCAACCAGAACAAAGATCTAAACTATCCTGTCAGAGTGTGAAGGACAGCTGAGCAGATATAACCCTAAATAAAATACACAGTTGAACAGCAGACATATTTGACTGTGAAATGCAAATCAAAATGAGAATGGTATATTGCCTCACACAGAAAGGACTATTTCAAAAAGGCTGTGAACAACTGCTACTAGTACAGATGCAGTTGACTTGAAGCCAATATTCACTATTGGGTTCCGCCTCTGTGTATAATCATATGGAGACATTCCAAAAATTAAAAATAAAACTACCATGAATCATATATTCTACCAACTTAGCATCATTTCCTCAAAATATAAGATTATTTGAAAAGATATACTCATATGTAACATTAACTATGGCACTATTGTCAAAGCCTAGGATTCATTCAGAAACAACTCAAATACCCAGTAGCAGATGACTAAAAAAATTGTGGTGTGTGATCATATCTATATATACACAATAGATATGTATATACACATACATACATATAAACATATAATGGGATACTGCTCAACTAATACTAGTCAGAATAGAATTTAGGGCTGGAGCGATAGCACAGAGGTAGGGCCTTTGCCTTGCAGGAGGCTGCCCAAAATGGACCTGAGTTTGATCCCGGCATCCCATATGGTCCCCCGAGCCAGGAGCAATTTCTGAGGGCATAGCCAGAAGTAATCTCTAAGCGCACAGGGTATGGCTCTCCCCAAAAAACAAAAACTAAATAAATAAAATAAAATTATTTCTCTTGCTAAAACTTGGATAAAACTAGATACAATCATGATCAGTTGAATAAATGGGAAGATGAAGAGCAAATGCGATGTTATCTTATTCATATAAAGAATAACAATAAAACAAAAAAAAAGGAACAATGATTAAAAATAACCCTTGGGGGCCAGAGAGATAGCATGGAGTTGAAAAGCATTTGCCTTGCATGCAGAAGGTCAGTGGTTCGATTCCTGGATCCCATATGGTCCCCCATGCCTGCTAGGGGCAATTTCTGAGGGTGGAGCCAGGAGTAACCCCTGAGTGCTGCCGGATGTGACCCAAAAACCAAAAATAAATAAAACAAAAAAAAATAACCCTTGGACTTTGATTACAAAACTGAGATAATCACATTAGATGAGAAGGATTAGGTAGAATAGAATTTGCATAAAGACATGGGGCCGGTGCGGTGGCACTAGAAGATGTCTGCCTTGCCAGCGCTAGCCTAGGACAGACCAGGGTTCATCCCCTGGCATCCCATATGGTCCCCCAAGCCAGGAGCGACTTCTGAGCACATAGCCAGAAATAACCCCTGAGCATCACCAGGTGTGGCCCAAAAACCAAAAAAAAAAAAAAACCAAAAAAACAAAAACAAAAACAAAAAAAAAGATTAAAAAAAACATAAAGACAATGGAAGAAAGTTATTGGTACTTTGGTAGTAGTACTTGTGAATTTACATAACTTTGTAGATCAAAAGATTAAAATCAATCATCAGTCAAGTTATCCCAACAATAGAAGTACTTTTGCAGTATTTCTTGCTACTATTGATAGATAATTTATTATGATGTAAATTGTCAAAGATAACATTTTATACAGTTTTTTTATAAGTAGTAACTATCAAAAATAGTAACAGTTAAGACTGGAGAGATAACAAAGGACTAATAAAACAAAGGACTAATATTCAAGAAATAGTGGGTAGTGAATATGCCTTGCATGAGACTGAACTGGGTTTAATCCCAGGCATCCCATACCTTTGTTCTGCTAGGAAAGTACCCTGATTGTAGGGTCAAAAGCATTCCTTGAGCACAAAAATAAACAAATAATTCAAAATTCCAATATGATGACCTGAACTAATACCTTGCTCTGTCTATACTATTCAGTTGCTTGAACAACTTCACATACCACTACATTTTCTCATTATTATATTTATGTTATTGATATCATGCCAATTTAAAAAGTAATCTATATGCGCAGTATTTTGTGAATGATGGATTTGATTTTATATCATTGTGGTAGAACTTTTCTTTCCCCATTTCTTATTCTTCATGGTGACTGCATGTCTTTTAATCCGTTTGTCATATCATCATAGAAATGGCAGTTTCACACTTGATACAATGATGCTACCCTGGCCTTTGGTCTGAAGTTGTCAGTTACATAAACTGTTGATGTCACTGTCTCAGTGACAGTCACTGTGAATATGGAAATAGAATGAATACAACATTAATGAAGCAATCAGAGAAGAAAATACCATTTTCTGTTGCCAAAATAGTAAAACAGGGAGTTAACTATTTAGTGTTAGTTATATAAAACATCCCCAGAAACATAATATAAACACAGTCTAAATCAATACTCTTAGAATATCAGTATTAACTTAATATAGCTTACATCTTATATAATTTCAACGACGAAAGATGAACACTTTTCTCAAACTCATCTAAAACATTCACTGAAGTACTAGTTCACTTCTGTGCCACACTATACACCATCAAATATTTAAAAAATATGAATAACATAATACTCTCAGATGATAATTGAATTAAATTTACATTCAATAGAAAAAATACAACCTGGTGAATTCCAAATTACAGAAATTATGCAACATATGTCTAAGTAATATATGGGTCGAAAAAATCTAAATGAAAATTAGAAAAGTTCTGAACTAAATTAAAACAGCATATCAATAATGTAATACATAGTAAAAATAACACCTAAATGAAATTTTATAGTATTAAGTGCTTATATTTGAAAATATGACAACTAAATCAATGATTTAATTTTCCACTTGAGGAGAAGAGAAAATCAAAAAGAAAATAAGCAGAAGGAACAAAGCAATATGAACTACTACTGAGATCATAAAATGAGAAACTAGAAAATTAATGGAAAATTTATTAAACAAAAAATTGGGGCCAAAGCAGTTGTGCAAGCAATAAGGCAGAGAAAGGCAGAGAACTGCCTTAAGTGCTAGCCTAGGATGGACCTAGGTTTAATTCCCCAGCGTCCCTTATGGTCCCCCAAGCCAGGATCGATTTCTGATCACATAGCCAGGAGTAACTCCTGAGCGTTACCAGGTGTGGGCCAAAAACCATAAGAAATTTATAAAAAAAAAAAAATAAGTATTTTAAAGAATAATTTCAAAAATCAATCATTTCTAGTCAGTCCAATGAGAAATAGAAAACAAATGACTAATGTCAAAAATCAGAGTCATTACAATTGCCTTAAAAATTAAAAATAAGAAAAGGGTACTATGAAAATTCCTTTCCCATAAATTTGGTAGCCTATAATTAACAGATAAAAATACAAGCAACTCAATTTCACTTAAGAATAAGCCTTTGATTAGAATTGGCACATTTTATTTTTTTTGAAATAAAAAGTAATGTCCATATAAAAATGTAATACCAGGGCCCTATGGTTTCACTGGTGAAATCTCTAAAATATTCCTTCATAATATCAATTTCTGTAGTTTCTTTTTGAAGATTGAAGCAGAAATAATACTTTCTAATGTATATTATGAATCCAATATTACAATGATAGAAACGAAAGATAATAAAAGAAGTATAGTAGTATCAAATCAAATATGTGATCAATTTTAATAGTGCACATTAAATTACTTAGATAAGTACTTATCACTTTATGTAGTACTTAAATTAGCAACTTTTTGCTGTTGTTTTTTGTTTTGTTTTTGGGTTCGCTCAGTGATGTTCAGAGGTTACTCTTGGCTCTGCACTCAGAAATCACTCCTGGCTTGGGGAACCATATAGGATGCCAGGGATCTAACCGAGGTCCATCCTAGGTCAGTTGCTTGCAAAGCAAAAGCCCTACCACTGCTTTATCTCTCTGGCCAAAATTAGCAATTATTTTGCAAACAATTTTGAAATTCTCAATCTTGATTCAAGTGATGTTATATACATGGCAGATTTTGAAAGCTACATTTTAAATAGATGATAATGGATGAAGTGCCAACTTTCATTACTAGTTTTTGTTTGGAAACTACAACACCAAAAGAAGTTAGGTGCTTAAAGGTCTATGACCCAGAGGTGTCATGTGGACTATCTGTTGTTGGAATTTAGACTCTGAACAACCATATGTAATGCTAGGTTTTTGTTTTTATAAGCCTACCCAAATACATCAAATTCTCAGCAGAACTTGTGAGTGTTCAAGTTATAGACACTGTATTTATTACTGAAGAGCACTGAGAATATTCACATGAAGGCTTTGAGGTACAGCCTTTAGCCCTAGTTTATAAAGAAATAACCTAACTGCTATTGAATTGAGCCAAGTTCTCTGTGTCCTTTGCTCTGAGAGGAGAAGCTATCCACTATATTGTTGAAGTCTTCTTGTTTATGACTATATGCACGGTTATCATTATATATAAATATATATTTAGATGCATTTATATTTTTCTTCTGGTTTTCATTAAAAGCAAAATATAATTGAAGACAAAATAATCCGCTATTAATTCATCTTTTGTTCCATGAATATTAATAAATGTGAGAGGTTGTCACTCTTCTTTCATGGACAAACTTTCTGGTAGAACCTGTAAAGAGGTAAAGGACACTAGTGTTCTTTTGCACAATTAGCACATTGTTGTTGAGGAAATAAAGCTAGTTTAGAGACTCAAGACCCTTCATTTGACTTTGAATCAATGACTATCAAAGTGACTATTGTCACTTTCTGATGTAAAAATGAATTAAGCTACAAGTAACTAATAGGACTTGTTTAATCATTGCATATAAAATGGCCTTTTATCATTTTGGTATATATCAGTGCTTCTCAAATAGTGGGGCTCACCCCCCAAGGGGGGCACAAGGCTCTCTAAAGGGGAGCACGTTTGACCTCAGCAAACACTGTCATAACAAGCTAAGCCCCGTGTTTATGTCTCTGTATGTCTCTGGAGATGAGAGTTGTTGTGTTCTGCTTTAAACCCCGCTTCGAAAAGCTATGCATTGCAAAATGTGCTCATTGTAGCTATTAATTCAGACATCACCTCTGATTAAAAAATCAACTCAAATTATTTTATATATATATTTTGCAGGTTAAGGTTTTTTTTAATAAAGATACTATTTACAGTTGAGTGTGGGGGCAGAAAAAATGTTTTGTTCTTCCTAGGAGGGCATGACAGAAAATAATTAAGAAGCACTGGTATATATAAAGTTCTGTCTCTTTCTTTAAAATGAAACAAACAAAAAATTATGTCAGGAGTCAATTTCAAATTGATTAAATACTTAATTCAAAATAGATATTCTTCATGAAATTTATATAAGTACTTGTATTTGGTTCCATTAAAATATTTAAAATATATTAAGTTAAGTAGATATCAATACTTAGTAAAAAGTAAGGAAAAATAATGGACATGTAGTGTCATACAAATATAAATACATAATATGCTCCACATCTAGTTAGAGAACTATAAAAGTCAAAAGAAATTCAGAAATTTTCTGAAATTTTAGAGGATAAAATGGTCAATAAACTTGGTGAGAATTGGAAAAAATATATTTCAGGAAGATAATCCTGGGCTGGGGGATAGCTCAAAGATGACTGTATGTCTGACATACATGATGTCCAATGTTGAATTCCTAATTTCTAAAAATTGCTGTGTAGAACATTGCTCTGAAAAACAACAGACAGCATTAAATTGCTAGTCCAAAGTCCTGCCTTATCAGCCAGCTGAGTCAGGTAAGTATTTCTCTGAGTAGCCCCTAGATCCACAGAGCACTGTTTGGAAGCTGCACCAACATAAACAAAACAAACCAAAGGAAAGCAAAACAAAATCAAACATAATTGGAGGGTAAAACAGCCTTGAATTCTCTTGATGGAAAAGACAACGACTTATTGTAAAATCAGAAGATTAAATAACGACAAATAAGACTAGAACATATGTAAGATCTGTAAGATAAAGTAACAGTATAAAGTGTAATAACTCAACAAATTGGGTTGGAATTTAAAGTAAATATAAAGCCTAACAATAGGAACTGTCACCAGTTTCATAGAAGTCTGGTAAAATGTTCTGTTGCAAATAATAAACTCTTTTGTCATCCTTCCCAAATTTCCTGGAGTGGAATAGAAACTGTTGAAAAGGAAGAATAAAATACTTTGAATAAGTTAAAGAAAAAAAATAGGAGGAGCCGGAGTGGTGGCACAGCTGTAGGATGTTTGCCTTGCATTCATCTGACAGACCGAAGTTCGATCCCCCAGCTTCCCATATGGTCCCCCAAGCTAGGAGCAATTTCTGAGCCGATAGCCAGGATTAATCCCTGAGCGTCACTGGGTGTGGTCCAAAACAATACAAACACACACACACACACAAAAGAGAAAGTAATTAAGAAACGAAATTAAATAGCAGGAATTTGACTCCATTGTTATTCTCTATCTTTTAATTTTGATGATTAAATTATAAATATGGATAGATTGAGATATATAGTTATGTTATAAATTTTAGATATTTCAACATTGAATTAGTATTGTTAACATTATTATTGTTTGGTTTACAAGACTGATAAAAGATATCAGGTTCTGGTAAGGTTATTGGAAATTTAACAGAAGTTCTTAAGAATTCAGAATTTTATATATGTTTCCACTCTCCAAGATTCTTATCCTCCATTACAGATTCGATTGAAACTTGAAATGCTTCATTTAGACAGTCTTCTAATTCCAATGGCCCCGAATTAGCTAGATTGATATATTGTTTGAATATTAAAATTACAACTTCTATCTTATTTTACCATGAGGCTGGTGTTTAGCATTTCCATTTTTCATTTCTATTGATATTTGTCAACAGAGAGTAGAGCAGTGGATCTGTTTTCTGAATCAATGTCTTTGGAATGGTAGATTTTCTATAAATTGGATGCTATGGACTTCTAAGTATTTCTACAGCAATCATTAATGAGGTGTCTCTACATAGCAGACACAAACATTTGAAAATGCTAGAGGCAAATTTTGTAAAAATGCCATTCTATCTCTTAGCAGTTTCCTAAACTTGCACGAAAATCTATACCCTAATCAGAGAATATTGGATTCAAGGTTAAAGTTTGAAAAATCTCAATATTCTGACAATTCTTTTATTCTTGCTTGATGTCAATCCAAATTTCAAATAACCATTTATTTAGTTCTATAGAGATGATCAAACTCATGGCATCATTAATTACTGAGACTGGGTTGGCAATGAGAAATAACCCTGTCACAATCTGTGATGAGACCATATGCTAAAGATTAGCTGTTCCATCCATGGCTCAAAAATAAGCATTTTATTTTTAGGATCTGAAATTAGGACATAAAGCACGTTTTCTAGGATAAAAGGACTCTTGATCAAGCCTGTATGAAGAGGAACATCTTGTATAAAGTACCTTTCACAGTCAAGTATACTTTAGATAAGCAAAGATGCTAGGAATTGTCTATAGAATTGTAATAAAGGTTGTTTGACTCTGTAAATGGGACTGTGCTGGAGGATGAACATTAGCTATCAAAATTCCCTGGTCCTAGGTACAGCAAAATTGTAGTCAATTTTCATTTTGAGGGACAAATGAAATGAAAAAAATGAGATATTCATGAAATATAAAATATACAAAATTTCTATACTTCATTGTGACGAGAAACAAATGTGAACATAAAATGAATAAATTATATATTAATCCACCCATCAGCAGCTAGAGAGATAGTACAGTGGGTAGAGTGCTTATAATACTTGCAGCTGAATCTGATTTGAACCCTAACACTACCAGGGTTTACTCTCTTAAATCAGGGCCATTATCATCCATAAGCACTGTTGAATGTCACCCCAAACGAAAACAAAAATAAATATTAACCACCAAATTATATATGCTAATTATCCCAGTGATTTCTAGGGTGATTAATAATATATCAAATAATAATAACTAGTATAATTAATAATTAGTGATATTTAAACCACCAAACACAAGACAGTCAATAAATACTTACTTGAATAGATAGTGAATAAATCTACCAATAAATATAATAGACAGTTACATTCAGAATTTAATTATATGCTTTAAAATTACGTCTACTGTTAAAAAAGAAGATAAATAAAAATGCAAAATAAACTTGTATCTATAGTAGGTATATTCCATGTATTCTTCACAATAAAGAGAGACATATATCAATCACTTGCAGAGCCTTGTGGCATCACTGATCTTAGAAAAGCTACCAAACGTATATAAATTCAATTTCTTTTATATATATGACAGAGAGATGTATAAAATTAGCTCAAAAAACTTTCTAGCATTCTAGAATTATTTTCCAATATTTAATAGTTTAAGTCCTGGCTCTGCTTGACTTTGGCTGTTTTCAGAAGATGATTGACAATCCTTGTATGACCTTTGCCTTCCCACCTGTGCCACAGGAATTAGTGTCTATTGATTGAAGTTACAGATGGATACCCATTTGATTCTACCCCATTCATTTTTGAAATTATAGAAAAAAGCAAAACAGCTCAATATTGGGGTAAAGGTAACAGCCTGTTCTTTAATCTTAATTAGAGGTGTCACATATGGTCATAGAGTGTTTGCCCTGTGCAAAAGTAGTTGGCCCGGGGGACATAAGGACACAAAATGTCAAGTACCTTCCATTAGCCAATCAATGTGCCATATTTTGGAATCGTTTTGCTATAGAAGAATCTATTTATAATTTTTCTGAGGGCAGGCTTGATTTTATTTATTCATTTTTGTGTACCTGATAATATTTGTATCTAATCAATTAAGCTCTCTGTATTACAACTCTTTTATTTGAGGCACAGTGATTTATAAGACTGTCTATCATAGGATCTGCTCACTTATATAAAAGTCCAATACCATATCCTTGACCAGAGTGTCCACTTCTCTTCACCATTTTCTCAGCAAGCCCCCTCCAAGCCCTGTTCCTGTGTTATGCCCAGGATTGTTGCCTTTGGCTAAGGTTTTTATTCCCTATTATGTGTTTTTATATCTTACATATAAGATAAAGGATTTGGTAGCTATCCCTCTCCTGACTGACTTCATTCAACATGGTACCTTTTATATCTAGTAATTGGCCTTTTATTAAAATAACTGCTAAAGCAGCATGACCCCCCAACACACACACACACACACACACACACACACACACACACACACACACGGATTTCTCTAATCTCTAAAGGTCTAGAATGATAGGTTTAATGGAGAGTCAAATCTGTTCTCTTATTCCTCAAGATCTATCTCTAGCTAAAATAAAATTATGTAGATTCCAGCACATTCTCTAGACTACATCATCCTGATCTTGAGAAAATAAATATCCAAGGCTTACAGACATACCTACATAATAAAGTATGCAAGATCTGCATATTATGGATCTGTTCATAGCTTGCTTCTGATCTAGTTGTAGTACATAGAATGACTTGGAAGTAAAGACAATAGCCATAAAAGCTAACAATTGTACAGCAATTCAAACTCTCAGTTTATAGATACTTGGCTGAGAGCAGTTGCTTAATGTATATGCTATTACTTTGATGTCAATTGCCATTTAACTGCATCAATCCCTTGAGGACTTTCACTCTCTTATGTAGAGGATAAGAGCATGAACTCTAAATTCCACATGATTACTTTCTGAATCTTGGTTTTGCAGTAGGCAGACTGGCATGCTGGCAGTTAAATTAACTTCTCTGTGATTCAACAGGATCTTATTTCGAATACTTGCATTTGCATTAAGAATATTGATCTAACTTGCTTTGTTTTTCTTAGAACTGTCCCTGTTAGCTTTTGATATTAAAATAATATTGGCCTGATAGAAATAAGATTTCTCTTTTTTTTTAATTTCTTTAAAGAGCTTGAGAAGGGTCAGTGAAATATCCTTTATGAAAGATGAAGCTCTCTTTAGTAGACTCATCTGATTCAACATGTTATTCTCAGGGATAATTTTATAATTGTCCTGAATTCTTGATAACAGTTAGTATAACTATGTGGTATTGTCTAAAATAGTTTAAACACATATAAATAAAAATTTCTTTGAGCCTGTATTTCTACTGCTGGGCATCTACCCTAATAAAACCAAACATTAATTTGAAGGAATATATGCACATCTAGACTCATTGATGTATCATTTGCCATTGCTAAGATGTAGAAACAACCCAAGTGTCTATCAATAGAAGATGATTCAAGATATTGTGATATATAAATATATATTTTATTATTTAATAATATATGTTATATTAACATGTATTATATAAGTATTATATAATATATTATACACACAGCGAAGTACTACTCGCATATAAGGAATTTGATATCATTTGATATAATTCAGATGTAAACATAGTGATTCATGCTGTGAGGTAGGTCAAAAATAAAAGGATAAACACCAAATGATCTCCTTTATATTTGTAGAGTATAAGAAAACAAAACAAAGAACTATTCAATCCCCAAATAGGGAGGGGATCCTGAAAATTGGTGCAGAGTTGGGGGAACACTGGTTATTAGAATGGTATCTCGGCATTCCATATATAAAACAATAATATAGTTTTTATTGTTAGAAATCGATCAAAAATCATAATGAAAAGTAATAAATTGGAGTCTTAGTTTACCATGAACATTGTTTAAAATTTTAATTAGTATTTCTTGTGTGTTTTGCTTTTGTACCACTCCAGGCAGTGCTCAGGATAGACTCCTGCCTCAGAGCTTTAGGAATAAATCACTCCTGGATATGCTTGGGATACCATATTGTGATGTTGGAGAATGAACTCAGGTCAACTGCTTTAAAAACAAGCACTTTGCCTGCTATATTCTCTCTTTCTTTCTCTCTATAACCTCTTATAAAAATATTTTATGGTGTGTTTATTTATCCCTTGCAGAAGCTGAGGCTGAGAGAAATTTTTTAATGTATATAAGGATTAGTTAGGAAGCATTGATAGAGATATTATTAGAGAACAGGATGATAATATATGGGAGCTCAGGTTTTTGTTCTCTTCCACTCAGATAAAATGAGGAGGAAATCATAGATTGAGAAAAATTCACATTTTAATTTTTAGATAGTTTGTGGTTAAAGTTCTATTTATTCTCTTGGCTCTAAAATATTACTTAATACATTTTAAAATTAAAAATAAAGACAAATTTGAAATCATCTCTTATTTTATTATAAAATCAATTTTTATCAGACTTATATTAATTTTATGAAATTTGACTTTAATGTTTCCTTTATGAATTAATCATATTTTCTGGTGGTATGTAAGTTAATTTGAAATTTCTTTGTTTTCTGGGCTGGAGTAGTGGCACAGCAGTAAAACATCTGCCTTGCCTGTGCAAGCCTAGGACAGACCGTGGTTCGATCCCTCAAGGTCCCATATGGTCCCCAAGCCAGGAGCGATTTCTGAGCATATAGCCAGGAGAAAACCCTAAGTGTCACCCGGTGTGACCCATAAAAAAATTATAAAATTTTTGTTTGCTAATAAATATTTAGTTTGAACATAGATTAAAAAGACTGGACTCGGAATAATTACTATTTTATATAATACATGCAAATTAATCTTAATATATAATTATTGTGGAGTCAATCTTTCACTACATTAATTCTGCTATAGCATTGATTTCAAAATTATACTTTGGAACTAAAATAAAAGTTAAGGGCCTTGGCTTGGGCTAAAATAATAAATAATGAAATAGTACATATTTTATACACTTGCTATTCTCAACAATTTCTCCAAATAGAAACTTTCTACCATTTTTTATAAAAGCAAAGATTAATTCATAATTTACTAAATTTAAACATTTTATCAATGTGAGTGGGCAAGACAAAAATATTTTGCTTTTATCACAAAAAGTAGGAAAACTACACATAAATAAGCTAAAGAAAATTTTTGAATGGACTGCTTTTTGTGGCGGAGCCCTGTGTGATTCAAATCTAGTGGGTGGTTTTCTAACTTTTTCTTTCTCTCTTCCTCCCTCTTTGACTCCCTCCCTTCTTTGTTTTTTTTTTCTTTATTTAAACATCTTGATTACATATATAACTGTGATTAGGTTTCATTCATGTAAAGAACACCCCCTTCACCAGTGCAACATTCCCACCACCAATGTCCCAAATCTACTTAGAATACATAAGAAATTTAGTGTGGACTTGAGATGTGTCTGTAAATTAGTTTTCATTTAAAAGGTAAAATTACATTACAATTGCTTATAATAAATTTAAAAATACAATGAAATTACTTAGGTATTTACTGGATGACATAAGCCATCATCACAAATAAAAGTAATAAAATTAAAAAGAAGTGAGTATGAAAGCTAAAACAAAATGCATCAAGGATAAATGCATTAGGTGGAGTTGAGCTAAACCAGCACTGCAAGGGTATTTATAAATATCCTGACATTTATAAGTATTGGAAAGGTCAAGTGATCTGGAATTCACATCAGCCTCTTGTGTCAGATATTTCTAGCAACATACCTGGTCATTTTTAGCCAGGAACCTACATAGACAAATATTTTGATTAGGAAAATTATCATACTTACATGTCTATAATTATAATTTTAAAGGAAAATTTGCCGGTATATACTCTCTACTTATGTGTTCCCTCAGAAGGACCTTTGATTTTATTTAGGAAATATATTTTACTGAAACTTAATCACAGAAATGTCATGAGTAACCAGAGAAGAGACAGTCATGGTCCAATTTGCTAATGTAGAAGAATGGAAAAATAATGACAGGTTTTATTAGATAAGACAATCTGTATTGATCTGAATCAGAATATCAATTTATTTACTTATTTATATTTTTTTCCATGTAGTTTTTGAGTGACCACAATGCTAAATGGTATTATAATAAAATGATAAGGAAGGAGACCTTTATCCAGGTCAAAGAGAGAATTTGGTGAAATGAGGGTAATATTAATTATGTATTTAAATATATTTTAATTCCAAAAATCATGTTTCATGTAAACATTAGTAGTTCAACTATTTAATCTGAGAGGTGAAACAAACTTTTCTGAGAAACTGATAATTGAGCTCTAATACTATGATTTGATTATAATGTAAAAATTAACTCCACATATTTAAGAGTGGAGTCATTTTTGTTTTGTTTTGTTTTGGTTTTTGGTTTTGGGGCCACCGCCAGTGACTCTCAGGGGTTAGTCCTGGCTATATGCTCAGAAATAACTCCTTGCTTGGGGGACCATATGAGATACTGAGGCATGGAACCGCAGTCTGTCCTAGGTTAGCATGTGCAAGGCAAATGCCCTACCTCCTGTGCCACCACTCCAGCCCCATGAGTGGGGTTTTTTTTAAATCACGAAATAAATGACAACTATTGTGTATAAAGATCCTCTAAACAATTTTAATAAATCTCATATAACAACAGATTAAATGGATTTTATACCGCAATCAAGTAGAAATTATCTCAGGAAATAATGTTTCAATATATGTAAGTCAATATAATACAAATTAATAAAATGAAAGATAAATTCCTGATTGCCATTTCCATTAAAACACAGGAAACATTCAACAAATTTCAATACTCATTGATTAAAAACAAACACCTCAACCAGTGGAGACTGAAGAAATTCACATAAATTTCATAAAGATCATATACATGAAACATTAATATCACTCTGAATGGGTTAAAATTGACAGCCTTTCTCTTAAAAAAAAAAACAAATAATCACTATAATTTTACATAGCATTGGAGTCTTACCTACAAAAACTAGTCTAGAAAGAGAAATCAGGGTTTGAGAGCTATCATAGGGGTTAAGGAATTTGCCTTTCACAGAGCTAATTGGGTTTGATATTCTGATCTCTGTGTCTTTTGAAACCCTTGCGTCCTACAAGGAGTGATCCCTTTGATGAGAGCTAGGAGTAAGCCCTAGAACAGGTAGGGTTGACACAAACTTTAAAAGAGAGAGACAGGAGAGAGATGTGTTTGTGTTCATATGTGTGTGTGTATTAGTGGGTGGGCATGTTAGTGTGTGCATATAATTGAGAGATTGAAGGGTTTGAATTTCAAAATCATAAAGTTATAAGTCCCACTATCAGTGGCATGATATTGTACATGGGGAACCCTATGACTCCTTCCAATACTTCTAGAAACAATAAATCAATTCAAAAAAGTAACAGGTCACAACATTAGTGCTTTGAAATACATTATTTTTATATGTGAACTGTAATGTAGAAGAAAAAATTAAAATCCATTTATGGTTATGAACAAAACCCCTTAAATATCTAGAAATAAACCCAATAATGTTGTACCAGAGAGATACTACAATGGGTAAGCCACTTGCCTTGCACATGGTCATCCTGGGTTTAATCCTCAACATTCTATGAGTCCTGCCAAGAGAGATGCCAGAGCACAGAGCCATGCATAATCTCAGATCATGGCTAGGTGTTCCCCCTAAGCTCCCTTAAAAATTCCAGTAAACTAAACAAAGACAAAAGACCTCTTAAGTGACAAATACAAAAATCACTACTGGAAAAAATAAAAGCATATTCCATTTTCACAGATTAGAAGAATCAATATTGTTCAAATGATTCAAGAAATTTACAGATAGAATATAATATCATCAAAGTTATCATGACTTTATATAAGGCTTTATAATAAATATTTGTAAAATTTGTATTGATCACAAAACTTCCAGAATAAACAAAAAATCTGAGAAAACTAATAGATTGGGAAATTACATAATGTGACTTTAAACTTTAATACAAAACTATAGTAATCAAAAATGCATGGTAGAAGGATAAAGACAAGACCTTCAGATCACAGGAATAGCATTGTGAATCCAGAATAAACTTTCAGAAATATGCAAAGTAAAATTACAAGGGGATAAGTGACAAAGCAGAAAATTAAAGCCTTTTCAACAAATCATGGTAGGTAAAGTGGTCAGCCTTATGTAAAACAATGAAATTAGACCCCATAGTACACCACGCACAAAACTTATTTAAAAAATAAAGACATATATGTGCCAAGTTCATTGAGAAAAACATAGGTAGAGCTCTCTCAACATTGTAGTGGAGAAATAACTTAATAGACTTAGTGTATATTTCATATGCAGGAGGACAATTTAGATTCCCAGCAGCTCTGGGAAACTATAATCAATAATCCTCTAACTACAACCTGAGACCAATCTCTGGTCAAGATCTGAGACTAGCATCAGTTACTTCAAACAAAGAAATGAATTATATACTGATTTGGGGATGGATAAATAGCATGGAGGCAAGGAGTTTGCCTTACATGCAGAAAGACGGTGGTTCAAATCCCAGCATCCCATATGGTCCCCGAAGCCTTCCAAGAGCAATTTCTGAATGTAGAGCCAGGAGTGACTCCTGAGCGGTGCCTGGTGTGACCCAAAAACCAAAAAACTGAAAAATTACATGTTTATTTAGAGAAATATTCAATGAGGAAGACTTCACATCGTCAAAGAAACAAAAGCAGCAGAAACAAACAAGTGGTACACTTCTAAATAAATAACTCTATACAGCTAAAGAAAAGAGGCCTAAACAAAAGTATAAAAAATCCTAATGAATACAATGAATGAGAGAAAATGTTCATTCATAATAGTTAGAGGGCTAATATCTAAAATGCACAAAGAAATTCCAAAGTTTAAGAAAATAATATCAAACGACTTACTTATAAATGGAGGAAGAGGAACCAATACTTCCATAATGACATAAAGAAGGCAAGAAGGAAAATTAAAATTAAAACTTTAAATATATATTTTTTTATTTTTAAATTCTATTTATTTATTTAGGTTTTTGGACCACACCTGTCAGTGCTCAGGGCTACTCCTGGCTCTGCGCTCAGAAATAGCTTCTAGCAGGCTCAAGGAGCCAAGTGGGATGCGGGGAATCGAACCTGGGTTCGTCCTGAGTCAGGTATGTGCAAGGAAAATGCTCTACTGCTGTGCTATTGTTCTGGACCCTAAATATTTATTTTTCACGTGATGGCATGACTTTTAATGTTCTGTTAAGCTGTGTGGTTTGACATTTAGTACTTTAGCCTCGCAGTGCTCAGGGACTGTTTGATCATGGGAATCAAAGCCAAGGACTGGCATTTAAAAACTATGTGCCTTATTGGTCAGCTGCGTCCTATAGAGTAAAAAATATGGTAGGCAGACAAGACATAAAACTGTACTAAAATATTCAGTGGGCTTTTGAAAGTTGTAAAAATGTACAGACTCCACATATACATGTACTTCATGGAGAGTAGGGAAATTCAGACAAAATTTTATTTTGAAGTGATAAAGAAGTAAAGGCGACATTCTAAGAATTTGTAGCAAATCATGAAGAATATGAACCAAGAATAATTTTAAAGTGCCAAGGTTGTGGCCAATGGGCTGTGTGTTTTTCTCTGTGTGCTATTTCTCTGGGTTCAATCTCCAGGATTGCATATTGCAAGGACCGCTCCAAGTGATTTCCAAAGACTGAGCTGAGTCTAGCCAAAATAAATAAATAACTAAAATGACAACCAAAAAATAAGCTCAGAATATAGCTCTGTCAGATTTCTACCAAGAGACCCCGATACCCAATTCTGTCATCCTCAAACAGTAATTAATTCTCCAGTTGGAAGATTCACAGCATACAAGTGTGTCACATATCTGTGCTTTATGACTTGTGGCAATTTTATTGACTTCAATGTCCAGGAATGCACCTCAGAAATAATACTCTGCAGGCACTTCTGGCCATATTTATGATATAAATGGCAAAAGCTTATTCATGATTCATTATTTGTACCTGCAGTAGTCCTTATTTCAGGGACACTGCATAGAAAGTAAACAGTGATTGGTGAGCAAGAAAGAACATTGAAGAAGAAAGAAAATGGCCTTAACATCAGTTTGGAAGTAACAGAAGAGAATCCTTAAATGCATATTTTAAAAAATAGATAATTTATTATAATTATATTTCAAAGCAATAGAGAGTATGCAATTAAAACAAAATATATTTTAAAATAGCACTATAATAGTGTATTGAATTTATTATGTGAGCTTTTTAATTAAAT
This sequence comes from Suncus etruscus, assembly GCF_024139225.1. Classification (NCBI taxonomy): domain Eukaryota; kingdom Metazoa; phylum Chordata; class Mammalia; order Eulipotyphla; family Soricidae; genus Suncus; species Suncus etruscus. The sequence continues at coordinate 4,145,760 of NC_064864.1, forward strand.
GTCCATATATATTTTATTTGGGATCATTTTATATACATATATACACATATATACATACATACAGAAGCATCTAACTTAGTTTTAATAAACACAAAACATATAATATCTTAAGACCCCTGATAAGATGATTCACACAAAAATTAAAAAAAGAATAGTATATACTCCTCTTTCTTGTCCTATTTTAAAAGCATATCAAATTGTAATGTTTAAAAAAATTAAAACTGTATCTGATGGGACCAGAAATATATATACATGATGAATAGGTATATGGACTGTAGAATAAAAAGTGATCTATATACAAAAAAAATCTCAACTGATAGTTCTTTATAACACTGGAGGATTTCATATTGTGGCAAATGCACAAACTAAAATTTACTATAAGTAGGATAAAGCTTGTTATAGCATAATAATAACATTTTTATTTTATTTCTGTTAAATTTTAATTCTAAAAATTATTTTATATCATCTTGATTACTTGGAATTGAAGCATAAGTGACAAAGCGATACTCTTAGTTTAAGGTGTGAACATAATTTTAAAAATTATAATTTTTGTTATAAATCTCAGCACAATAAATCTAATAATTCACATCCATTACCAGAGGTCTAAGATGGAAAGGATGAATATAATGAAAGAATATAAAAATAATATAAAGAGAGAATGAAAAGTTATAAAGTTCCAGTTAAAAATAGTAATCAGGGTCTGGAGTGATAGCGCAGTAGTAGGATGTTTGCCTTGCATGCGCCTGACCCAGGACAGACCTGGGTTCGATCCCCAGCATCCCATATGGTCCATAAGCCAGGAACGATTTATGAACTCCAAGCCAGGATTAACCCCTAAGTGTCATCAGGTGTGGCCTAAAAAAACAAAACAAAAAAAATCATGATGAAATAATGTCTAACATGTGGACTATGCATATGGACTATACTTAATAGAATTTTATAATTTAGAAGTTGCTAAATTTTCTTCTGAAAAAATTTTTATTAAACAAAACAGTTTGTACTATATATGAAACTCTTTATAAATAATCATTTATTTCAGGAACTAGGCTGATGATATATCAAGAATATTGAAACAAACATTATGTTTTATAAATAAAGATAAGCATAAGGAGGTTCTCTGAGGCTTACACTAAAAAGAGTAAATGTTTAAATTGTAAATAGAAGTAGAGAGAAAATATGTTTTATACTGGCTTCTTAGTGTGTGATATGTTGCATATTCCCTATGGAGATAAGTCTTGTAACATCAGTTTGATCATGTATTACTATTTCTTCTGTTATAACTAACTTTAGAAACCTGACCATTTTTACCATTAGAAATGCTTTGTTTGAAAGACAATTTTAATATCAATAAGAAGGTATTGGTTTGAGAACCCTTATGTTATACTGAGATTACTGGCAACTGCTCACCATTGTTTTCCAGAAATTGCATGTTATGTTCTTTACCATTCGGTGTTGCAAAAACCGTATATCTGTAAACCCCAGTTAGCCTGGTGTCCTCTGAACTACTGTGAATCAAGGATTCTTGCCAACATAATAATGAAGTCTCCTTAACGCTGGAGCACTGCTTGTCTTCATCCAGTAACTCCAGGCCTGCAGAGAAACAGGCTTTCCCAGGTTCAATTAGAAAAACATTTGGCAAGAAGTACCATAATATGTAGAAATCTCTTCTCCAGAAATGGGCTACAAGATTCTCACCTGTTATGCTTTCTGGAACCATCATTTTAGTATAAAGTTCCAGTGAGGCTTCATAACCTTAAAGCTTCCATTTTTTATAACCTGAGATTTTTATAATATTTTTATTTAAACACCATGATTACAAACAAAATAGTGGTTGTATTTCAGTCATGTAAAGAACACCCCCCTTCACCAGTGCAACATTCCCATCACCAGTGTCCCAAATCTCCCTCCTCCCCACCCCAACCCACCCAGCCTGTGCTCTAGACAGGCTTTCTATTTCCCTCATTCATTCAGATTGTTATCATAGTTCTCAGTGTAGTTATTTCTCTAACTTGACCATAATATGAGTTTTAAAGAATCAACTTTGAGAATTCCTCTTCAAGCTTGTGTTCTTCTCAGAATACAGATATAGTTAGCTTTATATGTTTTTCTCTGGAGAAGCTTGTATTCTCCTTAACATATATGTCCTCTCTTTCTCTCCTCACATCTTTATAAGTAAATTTTAATTAAAAAAAACTCTCTTGTTCCACACACAAAAATATTAGAAAAGCCAAATTCCCAGTATTTCCAACTAAAAAAAATATTGTTAAGATTTTCTAAATATTTGGAGTTTATTTCAAATAGGCCCACCACAGAGTTGGTGACAAATGCACCTTGACATATATGTCTTGGCTTGGCCTAGGATTTTCTACATTATCTTTTTTTTTTGCTTTGACAAATACACTAACAAGTAAATGCCTATATTTATGTATATATCTCAGAGTTTTCCAATAAAGATAACTGACATAATAATAATAACTTGTGAAAAATCTAATACAACATGGGTTAGCTGGGTGATGTGACTAGGCTTGAACTAGTCAAAAACAATTAAAAAATAAATCAGTTTCTTTAGTAGTCATTCAGATTAATAATCCTGTGATTATGAACACATTTTTTTTTTTGCTAGTGAACAGAATAAGCAATTCTTTTTTTTGTTTGTTTGTTTTTTTGGCCACACCCAGTGATGCTCAGGGGTCACTCCTGGCTATGTGCTCAGAAATCGCTCCTGGCTTGGGGACCCTATGGGACGCAAAGGAATCCAACTGAGGTTCATCCTAGGTTAGAGCATGCAAGGCAGATGCCTTCCAGATTGCACTACCACTCCGGCCCAATAGTTCTTTATAGTTCATATAATTATATCAAATTTCATAGAACCAGTACCACCAAATTAGGCATTCCTGAATTTAAAAGAAATGTAAATTGCCTTTCTAATTGTCCTGAATTTTATATGGATAATGTTTAAGCAGAATGAGTTATAATTATAAGTGTCTTGTTAACACAATTACTGCAACCAGAAACTTTAAGTTTCTTAGCTTGACAAGCTTGAAACCCCAGACAGCTGTTACAGACCAAAGTTTAGGGACCTAGGGCTCTTCACATGGTTACATGGAGAGAAAGCTTGGAAGCTCTTTTTTGGACAATTTTCTCTTGCTAAGATAAACTATATTTTAGTTCTATCCAGATCTTCAGCTGTCAGATTAGTTTCACATCTGGAAAGAAACTATTTACCTAAATTAATTAATTTTGATGTTTAAAAATACCCTTCAAAAATACTAAATTAAATATCATAAGCTAACACCTTGTCAAAATGGCAACTTCATATCTCCTTCAATCTTAGGGAAATTATCAAAATAACGAGAATAAGATCATACTACCATATAATATAATATAATCAGCTATCATGTGTGCAACTGAAAGCATAAAAATATTTTACCCAGAAATGATGCAGTCTTTGGTTGATGTATACTCACAATATCCTTCAACTTAAACATGATGTAAAGTTAAACAAAATGTTAAAGTTTAATACTATGCTAAAAAATTGAAGAATTCTACTGTATTGATAAAGGTATAAAAAAAAGAAAAAGGCAAACACAGAGGATCAATATATCATTCATCCACGATTCATCTACATATCTATCAAACCATCCATTCAGGAGTGTATATATTAATTCTAAGTGGCAACATAAGCAATTAAATAAGATTAACTCTAGACCTAACGTACAAATCTTAAAAAAATAAAAACAAAAAAACTACTACAATAGAACCTCAGCATATTTACATACTCTTATATAGTCATAAAAATTAGCATCCTCATTTGTGTAACTAATCACATGGCCATAGCTGATATTAATGGCTACTTCCATTAATCATCTTGTATTACCTTTGCCTTAAAAAAATCAACTAGTCTGGTTAGAGTTCTTTACCTAGAAGGAAGTCCCATACTTTTATTCCTGAAGGCTTTGACCCATTTAAAGTTCTACCTATTTATATTTTGTCAGTTTTATTGACTTAAAAACAAAATTTATTAATGCTACAATACAATCTTAGACATTTACTATAATAAAGATATAGTGTACATTATCTGTTGTAGTGTAACAATTCAATTTCTCTTTGGCAGTTATAGTCATTCTTTCAAAAAATAATAAATCTTTCTTGCATATTCATTAAATGACATCTGAAGTCCAAAATTACTGGAAATATTCTAAAATATAGTATAATTTATCATTCATATGTTCAATAAATCATTGAATGGTGTACTATTTTGTTTTGAATGAGGCCACTAGAAAACTTGGTTTTGAAAATAGAAGCAAAAATATTTGCTATTGAGTCATAGGAGTGATAGGAGCTTGTGAAAGAGAAACTGGATTAAATGTGGAATTTACTAAGATGCTATATGTCTGTTTTTGGATTCAAGTTAGATATTTGTTCAGTGGACAGAACTTTTCTGATGATAATGATCAAATAAGTATTTAATAGAGTTCCTATCTATTTTACTTCCAGAATAAATCTATTACCATCTAGCCTGGATCTGTGCAAATCAGAAAATTCTAATTGCTATTTGACTCTCTTATGGCTGTTGAATGTCACCATTTAATCCCTATTGGCCTGGAACTAAATTACTGCCTTTGCATTTATGTTTCTCAGTTCAGTGATATGGCTTCCATTATAGTTTCTGACCCTACAAGGGAGAGCAGTTCCTGATTTCTTCAAGAATTCTGAGTTCATTTTTATGGATCTTTTCTCACAGTCCTGGATGTTTTGCATCTTCCAAAACTTCTCCTGGTAGATAAATAGTTCTTAAAAGACAAATCCAAGGTGTAGAATAATAGCATATCAGGTAGTGTGTTTGCCTGGCAAGTGGCCAATCTTTAATCGATGTAACTCCAGAGGACCAATGATGTTGTCATCCTCCCCCAAAAAAGATAAAAAACGAATACACACTATGTTATGATTTCCCTAAATCTTCTAGAATAAATCAAAGAAGATATGGTATTTTTAACCCACTCACTATGGTTCATTTTTAGGTTCATTTCAGTCACAAATTGTTAGAAACCTTTCTAACTATCCTAATTATCATATTAAATATATTATTCTTTGTTTAGCCCATGTTGACAAATCAGCTTTATCTAAACCATTATGTCCTATCCAATATTATTCTATATTATATAAATTAAAAAATTAAACAGTTATTTTGAAGTGGTCTATAAATGTTAGCCTGCTTCTAGTTAATTTATTTATATCTGGTTATGATTCTAGAATCAAAGAGGGATAGGTCCAAAACTGAAGTATTGTCACATAAGATAATTGCCTTAAAAATATCATTATAGAGATGAAGAGACAGTACAGAAGTTAAGGCACTTGCTATGTATTGGCTGATTTAAATTGTTTCTCTGACATTGCGCCTGGTTTCAGAAGTGCCACCAAGGTATATCCTTGAGTACAGACCCAGAAATAAGCCCAGAACATTGCCAGGTGTGTCCCCGAACTACCCCCATCCCCCCAAAAAAAAAAGATAGAAAAGAAGAAATTGCCCTTGCAATCCCCTCAGTTCAAAGTGCCAATGTAATTAATACCTTTGTCTTCTCAGCTCTTCAGTAATTTTTCACACTGTGCTATTCCAAATTTCTGAAATACCTTCTTTATCTATGAGTATTCTCCATTAACACTAAACCTCTTTTGAGACTAACTGCCCAATTGGCTCTATTATTTAACCATTTAGACGATGATATTCTTGAGCTATGAAAGTCTAAGATCTCAGCTTAGAAAATTTTTAATTTTTTATATCTTTGTCTGGGAGTTTAAATTCTTAAGCTATTATTTTGTATCTTACTTCCCAGCAATATTAGAAATAACCTGTCCCTATCATATTTATTATTCTTTTAAAATGTTTTATTATTTTATAGATATATTATTGTGTTTTATATAGAGTGAGGGATATACCTGGCTGTGCTCAGGGATTATTTCTGGCTCTGCGTTCAGGAATTACTCTTGGACCATAGTTGGTGTCAAGGATTGAACCAAGTTTGACCATGAATATTGCAAGAGTTTGAACACCTGTACTCTATGTCTCACCCCAAGATTTTGACTTTGCAAGTAATGTAAGAATATATTATAAGGTAAAACAAATCATAAGTGAAATAAGGGAAATTGTAAGGGAATTATTATGTTCAAAAATTGTACATAGAATAGAAAAATTAGAGATAAATACTGTAAGAAATTCCGGATCTTTAAAATAAATAATTTAATCATCTTACTTAACAAATGGTTTTCAGAATACAGAATATTCTAGCAATAGAGTGTTCAATGCCACTTAATATTATATATGTTAGGGAATTTTAATTTAATATGCTTATTCATATAGTATACTAAATGTATTAAAACATAATACACATATGAATTACTATTAATCTTGCCTGCATTATTACATTGCTGATGCTACTTTTACCCTTACTATCACTACCATCATTTAAATGCTTAGTATTTCTTACTTACATTTCCAAGTTACACTTCAATATGAGTTTTACCAGTTACCTGCTTAGTAAATAGTTTTCATGTGATAGAAACAGTCCAGACAGTAATAGCTTAGTTATCCACCAGGTTTTATAATAAAAACACAAGGGAGGTTATCTAAGAAATTCTAGAATATTATATATGGAAGTTACTGGGTGTGTTTTGTTTAGATATATGTCCAGCTGAGCTCATAGCAGGGATACTAAACATTCATAGAATGTTTCAGATTCACTGTGCTTGCCCCAAGTCAATAATTTTTTAGTCTTTTACTATAATCTAGTTGCATGAGATAAGTAGAATATTGATTTGGAGGTCAAAGTCTTTTATCAGTTTACTTTGTGTAAACTATTTCAGCTCCTCCTCATCTACTTCTTGTTTTTATAAAATGATCATCACAATCTTGACTTAAAAGAAATAATTTTTAAAGCAAAGTGGTCAAATGTCATCTAGCATAGCACTTGGCAAACAGACATATTAATAAAAAATTATTTCACATATCTTCTTTCTTTGAATGTGTGAAAAATCAGATATGGCCTATGTGTATAACAGACTTAACATACCCACTTATCAAAATGACCCTTGTACTTATATCTCCCACGCACTTGCTTTTGTTTGCTTTGTGGGGGGGGAGTCACTCTTGGCAAAGCTTAGTGCTTGATCTTGGTTCTGTGCTGAGGAATCACTATTGAGGGGCTTTCAGGACCACTTGGGGTGCTGCAGATTGAATCTTGGTTGGATGTGTGTAAGGAATGCACCTTTCCTACTGTAATATCTCTGGCCTCTCAGTCATTTATTTTCTCTTGTATGCACACAACCATATATTTTTCAAGGGGTCTAGGAGTTGTTTTGTTGTCAAATTTTATTTTATGGATCTTTATATTGCATATAAATATAAATGATATCTAGTCCACATTTAAATTATTTAAGAAATCTTTGAGTGTAGAAATTATGTAATGTACAATGTTTTTTTTTATTTCCTGAATACTAGGTCTGTGTTGGTAATTAATTGTCATTATTTATTAAATTGAAGTAAATTGATTCACTCATATCTTATGTGATATATATTAAATTCTGGTGTCTATACAATGAAATTCTAACAGCCATGTTTTTATTTAGCTTGTAATACTTCATTCATTCAACATTTTTGTCCTCATTTTTGCCTTCCAAAATTCCTCTTTTAAATTTGTTATTAATATCTAATGTTTCCTTAAGCAAATAAAACTTTGAATTTGGGGGGAGGTGTCACACCGGCAGCGCTCAGGAGTTGCTCCTGGCTGTACACTCAGAAATTGCTACTGGCAGGCTTGGGAGGCCATGGAGGATGCCGGGGTTTAAACCACCTTCCTTCTGTATGCAAGGAAAATTTCCTACCCCATGCTATCTCTCCAGCCCCAATACTTTGATTTTTATGACCATTCTTTAACATGGTTCTAATTATCTTTCCTCAAGATATTTAATCATGTCTGCATTTTCCTTACACACTGAATCTGTGATTCAATTTGAAATAGTATAATCCTGGAAATAATGCTTGTAGTACTGATCTCTTGGTATTAAGGCATTTGTAGGGTTTACTTTGGACGTTTGAAACAAATCTTGAAGCACAGCTACCATATACGTAAAGACACCAACAGTCATATGGAAAAGCAATATTGAAGATAAACTTAGTGTGAACTGATTTCCCATCTTAAACCCTTAAATATATGGCAAACAAGAACTTTTAGATTCAACCCACTAAATTGTGAAAAAATATTACTGTATTAAGTGGTTTCATTTTGAGGTAGTTTGTAATGCAGTATAAAATAGCCAAAATAATGTATGATGTAATAATAGTAATGGGTTTTCTGTCTGATCTTTAAAAACAAGAATGTCAGGTTAAATTGCAGCTCTTCATTCTACTTATGCATGTAAAGCTCCAATTATTGATATTGCTGTTCTATCAGTTGGCATTTCAACTTTGGAAAATCTCCCAATATATTAGCATGTTCACAAAGTTTCACAAAAAAAAGTGATCCATTTATTATAACACTTCTCAAGAACACTTTATTAACATTTGCAGGATTTTTGCTATAACTAATATGCAGTTCTATTCATAAACCTATATAGTCAATAATCCTTTTATTTTGCTCCACTGACTTCATTTAATTTCCTCTTTCTTTTTTTTTTTTTTTTTTTTTTTTTTGGTTTTTTGGGTCACACCATTTGATGCTCAGGGGTTACTCCTGGCTAAGCGCTCAGAAATTGCCCCTGACTTGGGGGGACCATATGGAACGCTGGGGGATTGAACCGCGGTCCTTTCTTGGCACGCTTGCAAGGCCTTACCTCTAGAGCCACCTCATCGGCCCCTTCATTTGACTTCTTTAACTTGTGATATTGCTAGAAATTTTCTTTTTCTCTGTTTCTTAAACTCAAAATATGTTCTAGTGTGCTTATGTCTCCAAACTTAAATAAATTCACTTATATCATTGAGTGGCAAAGAGAATGTGACTCTAATCTTTTATTTAGAGAAATAGTGTGCTTTGGTATGCATTGTGAATATGTCCAATCTGATTCTTATGAACATAAAACTAGTTATTGTAAGGAGGTTCACAATTAATATCAAATACCTGGTTTTTGACATCATCCACGTTAAACAGCAGTCAGAAAACCTAATTTCTACTCTTTACTACAAATTCTCATTTAACAACATGATCATAAGCAAGACGCTTAGCCTTAGTTTCCTGATATGCAAAAGTGATATTGGGAAAAAAAAAACAAAGGTCTTTCATGAAAATATATTGAGGATATAGCATTTATTTAAAAAGTTTTTATTGATCGATTGTAACCTTATCCCCTCCGCCCTTTTACCTAAGCTTTCTTTTGAGATGTAAATCCCACCTGGATGGTCAGATCTTCCCACACCTGGGATGGGGCAGGCTGTTCTAAAATAAAGAATAAGAAAGTGCCAGTTTTGGGGTGAGCTAGAACTCATGAGGAGAGAGATGGGATAGGAAGCACAGGTAAAACTCTGCAAAAAATGAGCACACTCAGAGAGATTCATGGCAGAGAAAAATCTGAGAAATAAAGAGAAATAAAGCAAGCTGACTCCAATGAATAACTTCTCTGACTACTATGTATTATTTCTCCACCAATACCCTGAAATATCAGAAACATTGGCTTAAGGGGTTAGAAATATGAACACGGTACCTGGCTGGCCTAACTCAATACGTGGATTTTATATTTTATATTTTAATCAACAATCAATATTCTGTTGTTTAAAATTATATTACTAATGGGTTTTTATGCAAATAAATCTATCAACATATTCATCCCTATGTACCCATCTTTCTCTTTCAAGGATCCCTGTTACCAACATCCCCCATTCTTCCTGTGTAACCTTACCTGTACATTTCTGGCAGGGGTCTTTGAAAGGAAATAAAAGGATTGCCTGAGGTGCAGGAATGAATGGAGAGGGATTTAGTGGGAAATAAGGAAGAAGAAGCAGGAAAGGAGATGGCAGAAGAATGATAAGATGGCAGGGCAGCTGGAATAGGATGCGTAAAAGGTTAGCCTAGTTGGCTAGGGCCTTGAATAAAGCTTCATGTCTCCTGAAACCTGACTGTGGATCATTTCCTCGTGGCTATCCTGAACCATCAGACCTGCCAGCTGGAGGGAGTTGTAGGCACGTGACCCTGGCCAGCAGAGAAAGGCCCCTCCATCCATCTCATCATCATCCAATTCCATTCAGGACTCAATAATAATGTTCTTCTTTCAGAATAGAACTTATCTGTTTACTTATTTGGGTAAAAAAAACTGAGTAAATAAATAAATAATCATAAATCTATTTTTAATTATTTTTGGGGGGGAGCCAAAATTGGTGATATTCTTGAGTTACTCCTTGCTCTGCATCAGGAATCACACCCAGTAATGCTCAGAAAACAATATGAGATGTCAGGGATTGAACCCGGGTCAACAGCATGCAAGGCAAGCAAGGCAAGCACATTACCTGCTCTAATATCCCTAAGGATTTTCTCTCAGTTCAGTGCTCAGGAATCATATATGCCAGGTCTCAAGGGCCCTATTGGGTACAAAAATCAAACCTACGTAGGATACATAGAATGGACATGCCTTACCTGCTGTACTGTATATTTGATCCTATGTTTTTCATGTTAACATATACAGCTCTTGGAGCATCAAGTAATGCTGAACAGAACATGAATGAATCAGTATCTTTTTTGGGGAGGATTGGGGCCACACCCAACGGTGCTCAGGCTTAGGAAAAATATTGGATGCTGGGGATAAAACCCAGATCCAACCCCAGTTGGCCGTGTTCAAGGCAAGCGCTCTACCAATGTACTATCACACAGGCCTCTGAATCAGTATCTTTAATAATGTAATCCTAAACAAAATTGAATTTCACATCCGGAATAAAATTTTGGATTAATTTAATTTTGATGAAGGCTTTTTATTATATATCTTAATAGGTAAATATTTTTATTATTCTATCTGTATATAATGATACAAACATCTCTTAATGTAAATATTATATATATGTACATTTCTGTTCATGTTTAAGTGTGCAAATAGGCGTTCATGGTGCATTTGTATATGTCAAATAATTGTATAATATATCAAGAGAGCTATTTCTACTAGAATATGGGAGAAAGCAAGTACAAAAATTGATCTTCTTTCCATTGCTACATACCTAAGATTATTTTAAATTTCTTTTCCTTTTATTTTTTTAATTTTGGTGGAGTGATGGACTCCACCAAGCAGTACTCTGGGATGATTATTGGCTATGATTACTCCTGCTGATACTCAGGGGACCATATCTGGTGATACAGATTAAAAAAAAAAAGTTGATCAAATGCTAGGCAAGCATCTCAATCTCTGTACTGTATCTCCGGCCCTGATATAGCTAGATTTTCCTCTTTACCAAATGTGAACATTCCCCTTAATCTCACTTACTTCGTTCTTTCTGGGTAATCTTTTTTTTTTTTTATAATCAAACAACTTCCCTTAAGAAGGTTACAGATTTCTAAATCCTTTTGATAACTTTCAAAGCATGTAATAACATGTGGAACTAAGTGTTGTGAATGGGTCCCATTTTACCTAAAATAGCATCATTAAGGTATTAGGACTTTAAAAAACATTTCACAGTAAGAATATGAATTTGTTTCTGAAGCCTTCTATTTCTCTCTATAATAAAAACTACATTACTATAGTCAACATTGAATTTTTATTGTGTATTTATAGAGTGCTACATTTCACATAAGGTGTTTGAAAAAAAAATGATTAGGTTGTGGGGCCTGAGCAATAACACAGCAGTAGGACAGTTGCCTTTTACGCTGCTGACGCAGGACAGACCTGGGTTCAATACCGGGCGTCCTATATAGTCCCCCCAAACAGGAGTGATATCTGAGTGCATAGTCAGAAATAACCCCTGAGCGTCACCCAGTGTGCCCCCCCAAAAAATAAAACAAAAGAAAATGAGAAGGTTGCATTAGTTCTTAAATGATAGGTTAGGTGGTAAAGAGCTAATGTAAACATTTAAACATAAAGTCTAAAAAATCTTGACAAATTTCTAGGAAAGACAAAAGAAACAGTAATGCATTTTCTCATCAACCTAGGCAGAAAAAGCTTCAAGTTTTTAGTAATTTTAGTAAAATTATAGAAGTATAACATAATTAACTCTAGTTTCATGACAACTCTAATTATGAGAGAGAATTAAGGTGATAGAACTGAAAGAACTAGAATAATTCACTGTTCAAGTGTGACTGTGGATTAGACATTCCATAGGGTACAGGATTTTTGAGTGATAAATTTAGAACAAGGAGGCCAAGGACATAGGTTTGGATTACTCAGCAGCAACTGTGTCTCATGAATGAGAATCTGAATTTAATCTCCATGTCCCTGAGCAGGACATTCATAAATTCAGTTGACTATTTTAGGGATTGTCCACTGAGCATGGTGTCTACTACTGGGAAACATCTACACACACACACACACACACACACACACACACACAGACACACACATCTAAATACATATAGACAACAAATCAATAAATAATGAGAATAGCTCTAGGCAAACAGCAGTTGTTGGTCACCCTACTGAGAGAATGTTCTTTGTTTTTGCAGAAATTAAAAAAATAATTTTGGCTAGATGAGTGACCAAAAAAGTTAAAACTGCTAAATTTTCTTTTTTCCTTTATCTCTAATTTATCTTTGCATACATAATAAAATTAAAAATAATAAACCTCAAATTATTCAATGTTTTCAAATCCTTGATATACTTAATGGAGATGAAAATTTTATTTAAGACAGGGATTTGAGAATATTGGATAAATACGTTGATGCTATACAATTGTGTATTGTTTTGCCTTTTTTTTTAATAACCTCAGTGTTCCAGATGGCATTTTGGAAGAGGTTGGCAAAAAGTCTGTAGAGAAAATAAATAGGAGTACAGAACAACATAGGGGTGAGTATGAAAGAAGATTAATTATATAAGTGACTCCTTTTTAGAAGATATAATATGGCAGATTGAAGCACAGTACACTATTTGCTACATAGTCAAACAGGTTTGGTTTTTTGTTTTTTGGATTTTGGGGGGGATTACACCTGGCCGCACTCAGGGTTTACCCCTGGCTTTGCCCTTAGAAATTGCTCCTGGCTTGGGGACCATATGGAATGCCTGGGATTGAACCCATGTCCGTCCTGGGTCAGCTGAGTGTAACGAAAAAGCCCTACCACTGTGCTACCACTCCAGACTAGTCAAATTGGTTTTAATTATTATAGAATTGTTGACATAATTTCTAAGAGATTGGAGTTATAATTCTTATCAAAGCTTGATTATATTTTGTTTTAAACAGAACAAAAATTATTATTATGGCTATGCTTAGTTTCAAATAGAACATTTGTTAAATGATTAAAACACAAAAATTCTAGCAACCAAGCAAAAGGAGTAAATACAAGAATAACCATCTCTGTTGCTAACTTGGCAAAACTTAGTTTTTCCTGCATCTGACCTCAATATAATTTAGCAGCCAGCAAAATTTTACTCTCAGATTAATACGTGATGTGTATTCCTACTCTGCACTTTGTAAATTTTTTATGATTGTATAAATATATTCAAAGCTAATATATTTAAGGAAACATTGTAGGGATGTGCGGGGAATTAAAAAAAGATGAAATTCTATAATTGATAATACAAAAATGTCACAAATGAGTGAATATTATTTTTTAAGTAAAATCTAAACAAGAGGTTTGGGAGATACTGTGAGAGTCTCAAGAACATCATACCTAGCATGAATGAAGCCCCAAGAACTACATTGCTACCTGAGCACTGCCAGATAGGGACATTGGCTGTCCCCAAAGTAGCTGAATCCAAACAGCAACACAATGCTCAGGTATGCATTGGATTTCAAGCCCACAAAAATAAGATTGACTGTCTCTTGAGATGGTCCAGAAACCCCTCCACCCCAGCAGTGACTATTAATATAGCCTCATCCAGAGATGGGAAAATAAAACAAAGCAAAGCGATCATCATTACGAGGAAGTCATTTATGCATATAAATAGCAAGTGTCTCATTCTATGCCACAGTTTAAATTTTATTGCTGGTTCTGCATATCACATCTCACTTTATATATTGATCTATATCAGCCTACTGAGATTTTTTATAATCCTCATATTTTACCAGCTTCCCAAAACATATTTTCCAGTATAATTTTATTCCATGGAAGACATTTTTAATCAAATGACTTCATAATTACAAAAAAATTCTAGATATGCCAAGTGAAAAAGAGTTATGAACTTCAGCTATTTTAACTATGGTAAAAAAAAAAGAACTCAAAACTATAGTTCAAAGAAGTTGTTAAAAAAATAAAACTGGTTTAGGCCTGTTTCTGAACTCAGGAGGGTAATTTTTAAATAGTAAAATTCTTGATATTTTTGGGGGGTGGGTATAGCTCAACACATCACTGCATCCCTCTTGGGATGCAGGATGGATGCCACTTCCATATTTAATTTTCTTTGTGAGGAGAACCATGGGCAGAGAGAAAATATGACATAGCCATATAAATTAAACTGTTTTGTTATTTTGTTTTGTTTTGATTTAGTAATGCTGTGAATTGTGCAAAAGAAGGACCTTGTTGCTAATCTATATTTTTCACCCTGAAAGGAATGTATTTAGCTACTCATAACCAAAACCCACTTATATAAACATAAAAGTAGATGATTTTCATGCAGGTAACAATAGGTATAGAACAATACAGCTGTTGGATTGTTTCAAGGGCATTGAGTTGTCACAGTTAATGACTCAATTATCTGGCAGGATAAAGAAATGAAAATGCTTAGAAGTTCCTGTGTTTACAAATAAAAGGAAGTTTTATTTCTAAGAACTTCAACTAGCATTCATTGGCCAGTATCCATATAAGCAGTTATACCAAATGTAGTTATAGAAATAGATTTGAGAAATGTGGGAAATCATCTCTACTAATAAAAACTCCAAAGTTAAACCTCTTTCCTGGTTATAAGTTTAGACTGGTTTAAAAGGAAAACATCCTGGTTGGGCATAATTGAATTTAAAAAATATGCATTAAAAGTTAATTAATAAGCTTATTGCTTATTATTCTAAGAGGTATCTAAACATCCAAGCCTTTGTTTTTTAACTATGTATATGCTAATTCATTAAGAATGGCACATAATAACTTTCAGACACAAAAGAGAAAAGAGCTGGAAGTTACAGCTCACCTCATGAAGCTCACCACAAACAGGGATGAGTTTAGTTAGAGAAATAACTATGTTTTGAACTATCCTAATAATGAGAATGTACCAGGGAAATAGAAAGCCTGTCTAGAGTACAGGTGGGGGTTGGGTGGGGAGGAGGGAGATTTGGGGCATTGATGATGGGAATGTTGCACTGGTGATGGGTGGTGTTTTTTACATGACTGAAACCCAAACATAATCTTGTATGTAATAAAGTTGTTTAAATAAAAAAATTTTAAAAAAAAATAGCACATAAGACTAATCCTTGTATTATCCTTTCCCCCCCTCAATTTATGAGGCTGAATGATTCAAGTTATGCTATTCTGTTGGAGATAAAAAGGTTAAGGAAAAGAGAGGAAAAAAATTGATGTTAACTACTAAAAAAAAAGAAAAGAAAAGAAAAAATCAACGAATAGCATCCACAAGAGTGAAAGAGAAAGAAAAAAGAGAAGGAAAATAATATCATATGAACATGTAGTGTAAATAAAACATTACCAGACTAGAACACCAAACAGAATAGATACCCAACCTACAACAAGCTGTGAAGTGGAGACCAGTTACACTAGTATTCTGGGGGGGGGGGGGTAAAGGAGGGAGATATGGGAGACATGCTTGGAACAGGAGTGGAGGGAGGACAACATTGGTGGTGGGAATGCCCTTCATTCTTTGTCACTATGTACCATAAATAATTTTGTGTAATGAACTTCAGTCACAATAAAAATTAAAAAAAAAAAAAGAATGGCACATAAGGTGGGAAACACACAGGGGAAACGAGTGCAAAATTCAAATGTAAAACCTTGAAGTCTCTAGCTCTTGGCTACTGAGGCTAGTTCATTGTCTGGATAGTTGTGAGTCTAATAGTGGGATTGAAGCAGTGAGGTTGACCCTGCTGGTTCCTAGCAGTTCAATAGTCGCATAGGAATTGAAATATATTATTAAAATGATATATAAATTAAGTGTTATTTTTGATTCCTGCAACACTAGAAAGCCCCATTTCTAGTCAATGATGCAATAATTAATAGACATATAACTAATAATATGATTAAGCCCAATTTTTATCTAAAATCTATATTAAAATTGTTGTTTATACAGAGAATGAGAAAAGATTATGATATAGAAAGAAGGTATAATCTAAATTAACATTATATTTTCTTGAGCAGAGAGATATCACAATTGACTTCATATGTGGTTGAGTTCCGTTGATTCCTAGAACTCTATGGTCCCCTAAACATTGCTAGAGAGCCCCCTCAGCACAAATTTGGGAGTAGCCCCTAACATTGAGCACCACTAGTCATGGCATAAATTTTCTGTCAAAGCAACTATTTTCTTAAGGAGATTTAAGGACAATATACATTAAATTGTCTTTTCCTTTAAATATATTATGCAACATATTCTAAAGAGAAATAAAAAAGTATCCTAACTTTGTTACAAAGGAATCTTTGGATATTTAGCATTTTCTTAACTTGTTATTTGTGATAAAACTAATACAGGTTATTCCCTACTGAATGTCACTAGCCATCAAAAATATCATATCATGAGCCTCATTATCTCACAGAAGTAAAAGGGCAGCTATAACTCTAATTTATTGATGACTTTTTGTGGTAGGATATAGTTCATCATAATGAATACTTATGTATTGAATTTGGCACTGATATTTAAAAACCAAAATCAGAAATCCAAAGAGACTAATTAACACAATTATATTTATGAAGGTAGGATTCTGAAAAGTGTGAAATCCAAGTAAATCTTATTCTATAGTTGATTTGCTGAAAGAGGAAAAATACTAGAAATACAGAATTAAATCTACTAATCACTTATTAAAAATATACAGCATAAACTATCATATGGACTAATGAAAGCATAAATTATAAAAGGCAGACCAAATTATCAAACCTTACTATCAGAAACCCAAAATCTTTATACCTATAAATCCATAACCCATAAAACCATAACTTTTAAATTCTCATTATTCATTGTCTCCAGTTTTCTAAAACCCAATTTCTGCATTGTTCTTTTGCTGTACAACATAACTTCCTTGACTAAGAAAATTTTTTTTCTCTTAATCCTTAAAAAACATTTACTATTACATTTTGCATATTTTAAGTTTTCCTTAAACTCCCATTATAGTTACTGTTCACTAATTTGACTTTTTCTTCCACCTACTAAAAGTTTACTTGGCCAATCAATAAGCAATACACTAGAAGTTCTTACATATTAAGGAACAGAACATTCCTTTGATTTTGAGATGTGCAGAGTACTATGAATGCCTATTTTTCTACAATAAGTATTGCCATGTAAAGTAAATGGCAATCATAATTTGAAAGAAAGCCTTTAAGTTGTCATTCCATGTCTCTTAGCTGATATACTGTATAATTAGGAGTTCCTAAGTGCAATTCTTCAAAGAAAAGCTGGGGACAGAGTTCATACATTTGTCAGAGAGTGTTATGTACTATATCTAATTCCTTTGTTATAAAAATTAGTCTGTTATATCCCCAACCTGAAGTGTAATAAGTACATGATGACAAGTCATTTCTTGAAACAAATGATAACTTATGTGATTCATTCCTCCAAGGAATGGCCTATCTGCTGGGAAATAGTTTTAAATAGACTTTGTTTAAAACCAGGGTGAGTTTCATGACTCTAAGTTGCTAGAACTCCCAACTCACTCATTTGAATAAAAAATAAAAATAAGCAATACCAACAACAAAAGTATTTTTTCTATCACATGAGAAAATGGTTTTGTGAAACTTAAGCTACATATTTCTTAATCCCAGTGTCAATTATTTTATTATTTTCTACAATAAAATAAGAAATTTAGAGGGAGAAATTTACTAAACAATCTCACAAATGGCTGTATTTTAGTCAACAACTGGTAGAAGTCATGCATGCTTTTAGATATCATTTTCACCAGCTTCATCTTTGTTGAGTGGATATGTGTATTATAAATCAGAAATCATCCATGAAGTAATTTGAAGTCTCTATGGTTCAATCACCATAATATTATGCAAGGAATCCCTTATAGTTCTAAAGTATCCATAATAACTACTTAAGCATCAAGCTGCCTTCAGCCCCAACTCAACTCTTAAAACATCAAAGTTGCTTGCTTCAAGATTTCACTCATTCAAATCTTACTTGTAAAAAGTACTTTCCCATGTGCCATCTCTTCCTTTTAGTTTTATATTCTTCTATAGATTTTTCCTGCATTTTTCCAAAGTAATTTGAAGAGTTCAAAGCTACAACTTACTCCTTTGCTTCCAAATTTGAAATTAATTTCACAGTTAATTGATTATGTCAATTATGCCAGCATGATTAAAGACAACCAGAAAATTCAAAAAGTTATATTTTCTATAAAATAATAAATTAAAATTGTTTAAGAACAATTGTTCTTTCCCCCCTGATATGTCTAATATTTTATATATAATAGAATGTATCCTGTAGTATAATTACCAAGGTGTATTACAAATTCATAAGTCTCTGAGAAAGATATTCTGGATTGTAAAACTGGCCAAGGATGGGAAAGAAACTTACACATAAAAAGAATAAGGGAAAAACTTGTTATTGAAATATATTTAAAGAAAATTAACAAAATGTAAGTTAAAAATCTGTAGCTCTAAAAATAATGACTCTAAAATTTAGTCAACCTATGAGAAAATATAAAGCCAATCATCATAGTTCAGCTATGTCTCATGAAAGAAAGCCTTAATTTTCCAAGTTTATCCTTCTCTGAAGAGTCTCATATGTAAATTAATGCATGATATCACTAAAATATGGCCCATGATGAGGTACAAAATAAAGATGAAAACAGGTTAGATTTCTCTTTTATATAATCTGATCACAAATAATTATTTTAACTTTCTCTTTTCTTCTCCCATGGAACTAGGTAGAATAAAGATCATTTTTGGTTTGTTAGGTTCTAATATATTGCCTTTAAGATAGCCAAAAGGACTAGCCCATAATATAAATTATCACAAAGAGTAGTGAACACAGTTAGAGAAATAACTATACTAACAGCTACCATGACAATGATAATGCCTGTCTCTAAAAAAGGTAGAAATATAATGTCTGTCTCTAAAAAAGGTAGGGGAAAGGGAAGAAGGAAATTGGGGGACCTTGGTGAGGGGAAAGTTGCACTGGTGAAGGGGGGTGTACATTTTATGATGGAAACCCAACTATGAACATGTCTGTAACCATGGTTCTTAAATAAATATATTATTTTAATAAACAAAATCACATAATATTTAGACATTTTTTAGAAAATATAAATTTAGAAGATGATTTTACATATAAAATACCTTCATTGGGACAATGTTGTTACCAAAGAAATCAATATATATTGTTATGTGGAATATAACCTTAGAAAATTTAAAGTGAAATTGTCCCAACTTAATCCTAGTTTTCTTTTTATTTATTTATTTATTTATTTATTTATTTATTTATTTATTTATTTATTTATTGGTTTGGGGGCCACACCCGGTGATGCTCAGGGTTTACTCCTGGCTATGCACTCAGAAATCGCTCCTGGCTTGGGGGACCATATGGGACACCAGGGATCAAACCTCGGTCTGTCCTAGGCTAGCACTGGCAAGGCAGATGCCTTATCCCTTGCGCCATTATTCTAGCCCGTTATCTTTTTTGTAAATAGAGCTTTCAATGTTCACTTTGTCAATCTGACATATCACCAGAGCAACATAGAATCTCAAATTTATATATAATAAATAATTTAGAGAGTATATAAACTCATTTTAAAGATAAAGTATGATAAAATGTTTTGCTCAAGGAGTATTTTCCTTTCCCTTCCCACACGATCACACACATACACCAAATAAATATATATGACTTAAAGTGAAGAAATATTTTCTTGTACATTTATTTCCATATGACCAAATATCAATATATTGTTACAACAAAATTAATTTATTTATATTATCACTCTTATAATTTATGGTTATATATACTTAATACTAGAGTATTGTATTTTACATAGCATTTAAATTATGATAAATATTTGAAAATATTCTCTATGTTCTTTTAACTAAAGGCTAATTAAACATTTGAAATTACTCACTAACTATAATTTTCTTTATATGGAAGAATAAAGTTCCCAATTGATTCAATTCTAATTCAAGCAAAATGAGCTTTGTGACCTGAATAATATAAAGTATTCTCAAACTGTTCATTATCAAATAGTCATATAATGAACTAATTTATTTCTGAATTAATGCATATTTTAATTAGTCCCGATTTCTTTTTTAAACAAAAAAATTTATAAATATTTTTGGAGGATTCATTTTTAAAGAAGATGGATGTTACTCTGTTACATTTTGAATATATTATTTTACCTTTATTAAAATCATTATGGATGACGTGAATTTCCACTCTGAAAAGTCATGTGCTTAAAATCTTAACTCCTTCAATGACAAAAATGAACATTTTGAAGATACTTGTGGTCTGATGTTTACAATATTATAGCATTATTCATATTTTCCCAAATCTGAAAACTGTCCAAATGTACATGAATTATGGCTAGATAAAGCAACTGTAATAAATACAATAGAATACCACTCATCTTAAAAATATAAAATTATTATCCTTTCTTGATCTTGAGGCTAGCTCTAGCCAGTATGGGGTTTGAGGAGACCCCATGTCAAAGGCCTTCTCCCTAACTTGGGTGTGCTGGGAGCCTTGATAGACCCCCAGCCGTCCACTCTTCTGCCCCCGGCCTCCAGGCCTTCCCTGGGTGCCAGCCCAGGCGGCCAGAAATGGTAGGTCCTAACTTGGGATTCGCTGAGATTTGCTCGGTTGCACTAAGTTGTCACTGGCAATTTCTTTATCAGTCTACATGTTCAAAACTAAACGGGGTCTAGCGCACAGTATATATAATTGGGCATTTTTAAGTTATGTTTTGAGTATGCAGAATGTCCATTTTGTATTCTGCCCTTTCCCACACCCCTACAAAGCTCACTTTTACTCCTTAACTCTCTCAGCCCCACAACCATCAGTAACCCACATTATTTTTAACTTCAGTACTGCACAATCCTAATCACAGACCAAAGCCGTGTATTGGATCTAACAACCCCCAACTATTTTAAAAGACATAAAATGGACATGTATGGCTTTTGAATATTTTATGTATTTTTCTCTGTCAGCTATAAGTCTTACTAAATGTTTTCGTATACAGCGACAATTCTAAGCACTTTTTATTTTTCCTTCTCTTTGTGAGCTCTTCAATAAGGAATTTTGGTGAAAGAGTCCCCCAGTTTAATGCTTATGATTGAACCATGTCATGGGGATTGTTGTACTTGTTCTTATGGCCCACATGCCCAGATAACGCCACGTGGCATTGTTCCTTGTTTGCATAGGCACATTAAAATGGGAAAATACTATATATACAAATAAGATAATATCTAATAGAGATTATAACACACAAATCTTGTAGTGCAAAGGGACCTTACACCCTGAACATTGACATAATGACCTGGCACAGGCCTCAGAAGAATGGGCAATCTCCATTCACCCCTGAACCAGGGAAGCCATCCATGAAACATCCAAGTTTGTCTATAACATCACCTGGAAGCAATCCTCTACCACTGCTCTGACATCGACCTGCTCAAAAGAGACTTCCCTTAACACTGAGAAGACTTAACAACACCAACAACCTGCTTACAGGACAGGGCGCTCTGCATTGCCCTTTAATTGTGAGGTGAAACGAGAGGACACTAAACATCCAGACTTCAATGTAGGATATGCAGATTTCAGGATCTTTAATACAGAAACATGATACCAACAACAGAGACCGTGTGAAAAAATAGAAGTGTGTTGGCACTACAGACAATGTCTTGGATTGGACAAACTAGCTTGCCTGGAGCCTAGAGTTGGTCTTATGCCAGGAAACTTCAGGGGTAGGGTCTCCTTATATTTAGGCCAAGGTTTATCCTTTCCATGTCCCTCATATGATTGCCACAATAATTGCCACTCTAACACCATTTTTACTGTGCTCCTTTGACTCTAATCTTTAAAAACAAAAACCCCACTTAAACTTTTGAGGTTAACTTAAACTAATATGCATGTGCATGGAAATTTAAACAAATATATGCCTTTAATGTTTAAGAAGTTACATAAGTTTAATGGCTTTAGATTGCTTTGTGTCCTGCTAAGAAATATTATAATGTATTACAATCTGGGGACTTGAGGGATAAGTAATTGTACATGGGTTCTGTTTTATTTATCTTAATGTTCTTTGGCTGAAAGTTCAAAGTTAAGATACCAGCAAGGGGACTTCTTCTGAGAATTATGTTTATGGGTGATTGTCCTTCCACTGTAACTTTATCTTGTCCTCTTTCTTTGCATCTTTGTTCTCATAATTAAGAATAAAAAATTTAAAAATATAAAATTATGCATTTACCACTACATAGGGGAACAGGATAGCTTCATGCTTAGAGATGAAGAATTGATATCAGCAGTAATTGATACAAAACTGATATCTAATATGTGGAATATAAAGTAAAAGAATTGAGAAGAAGAGGGACAGATAAATAATGATATTTAATATATGGAATATAAAGAAACAGTATGGAAATGAGTCAATGATATCAGAACCTAAGAACTATTATGAAGAACTGAGTTTACTATGGGCAAGGAACAGGATTAGAAGGAAGGAGATCATGAGAAATAAACATTGAAGGATTATAGGGTATTGGAACATGTATACATGAAATGGAATAATCTATATTATTATAAATACACTGCTACAAATAAAATTTCAAATAATTAAAAATATAATAAAATTGGTTAATCCTAAAATATATTAATCCTCAGTGTATTAGGGTCCTTAAAAATAATGCAATTAGTGAGTGAGAAATGGCTGCATGTGGGGGTTTCCAGGCAGAGTGCTGATTGCTCTACCTGCAGAGTCTCCACCGGGCTGTGCTTCTTCTGAGGAAACTGAGCACCAGAAGGGAGCCCTGTCCTACTCTTCTCTGTCTTTCCTGAACTCTGGAAGCTCTCCTCAGAGCCCTGGGAAGCGAACCCCAAAGAAACTATATTCGGGAGCTACCCAGCGAGCCAGTTAGTGAGTGAGAAATGGCTGCATGTGGGGGTTTTCAGGCAGAGTGCTGATTGCTCTACCTGCAGAGTCTCCACCGGGCTGTGCTTCTTCTGAGGAACTGAGCACCAGAAGGGAGCCCTGTCCTACCCTTCTCAGTCTTTCCTGAACTCTGGAAGCTCTCCTCAGAGCCCTGGGAAGCGAACCCCAAAGAAACTACATTCGGAAGCTAGCCAGCGAGCCAGTGAGTGAGTGAGAAATGGCTGCATGTGGGGGTTTCCAGGCAGAGTGCTGATTGCTCTACCTGCAGAGTCTCCACCGGGCTGTGCTTCTTCTGAGGAACTGAGCACCGGAAGGGAGCCCTGTCCTACCCTTCTATGTCTTTCCTGAACTCTGGAAGCTCTCCTCAGAGCCCTAGGAAGCGAACCCCAAAGAAACTACATTCGGAAGCTACCCAGCGAGCCAGTGACTCTCCTCAGAGTCCTGAGAAGTGAACCCCAAAAATACAGCATTCTGAAGCTGCCCAGCGAGCGAGTGAAAACTACGCCTGACCAGTGGGGCCCGACTGTGAAAAACTGTGAGTGCTGCCTGTGTGTGTCTCTCTGCTATCCTGTTGCGTGAACCTCCTGAGAGTGGGCTGAAAAGAGGCTCTAGAAGGCACTTAGCTCCACTTCACTACGCAGCCGTGCGCTCTTTCTAAAAAAAGAACACCATCACAAGAAGAAAAAAACCACACTAAGAACTGTGCTGGATCACAGAAGCAAGAATTTCTCTCCAGACTGTCTTCTCTGCTGCGTGCTTGGGCCTAAGATTTGATCCTGTGTGAGGCTTCATCCACGGAGGACTCCCCTACCTTGGAGGCAAGTCGGCCCATCCAGAAAGGGCAGAGCCAGAGAAGTGTGTTGCCTGCATCATATAACCAATGAATACCACCACAACACGTAGAAAAACCCACAATACAAGTGTGACAATGGGGAAACAATGCAGGCCAGCATCAGACATAGAGAATGAAGATGACAATTCTGATGACCAGTTAACGACCAACCAACTAATCAATCTCTCAGATAAGGACTTTAGAGTAACAATATGGAATATACTCAAAGAACTAAAAGAAACCATGAATAGAATAGAACAGAACACTAATAAGAATCAAGAAAATATGAAGACAGAAATCACAAAACTCCAAACTGAAATAACATGTCAAATAACAGGCCTGAAAAAATCAGTAAACGAAGTGAATGACAAAATGTATAAGCTCTGGGACAGGGTATCAGAAGCTGAGAATAGACTTGGTGCTGTGGAAGATGAGATACATAACAATTCCATACAACAGGAGAGATTGGAAAAAAAAACTTAAAACAAATGAACAGACAATGGAAAAATTAGTCAAAGAATGGGAACAGATGAAAATAGAGGTCTATGATAAGATCAACAGAAACAACTTAAGAATCATTGGAGTCCCAGAGACCCAGGAAGAAAATTTCCAGGAAGAATCAACGGTCAAGAACATCATTAAAGAGAAACTCCCAGAGCTAAAGAATATATGTGATCAAATCCTGCATGCTCGAAGAGTACCAACCAAAAGAGACCCCAGAAAAAACACCCCAAGACACATCCTACTCACAATGACAAATCCCACAGATAGAGACAGAATTCTGAAAACAGCAAGATCAAAAGGGGAAATTACATTCAAGCAAGCATCCTTGAGATTTACAGCAGACCTGTCACCAGAAACACTAAATGCCAGAAAGCAGTGGTGGGATATTGTGACAAGACTGAATGAAATGAATGCTTCACCTAGAATACTGTACCCAGCAAAACTCACTTTCCGGTTTGACAGAAGAATACATGGTTTCACAGACAAAAAACAGCTCAGAAACTTTACAGACTCAAAACCAGTCTTAAGAGAAAAACTGAAAGACCGATTCTAAGACAAGACTGACCAAAAGACACACCAAATTTCGATATAAAGATGGCATTAAATCCCAGGACAATTCTTTCTCTCAACGTCAATGGACTAAATGCACCAGTTAAGAGACACAGAATGGCTAAATGGATCAAAAAACTCAATCCAACCTTCTGCTGCCTACAAGAAACACACCTGAATAGTCAGAACAAACTTAGACTCAAAATAAAAGGCTGGAGAAAAGTTATCCAAGCAAACAGCACCCATAAAAAAGCTGGAGTGGCCATACTAATATCAGATAATGCAAACTTTATACTCAGGAAGGTTGTAAGGGACAAAGATGGATATTTTATATTAATCAAGGGGTATGTAGAGCAGGAAGAAATAACTCTCCTAAACATATATGCACCAAATGAGGGGCCAGCAAAATATTTAAAACAACTGTTGACAAATCTGAAAAACAATATCAATAACAACACAATAATTGTGGGGGACCTCAACACTGCTTTGTCAACACTGGATAGGTCAACCAGACTGAAACCCAACAAGAATATACTAGACCTGAGGAGAGAAATGGAAGAAAGAGGCCTAGTGGATATATATAGGACACTCCATCCCCAGAAACCTGGATACACATTCTTCTCCAATGTACATGGGACATTCTCCAGGATAGACTACATGCTGGCACATAAAATATACCTCCATAATATCAAGAGGATAGAAATTTTGCAGACTACCTTCGCTGACCACAAGGCTCTGAAATTATTTGTGAATTCCAAAGGGACTCAGAAGAAAAACTTTAACACCTGGAAGTTAAACAGCCTCATACTCAATAACCAGTGGGTCCGAGATGAAATCAAGAAGGAAATCAAAAGGTTCCTGGAAACAAATGACAATAAAGACACAAACTATCAGAACTTATGGGAAACAGCAAAAGCAGTACTGAGAGGAAAATTTATAGCTTTGCAAGCACACATCAGGAAGGAAGAAGGAGCTTACCTGAGTAGCTTAATGACACAGCTAATAGAACTAGAAAGTACTCAACAAAAGGACCCAAAAATAGGAAGACAGAAGGAAATAACAAAGCTGAGAGCAGAAATCAACGAAGTGGAAACCCAAAAAACAATCCGAAAGATCAACGAAAGCAGAAGTTGGTTCTTCGAAAAAATAAACAAGATTGATAGACCACTGGCAAACCTAACAAAGAAAGAGAGAGAGAGAAACTTGATAACTCGTATTAGGAATGAAAAAGGAGAGATCACTACTGATATGACAGAGATTCAAAGTGTAATCAGAAACTACTTTGAAAAACTCTATGCCACTAAAAATGAGAACCTGGAAGAAATGGATAAATTCTTGGACTCTTATAATCTTCCACGGTTGAAAGAAGAGGATGTAGCATATCTAAACACCCCCATCACCATTGATGAAATAAAAATGGTAATCAAAAGTCTGCCCAAAAACAAAAGCCCAGGCCCAGATGGATTCACTAATGAATTCTAACAAACTTTCCAAGAGGAACTACTACCAATCCTGGCAAGACTCTTTCATGAAGTTGAACAAGTGGAAACACTCCCAAATAGCTTTTATGAAGCCAACATCACCCTAATACCTAAACCAGACAGAGATGCTACGAAAAAAGAAAATTACAGACCAATATTGCTGATGAATGCAGATGCAAAGATCCTCAACAAAATCCTGGCAAATAGGATTCAATACCTTATTAAGAAGATCATCCACTACGATCAAGTAGGTTTCATCCCAGGAATGCAAGGATGGTTTAACATCCGTAAGTCTATCAACATAATACACAACATCAACAACAAGAAAAATAAAAACCACATGATTATATCAATAGATGCAGAGAAAGCATTTGACAAGGTCCAACACCCATTCTTGATCAAAACTCTCAGCAAGATGGGAATGGAAGGAACCTTTCTCAATATAGTGAAGGCCATCTACCACAAGCCAGTGGCAAATATTATCCTCAATGGAGAAAAACTAAAAGCCTTCCCTCTAAATTCTGGCACAAGACAAGGCTGTCCTCTCTCACCACTCCTATTCAACATAGCACGGGAAGTACTTGCTATAGCGATTAGGCAAGAAAAAGATATCAAGGGAATCTAGATAGGAAAGGAAGAAGTCAAGCTCTCACTGTTTGCAGATGACATGATGCTCTACTTAGAAAACCCTAAAGACTCTACCAAAAAGCTTCTAGAAACAATAGACTCATATAGCAAGGTGGCAGGCTACAAAATTAACACACAAAAATCAATGGCCTTTCTATACACCAATAGTAATAAGGAAGAAATAGACATTAAGAAAACAACCCCATTCACAATAGTGCCACACAAACTCAAATATCTTGGAATCAACTTGACTAAAAATGTGAAGGACCTATACAAAGAAAACTATAAAACTCTGCTCCAAGAAATAAGAGAGGACACGTGGAAATGGAAACACATACCCTGCTCATGGATTGGCAGGACTAACATCATCAAAATGGCAATACTCCCCAAGGCGTTATACAGATTCAACGCTATCCCTCTAAAGATACCTATGACATTCTTCTAAGAGGTAGATCAGGCACTTTTGAAATTTGTTTGGAACAATAAACACCCTAGAATAGCTAAAGCAATCATTGGGAAAAAGAATATGGGAGGAATTACTTTCCCCAACTTTAAACTTTACTACAAAGCAATAGTTATCAAAACAGCATGGTATTGGAATAAGGATAGGTCCTCAGATCAGTGGAATAGGCTTGAATACTCAGAAAATGTTCCCCAGACATACAATCACCTAATTTTTGATAAAGGAGCAGGAAATCCTAAATGGAGCAAGGAAAGCCTCTTCAACAAGTGGTGTTGGCACAACTGGCTAGCCACTTGCAAAAAATTGAACTTAGACCCCCAGCTAACATCATGTACGAAGGTAAAATCCAAATGGATTAAAGACCTCGATATCCGACCCCAAACTATAAGATATATAGAACAACCCATAGGCAAAACTCTCCAGGACATTGAGACTTCAGGCATCTTCAAGGAGGAAACTGCACTCTCCAAGCAAGTGAAAACAGAGATTAACAGATGGGAATATATTAAGTTGAGAAGCTTCTGCACCTCAAAGGAAATAGTGCCCAGGATACAAGAGCCACCCACTGAATGGGAGAATCTATTCACCCAATACCCATCAGACAAAGGCTAATCTCCAAAATATACAAGGCACTGACAGAAATTTACAAGAAAAAAACATCTAATCCCATCAAAAAATGGGGAGAAGAAATGAACAGACACTTTGACAAAGAAGAAATACAAATGGCCAAAAGACACATGAAGAAATGCTCCACATCACTAATTATCAGAGAGATGCAAATCAAAACAACAATGAGATACCACCTCACACCCCAGAGAATGGCACACATCACAAAGAATGAGAACAAACAGTGCTGGCGGGGATGTGGAGAGAAAGGAACCCTTATCCACTGCTGGTGGGAATGCCGTCTAGTTCAACCTTTATGGAAAGCAATATGGAGATTCCTCCAAAAACTGGAAATCGAGCTCCCATACGATCCAGCTATACCACTCCTAGGAATATACCCTAAGAACACAAAAATACAATACAAAAATCCCTTCCTTACA
This sequence comes from Suncus etruscus, assembly GCF_024139225.1. Lineage (NCBI taxonomy): Eukaryota > Metazoa > Chordata > Mammalia > Eulipotyphla > Soricidae > Suncus > Suncus etruscus. Next base: position 4,174,594 of record NC_064864.1, read on the forward strand.
CCTATATTCATTGCAGCACTATTTACCATAGCAAGACTCTGGAAACAACCAAGATGCCCTTCAACAGATGAATGGCTAAAGAAACTGTGGTACATATACAATATGGAATATTATACAGCTGTCTGGATGGATGAAGTCATGAAATTTTCCTATACATGGATGTACACAGAATCTATTATGCTGAGTTAAATAAGTCAGAGAGATATAGAAAAACGCAGAATGGTCTCACTCATCTATGGGTTTTAAGAAAAATGAAAGACATTCTTGCAATAATAAATTTCAGACACAGAAAAGAGCTGGAAGTTCCAGCTCACCTCAGGAAGCTCACCACAAAGAGTGATGAGTTTAGTTAGAGAAATAACTACATTTTGAACTGTCCTAATATTGAGAATGTATGAGGGAAATGTAGAGCCTGTTTAGGGTACAGGCGGGGGTTGGGTGGGGAGGAGGGAGATTTGGGACTTCGGTGATGGGAATGTTGCACTGGTGATGGGTGGTGTTCCTTTTATGACTGAAACCCAAACACAATCATGTATGTAATCAAGGTGTTTAAATAAAAAAAATAATGCAATTAGGGCCCGGAGAGGTAGCACAGCGGCGTTTGCCTTGCAAGCAGCCGATCCAGGACCAAAGGTGGCTGGTTCGAATCCCGGTGTCCTATATGGTCCCCTGTGCCTGCCAGGAGCTATTTCTGAGCAGACAGCCAGGAGTAACCCCTGAGCAACACCGGGTGTGGCCCAAAAACCAAAAAAAAAAAAAAAAAAAAAAAAAGAGAGAATGCAATTAGGCCATAATAGTGCATCAGTTATGGTTTGAAGTAAGTAGATATATTATCTTCATAAATTTGATTTCCATATAAACTTTCTAAATAAAGCATACTGAAATCTCTTGCTATTAAAATACTTTAATAATTCTCTCAGAATTTCAATAGTATCTTCATATATTGGACCAGTAAAGACACATATAAAAATTTCTACTCAGAAGCAGAAGTATACACATTCTTCTCAAAGGCAAAGAAAATATTCTCTAGAATAGAGCTCATTATGTAAAAAATATAGCCTTTCAAGAAAATTTCAATAACCTCAAATATTTTTACCATAAGATAATGAATTCTGAAATAATAAAATATGAAAATATAATAAAATGGACATTTCATAAGTATATGAAACACAAATGGCACATTTTTGAACCAAAACTATATTGAGAAGACAAAGACACAATATTAAAACTTTCGGGATGCAGCAAGAAATAAGAGGAAAGTTTTTAGCAAAGCACAGATACCGCAACAAGAAAGACATGTAGATGGTCTAAAGGAGATTAAAAGATTTCATCATCACATACTATAATGGAAATGAAAAAAAAATTATTTATTTATACCAGTGATATTGGCTTTATGATAAAAAATTGGAAATAACTACAAGTGGGGTGTGGATTAAAATAAAGGACATCTTCAGAGCTCCAGAGTGATAGCACAGCAGGTAGAGCATTTACATTGCATACTGCTGACAAGAGATGGACCCAGGTTCAATTCCTGACAGCCACTCTGGTTCCCTAGTTCCAGGAGCTATATCTGAGTGCAGAGCCAGGAGTAACTCCTGAGTGCAGCTGGTGTGCTTCCCCCCCACACAAAAAAAATACATCTTCATTCATTGTGAGTAGCAATGATGTCTTGTTCAATCTATAGGATATTTAAGTTACATCCAGTATGGAGACATATAAAACTAAAATTAAGGAATTGGAGCAATGGCACAGTGGTGGGGTGTTTACCTTGCATGCAACTGACCCAGGACAGACAGCAGCTCTATCCCCCAGCATCCCATATGGCCCCCCAAACCAGGAGTAATTTCTGAGTGCAGAGTCAGGAGTAGCCCCTGAGTGTCACCAGGTGTGCCACCCCCCAAGCCCCCTAAAATTAGCACTACCACATGACTATGGAATTCTACTCCTTCATATTTATCACAAGAACACAATAGTATTAATTAAGAAATATATGTACACCTATATTAGTTGCAACATTATAAGACACAGTCAAGATCTAGATACACCAAGTCCCCAACATCATATATGCATATACAATGAAATACTATTTAGTCATTAGAAAAGACAAAAATCTGTCTTTTATTATAATTTGGAAGGAAGCCATGTTGAATGAAATATGGTTGGAAGGAGAATTATAAATTCTTCTTGACCTCACACACACACATGGAAGGTATATAAAAAGAGAAAGAAAGAATGAGTAAGTACCAGTCTCTTGACTCTAACAACAGAAAGTTTACCCATAAATAGGAGGCAGTTGAGAGGAATGAAGGTATTGGTAGATATGGAGGAATAGGGCACACTACATGTGACATAGGTCTTTGGGAAGAGTTTTAGGCATTTTGGTGAAGGTGAAAATGCATAACTTTCTAAACCAAAACTATAAGGTTCTTCATTATTCTAGCTATTCAGTCATAATAAAATTTAAAAACTATACTTTAACTTATACCTCTAGAAATTTGAAGAAACACAAATGTTAGTCAAGGGTCATAGAATTAAAGGGATATTAAGTTAAGTTCTGATATTAAGAAATATTTAAAATAAGAATGGTTTGATTTTAAATTGTAAACAAAATTATGAGTTGAGATATTGAAAAACACACAAATTCTTAGCTAGACTATGACCCAAAATAGAGATTCAAGAAGCAATCCAGAAATTTCAGAATTAAAATTAACAGATACCACAAATTTATTTTTAAAAAGTATCATAAAGATAAGAATGAAGAACTACTCACAAACTGAACAATCTAAAATAAATAAACATATTAGAGCAGAAAACCTATAAAATCTGAACTGATTAATACTTTTTCTTTTAATTAGATAGCTAGAGTGATAGAACAGCAGAACATTGACCTTTCATATGACAAACTCAGGACATGTGTTCGATCCTCAGCACAACAAATGATACCCCGAACCTGCCAGAGTGATCCCTGAGCACAGAAACAGGAATATGCCTTAATCGTTGACATGACAAGTGTAGCCCCAAAAGAAAAAAATCTAAGTGAAATAGAACAATTGAATATCTGCAGTAGAGGAAAGACATATAATAGATAACTCATAGGTGAAATATATCAAGAAAGAAATTCCACTCAAGAATATCTGCATCTTTATTTTTTTTCAAATAATCAATTAAAATTTTTCAGGCCTACAAAGAAAATAAAATGGAACAACTCCAAACTAATTTAAGAGAAAATATTAAACTAAGACAAGAAAATAAAACTACAGACCATATCTTTGTAGAAATATTTGAAAGCAAACTCTTTTATAATAGCAGCCAAAATATATAAGTAAATACTTAAGAATAATCTCCAGGAAGAGGTGAAAAAATTGTTTTTGAAACAAAATCATGATGAAGAAAAATAAAGGAAACAATAAACAGATATGCTTTTTGTGTTTCTGAGCTGGAACAACTTGAGAGGGTGATAGGAGCCATATTTAGTAGTGCTAGACTCTATTCCTGGATTTGTGCTGAAGGGCCACTCTGGGAAATGCTTGGCGAGTCCTATAAAATTTCAAGGATTAATCAAGGTGCTTACATACATAAGTTCTGTGAGTACTGTACTATATCTCTAATACCCAGGAGAATTTTTAGTCTTAAATTAATTTTCATATTGCCAAAATCTTTCCATAACTCATGCAGTCAGTAATAAAACCCAAGGGCATCCTTTATGTGATATGATAATTAGCTATTTACTTGATATTAGAAAATATTTATCATGAAATTATTTTCAAACCATGTAGATAGGAATTCTTTTTTTTTTTTTTTTTTTTTTTTTGTGGTTTTTGGGTCACACCCGGCAGTGCTCAGGGGTTATTCCTGGCTCCATGCTCAGAAATTGCTCCTGGCAGGCACGGGGGACCATATGGGACGCCGGGATTCGAACCGATGACCTTCTGCATGAAAGGCAAACGCCTTACCTCCATGCTATCTCTCCAGCCCCAGATAGGAATTCTTAAGTGTTTGTATGTGTAACTAAATCCAATGTAACTGTGATGGGAACAGGAGGAAATGACATATAGACAATTATGACCAAAAATAAAATATAGTTAAAAAAAACTCTGCATTTTCTTTCATATCAAATCCAATATAGGTAAATGTTAAGCTATATCCCATGACTATTAGAAATTATCATTAAAAGTACTAGTAGCAAAACTGTAACTTAGGTATAATTTATTCTATTATATATTTTCCACTGTATTATATTTCTCTATAATTCTATCATTAGATTCTTTCAATATATAAGTAATACACTAAATACAAACAAGGCAACAAAAGAGAATATTAAGATATTCTAGGATGTGTGAATCCTTTTTTAAATAAGAATAAAATAGCTAATTATGAAACATTATGATAGAAAGCTGAATGCATAGAAGAATGGCATATCAGTCTAAACACATGAAAATAATTTTGAATATTTATAACTTTTCAAAGTCATAGACAATAATGGGAGGGAGACTTGGATATTTATTTGTTATAAATGGAACATGTTTCTCCAAAAAAAATCTGTCATTTTATATTTTATAAAAATGTGCTGAATAGAATTATAGTAAATTGACAAAAAGACATTTCTTTTCAGAAAAATACATTATTCTCAATAAATAAACCATTATTATAATAAATTACTGACAAAAATTTGTTTTTATAATTTTTAACTATAAAATATTTATATAGCCATCCATATGTTTTATATAGTCACTATGTATATATAGCCACTGTATATATTTCATATAGCCATCCATGTGTTTATAGATTTGGGGGTGGGCCATAATTGGCAGTGTTCAAGGATTACTCCTGGGTGTGCACTGAATATTCATTCCTGGCAGGCTCAGGCGTCTATAAGGGAGTCCAGGGATAAAATCCAGGTTACATGCATGTAAGTAAAGCTCCCTACCTTCTGTGCTATATCTACAACCCTTATAGATATATTTTTTAGAAATAAATTGAAATTACAACCCTTTGGGGGGCACTCCCAATGGCACTAAGGGATCACTCCAGGCTCTGTGCTCAGAAATTGTCCTGGCAGATTCAGGGAACTTTATTGGATACTGGGGATCAAACCTGGGTCTGTCCCAGTTTCACTGGGTACAAGGCAAATGCCCTACTGCTGTCCTAACACTCCAGCTCTCAAAATCCACCACTTTTTAAAAGACAAGAAAAAAAAAGCTAAGAGAAGAAAAGCTAAGAGACGATAAGCAATTTAGAAATTATTGCATTAATAAGTAGATGTGATATGCCCTATCAGTTCCACACTTCTCAAATCAGGTTTATTTTCTCTGATGTAAAATATTTTTATGATTATAGATAAGATTGACATAAACCAATTTTATTATTGACGCATATGGATGGATGAATTTAGATTTCCTCATATCTTCAATATATTTTTTGGGTAAGAATGAAGAATAGGAGGCTGAATAAAACAGCAATAGGCATTTGCCTTGCACGTGGCTGATCAGGATGGACATGGCTTTGATCCCCAGGAATCCATATGTTCCCCTGAGTCAGGAGCAATTTCTGAGTGCAGAGCCAGGGGTAACCCCTGAGCACTTCCAGGTGTGCCCCCCCCCAAAAAAAGAGAGAGAATATAAGTATAGGAACAGTTAGGAGTCTTAGGGACAGAGTAGCACTAGATTAAATACAGTGGAGACTAAAATTGAGTAATATAAAAATTATTAAGATTTCAGTGAAAATGTAATATATTTTTGAATTGTTATCATAGGTATTAAAATATTTGATATTTTAAACATACATTTAAGTTATGTTTTGATATTTAAGATAAATGCAATAAATAGACCTTATTTTATTCATTTGAACTCTTTTTTTGTCGTTGTTGTTGTTTTTGGGCCACACCCAGCAGTAATTATTCCTAACTCTGTGTTCAGAAAGAACTCCTGTCATGCTCACAGTGTCATATGGGATACTAGGGATCAAGCCCAGGTCAGTCTCAATTCGTGGTGAATGACCTTGCATATAACAAACCCACGTTCAATCTTCTGTTCCCCATATGGATCCTGAGCCTGCCAAGGGTAACCCCTAAGAGCAGTATAAAACATACACTGGTGTAAAACACAACAAAACAAATATTTTTTTATATTTTAAATAGAAAATAATATTTATAGGTAATATATAACTTATTTGGCTCCTAGAGCATAAATAAAATTTCAGGGAGAACAGGATATTATAAGAAAGATTTAAAATGTAACATTACTCAGAATTTTAAGAATTATTCACAGCAATTGAGAAACTCACAGAGCAAATTGAAAACAAGTTGCCAGACTGTATTATGAACATGGATAAAAAAAATATACCTAGAAATGAAGGGAGAAAAGTAGTTAATGAGTGAAAAACAAAACTGTATAGCATTGACAGTTTTGCCACAAAATCAAGAAAAACTAATACCTAAATATTCTTATTGGATTTGATTAGCAGAAATTCAGCAATGATTAATTTAGTAAGATTCTGGGGTTAAGTTTATGTTTAATGACTAAGTGAATTGAAGGGAATTAGAAGCTCTTTTCATAAAATTTTCTTTCAAGAAATTTTGTAAAAATATGTGATGGCACATGTAAGAGTTTTAATGTTAAATGACCTTTTGTGAATGAAAGAAATTTTAACATGTATATAGCGCTCTAAACTAATGATAGAATGATATAGGATATTTAATGAAAACAGAACATTAGGGAAAATAAAAGGAAATTAATGATAGTAAAAGATTATTTGATAGAAGTTTGATATCGAATAAGTAAGTGCGAGAGTGATTGATGATATAAATTCAAAGGCAAACATGTTAGAGCAATAATGTTAATGATTGACAGGTTCTGTTTTTTTTTTTTTTGAAACTAGAATTACATTCATATGAAAGAGATGGTAATCAGTGATATTTTTATTTTTTAAGTATATTTATTTATGTTAGGCGATTTTAAAAAATAATAAGGACCTATTAACCCAAGGAACATAATGAATAAATAAATATAAGTAACAGCACTATAGAATGGACATGTGAAGTAATAAAAGGAAGACTATGACTAAATGTTGTTTCTTTCAAGCATGTTATGAATTTTGGAATGCTCACACTTGACAGGACAGATAAATGCGTCCATTAACAAAGATAATTTAATATTCTTGGGCTCCAACTGATTAATTAGCATTTGTACTATTTTTAAAATGGAAACAGTAGTTAACCACAAAGGTCCATCTCAAATTAACAAGTCAAAAATTAAATGTGAATCTCCTGGCACCAGCCTTAATTGAATTTTTTATAGGATCTTATTTTCAGTCAGGTAACTCATCTCTAATTTGATCAATCAATTATCTAGGTTTATTCTTGAAATATGACCCATATGCCTATCATTGATCTAAAAGGCAGCATAGGAGCAATTTAAGAAAATTTCTTTACTATCAAGAGTCTTATACTCTCAATAGTAGACAGTTCAGAGAACCAGCAACAATCGATATACATTTGTAAATATTTTTAACTTCACTGATAATTTTAGTTTAGTAAAAATTCAATCTTAAATATTTATACACTTATTAAAAAGGATGATATGTTGGCATGTTTGACAGTGAAAGAAGAAGCCTCAATTTCCCCTTGCCTATTGCTGTGAGTAGTTTCTGGCTCCATTCCATAATTTAAATATTTTTATATACTATCTCATTTCTTGCTGAGAATGAGAAGTTAGCAATTTCCCAAGATCACGAATTTTGCTAGCTGAAGCTCACAGGAGACTGATATCCTGGGAAATACCTAAGGCAAATGGTAAAATAGGCAATAACTCCCAAAGACCTAAAAAAGCCATTCCACCTGATCTTACATTTTCTGTACCTTCTTGTCCATTGACAAGTACAAGAATACCCAGTTTTCCTATTAGAAAAATTATTTAAAAAATATTAGCCATTGGAGACAGAGTGATAGTGCAGCTGTATGGCGTTTGCCTTGCATGAGGCTAACCCAGGATGGACTTGGGTTCAATCCCCGGCATCTCATATGGTCCCCCAAGCCAGGAGCAATTTCTGAGTGCAGATACAGGAGTAACCCCCGGCACAAAAACAAACAAAAAATAACCATTATTTTAACCTGTCCTATATTAAATTCCTTTCCATATGAGGAATTCATTTTTTAATCTCTATTTCATGATAAGTCTTTTTATTTTCTAATTCTGAGTTGAGCATATTTATTACTCAAAACTTTTATTTTACACAAATATTAAGGAATCTGGGATCTGTGTGGCAAATACAAAGAACATTCTTGTATCAACAATGCAGCTTAGATAAAAAAGTATAATTTACGCAATTATTTATTAAAATATAAAATAAAATGTATGAAAGAAAACACAATTAAAGTATTTATGAGATATTCTGGATTAATATTATGATGGTTAAGAGCTGATAAAAGTTCAAATAGTTTTAATATTTCATGAGAAGGTGCTTAAGAACTAAAATAAAAAGGACAGGCTACAAGAAAATAAAACAAAGGGAAAAGGTCCATAAGTACTAAAGCTTAAGAAAACAAACTAAAAGGAATCTCAAATGCTATGAAGTTTAT